>NC_138772.1:409119721-409204721 GCF_965119305.1 Pelophylax lessonae
ACTTTGCCTTACATGATACAAATTCGCTTGACAAGGTGTGTTGGTATTAATGGAGGCATCGTTGCAGCAGCTGCTTGGTCTGTGATGATAACGTTGTCATTTTAACTTTTTGAAATTGTAGAGGTATTTATACATTTTTGAATTTGGATTGATCAATAAAGCTGTGAAATTTCTAATACTGCTTGATTTCTCATTGAAGATAATCTTGTGGATCTTTAATCATCTTACTTGTATGCCTTTGTAGTCTGGAAGATCATGCCCCAGAAATTCACTCAGGGGTGACGGTAAACATGGCTGTTTAGGGGTGTTTTATTTTTTTATTGCCACCTCTAATTAAACTATAACCTAGGCAACGCTGTGGTGGCATTTTTTATTATTGTTATCTGTATGCCTCCTGAGCGGGCTGGGCACCCAAACACTGCAAGGGAGAAAAGGGATTGGGAGAGAGGCTCAAAGCCACCAATAGTGTAGCAAGTTTTACTAGTAGCAAAAGTTAAAATACAAAGCTTATGCACTCATAGACATTGCTGGTGTTAAGCATTGAAACAAGCTTCATATAAAAGCCATCAGTTCCAAATCCAGTCCACACCAGAGCTACTGACAGGTGTGCTGTGAAGCTGGAACAGGATTCAAGGAATTCAGCTTAGTAGAGGAAGCAGGGTTTGGCCTCCAAAATGCATTCTGATTGGTTACAGCACCCTGGATGGTTTATAGCTTCCTGACAGATCCTTGAAAGATCAAATTTCTTGCGACGGCTCCCCGGTGGCTTGTCTGGAATGGAATCTGGCCTCAGCTTCACAATGCTCCTGTCAGCAGTAGGGATGATCGAACGGTTCAGGTCGACCATCGGTTCGACCCAAACATTGACTGTTTGAGGTTCGGCCGAATTCCGAACTTTTTGCTGAAAAAGTTTGGAATTCGGCAACCAGAACCGACCAAAATGCAATGGGACAGGAACTGGGCTTTAAAAGCCTGTGATTGGACCAGAATCATCAGTAAAAGCCAATTGAGGGGGCAGGAGAATGCTAGGAATGTGATTGGAGTGACTAGGGGGTCCAGAGGCCAATCATTAGTGAATACGCCCCCCAGTATATAAGATAGCCCCCCCAAATCTCTACCATTTTAATACAGGGCTGTAGAAGAGAGTGGAAGCAGTTCTGTTACTTCTGCTCTCAAAGTGTCATTTAGCAATTATTAGTGTGAGGAAAGGGATATCTAGTGTAGTTAGGGTACTATTTTCCACTATAGTTAGATTTAATAATCTAGTTTCTGTAGGGAAAGTGTTAAGTGTAAGGGGACCGTAGTGTAGTGTAGGGTTAACTGACTCTGACTGCTATGGCAGGGTGACAAAACCCTTCCATGTCAGGGTGACCGCTATAGAGAAAAGACTGTTTCTCTTAGAACACTTATAGAACCGGATAGTGGCTTCGCCCCTGTCACCCTGCTTTTTGTTGCAGGCGTTTATAGGGCTTTTTTGAGGACATGTTTGGAGTCAGGCATGACATCTGAACTTCTGTGTAGGGGTATATATACACACACATGTATGTATATATACACATACATATATATAGGTGTGAAAGTAGCAGAAACCTATGCTTGCGCTAATGAAATAATTAACACCCATATGCCTTCTCTGCTATAACACCTATATATGTGTATGTGTATAAATACATATAAGTGTGTGTGTATATATATATATACCCCTATACAGAATTTCAGATGTTTTGCCCGCCTCCAAAGACCCCCAAAAAATGCCCAAAAAAAACGCCTGCTGCAAAAACACACCTGGGCGTTTTTGTAGCTGGCGTTTTTTTGGGCATTTTTTTGGGCGTCTTTGGAGGCAGGCATAACATCTGTACTTCTGTGTAGGGGTATATATACACACACACATGTATGTATATATACACATACACATATATAGGTGTGAAAGTAGCAGAAACCTATGCTTGCGCTAATGAAATAATTAACACCCATATGGCTTCTCTGCTGTAACATCTATATATGTGTATGTGTATAAATACATATAAGTGTGTGTGTGTATATACCCCTATACAGAATTTCAGATGTTTTGCCTGCCTCCAAAGACCCCCAAAAAATGCCCAAAAAAACGCCTGCTGCAAAAACATACCGGGGGTAATTTTTGTAGCTGGCGTTTTTTGGGCATTTTTTGGGCGTCTTTGGAGGCAGGCATAACATCTGTACTTCTGTGTAGGGATATATATACACACACACATGTATGTATATATACACATACACATATATAGGTGTGAAAGTAGCAGAAACCTATGCTTGCGCTAATTAAATAATTAACACCCATATGGCTTCTCTGCTATAACACCTATATATGTGTATGTGTATAAATACATATAAGTGTGTGTGTATATATACCCCTATACAGAAGTTCAGATGTTATGCCTGCCTCCAAAGAACCCCAAAAAATGCCCAAACGCCTGCAACAACCCACCTGTGTTTTTTTTTTTTGGCGCAGGCGTTTTTTTTGGGCATTTTTTGGGGGTCTTTGGAGGCAGGCAAAACATCTGAAATTCTGTATAGGGGTATATATACACACACACTTATATGTATTTATACACATACACACATATAGGTGTTATAGGAGCGGAGACACATGCCTGTTAATTATTTCATTAGCGCAAGCATAGGTTTCTGCTACTTTCACACCTATATATGTGTAAGTGTATATATACCTACATGTGTGTGTGTATATATACCCCTACACAGAAGTACAGATATTATGCCTGCCTCCAAAGACGCCCAAAAAATGCCCAAAAAAACGCCAGCTACAAGAACGCCCAGGTGTGTTTTTGCAGCAGGCGTTTTTTTTTTTTTGGCATTTTTTGGGGGTCTTTGGAGGCAGGCAAAACATCTGAAATTCTGTATAGGGGTATATATACACACACACTTATATGTATTTATACACATACACATATATAGGTGTTACAGCAGAGAAGCCATATGGGTGTTAATTATTTCATTAGCGCAAGCATAGTGTTCTGCTACTTTCACACCTATATATATGTATGTGTATATATACATACATGTGTGTGTGTATATATACCCCTACACAGAAGTTCTGATGTTATACCTGCCTCCAAAGACCCCCAAAAAATGCCCAAAAAAACGCCTGCTACAAAACCGGCAAGGTGTGAAAATAGCGGAGCCACTATCCTGTTCTATAGCAATTCTAATACAAACAAACTTTTTTTTTCTGGTTCTGGACATGCTACAGAGCTGAAACTTCACAGGTACACTTTTTAGACCCTCCAGACACTAAATTCAAAGAAATCTCTTTTTTTTTTTTCAATAGTTTTTTCAATAATTGGCTCTCTATCAAAAATGACAATTTTTAAGAACTTTTTTGTGTGATTAATAGTCCCTGGGGCATGACCCAGAACCCTAGGCACTTTTTAGGGGCATTTATTGGGTTTTAGGGCTTCAAAATGGTGTTTTTTGATTACTGAAGTTCGGGTCCCATTGATTTCAATGGGGTTCTAAAATCCGGGCCGAACTTTCGGGAAGTTCGGGTGTTCTGGTCGAACCGAACTTTTGAAAAGTTCAATCATCCCTAGTCAGCAGCTCTGGTGTGGACTAGATTTAGAACTGATGACTTTTACATGGAGCTTGTTTCAATGCTTCAAATCATCGATGTCTTTAAGTGCATAAGCTTTGTATTTTAACTTTTTCTACCAATAAAACTTGCTACACTATTGGCGGCTTAGCACCTCTCCCCCCATCCTTTTTCTCAAATTGGGATGATCACCTGTGTCTGTGCAGCCCCTGTGTCCCAATAGACATAATGGGGCTGTCTACACTAGGCACCTGGTGCCAAAGCTACATAAACAAGGTGCTCATTCACACACTAAGTCCTGGTTCACACTGATGCAATGTGGGAAACCCTGCGATTCAGTGCCGGTTCCCGCATTGCACCCGACAAGCACACTGGCTCACACTGAGATCCGCAAACCGACAAGGGTGTCAATATAAAGATATCGACACCCCCCAGATTGGTTCACAGATTGCAGTGCAAACTTTTAAATGGTGCAGAAATTGAATTGCATAGGTGTGAACACCCATGCAATCCGATTTCAGTGCGGACCAAAAAAAGGGTCCTGCACCATTTTGGTGTGAATGCTATGTGATTTAAGCCATACAGTTTGTATGGTTGAAATTGTATCACACAGACACAGTGATCTGCACATTAATGCAGTGACAATCACATGCAATTTCTGTCATTGCACAAGTGTGAGCCTAAAGCTGCCAGTGCCCATCTGAATGAGGCCTCAATATCATGCAAAATGTTATGGAAAATAAAAATTCACCTTCTCTAACTACTGTTCCTTCTTTCCAAAATAAAATCCAGAAATTATAACGACTGTGATTGGTTAATATTTTTTTCTTTTTGAATGTTTATCTCGGGCAAACATTACCCTATCCCCCACACCTACCTCTCACCCCAGAATTGTGTTTTAAAGCTTAATTCAGGAGCTTTCCTAATGTAGCACATTTTAAGTAAAGTTTACCAACACTTATTTTTTTAAGTCTGAAGACATAAAAATCCTATAAAAATCATGTAAAGATAAATCAGATTAAGTGTACCTGAAAAGGAATGTTCTAAATGATAGAGATAAGTGAATCAGTACTATATTCAGAAGAAACTTCTACCATCTTTTTTTTTTTTTTTTTAATATTTTTATTGAATAAATGTCAACAGATACATTCACAAGTAATTATGCAACATACAAAACTTTTTAAACGACAGAATTGTTAATAGGCCATAAGGTAATGATCAAAACTTGAACAACTTATGCTGAAAAAGGCATATGGGGTGAGGGAGGGGTTGGAGTGAGGTGCAAAAGAGGAGGTTGATGCCCTCACATGGGACGGGAGGAGAACGTCAACCATATAAATGGAGGATGACTCTGTACTGACTAGGGAAAGAGTACATATAAGAAGCCTGGTTTGAAGACACTCAAAGGGGGAGAGGGGTAAGGACATATAAAATGGGGGGGGGGGATAGGGATAGATTATTTCCATGAGATTCGCCAACAAGGGGGTCTTGAATGTGCTGAAATAAAGTTCCTTGGGGAAAAAGTAGTGGGCAAATGCTTTAGGCCTTTAACCGTCCCAACATATTAGTTAAAGAGGCTTGCAAGTACCATTCAGTGTACTGGAAAGATGACATCAAAGTTTTTAGTTCGGTGTCATGAAAAATTTATTTGTGGATGTAAACTTTCTGACTTCCAGGTCCACTTTTTCCATATACAGTAGTGTTTTTAAGTCGTTGCACTCCATGAATATCGTTGGGGGGTTGCTGGATGTCCAGGTTTTCAAAATTGCTCTCTTGGCTGCCAAGGTGCATAGGTATATCCAATGTGGTACCTGTGCACCTGTCTGTGCAGAGCCGACCTGGGACTGAGTCACCCCTTTGCAGCCAAACAGTAGGAAATGGGGAGATTTCTCCAGTCGGATATCTATAATAGATTGTATGTTCACCACTTGATCCCAAAAGAGCGAGATTGTTTGGCAGTGCCAAAATCTGTGTGATAGGGTCGGTCTGTTCTCACCACACTGGGGGCACACTGCAGGGCCGATCGAGTTATTTGTGTAGAGGGCTGGTATATAGGCTCTATGGATAAGCTTAAATTGAGTTTCTTTCCATGTTTCTATTAGCACACATTTTCTTAGCTGTAAATAACCTTTCAGGATGTTTGGAGCTAGTTTGTTCAGTGGAAAGTCATTGCCCCATTTGTCAAATAGAGTTTCTGTGGAGAGTTTATTAGATTGCACCACCAGTTGATTGTATATGAGGGAGATGGAATAAGTTTTATGTTGGATCAGATCGTCCACAACTGTTTTTTGAAAACTCTTTGGCGAGGCTGGGGTACCATCTTTTTTTAAGCTGACAAAACAATTAGCCTAACGCAAAATTAAACTTGTATGCTCAATATTTATACTCACCTTTTAAAGCACTTTCACTTAAGATGTGACATAGATTGTGAATCATTCACCAACCAGAATGTGAGGAAAAGGGGAACAAGGGTTTCAAGGCCTCCCCCTTTTCCTCATGGTATCACAGCAGGAGGAACTTCAAGTCTCCACTCATGTCATGTCAAGTCTCCCCTCCCTCATGCCAGTAATAAAACAACACCATCACCCGCACTATCAGCCTCCCTTCAAAACTTAGAGATGACTTGAGAATTCTAATAATGCAGCAATATGATAAATACCTAAGACACCTAAGGCTTAGTTCCTATGCCAATGCTAACCAAAAAGGTAAACTACTGGCCAAAAGGGTCAAAGTGGCACAATCCAAATCAAGGATTCAATATTTACTCTAACCAATTACACAACATAAAATGATAAACCCACCAGAAATTGCTGACCAGTTTGCTGATTACTATTGAGCGTTATAAAATCTCAAAAACGACCCTCAAACTCCCCATTCTTCCAAAAAGGACATTGATGTCTTCCTGGAAAATCTGCATTCACTAAAATTATCAGACCCAGAACTTGCACACTTAAATACTACTTTCACATCTAACGAAATAGAAACGGTCATAACTAGTGTTGAGCGAACACGGACTGTATTATTCGTGTTCGTACCGAATAATTGGATTTTTTTTACCCGAACACGGACACGGACACTTTACTGTATGTTCGGGTAAAAATCCGTGTTCGGTCGTTTTATTTCCGGGTTTTGCATGCTTTGGCGCTCTTTTCATGGCGGGCTTTCAACAGCCAATCAACAATCGTTTAACTGGTGTGCCTTAAGCCATCCCAGCCATGCCTGCAAATGTCTTAGTAGCTGTGATTGGCCGTCTGAAGCATGTGACCAAGTCTTTATAAGTTCGAGGCAGCCGCCGCAGCAGCGTCATTCTGCTGCTTAGCTAAGGGACAGAGCACACATCAATGTGCTGGCTGCTGATTAGGGAAAGATAGGCAGGAAAAAACCATTTGTGTCCGGATAGAATTGAGGGACAGGTCGGAGTGTTTAGGCAGGGCGAGTTGTAGGCATTTTAGGGATAGAGTCTGCTGAATTATAGGGTCAGTGTCTTCTACAAACTACAATCGATATTGCTGTGTGGGGGGTGGGGTGAATCTGCACTCAATCCTGATCTACGATCTCTTCTCAATCCTGTTAGGGACAGAGTCTGCTGAATTTTAGGGAAGCTGTGTTCTACAAACTACAATCGATATTGCTGTGTGGTGTGGGATTGGAGATAGGCAGGTGTCAGTGATCCACATCCATTTTTCTGTGTGTGAGCTGCAGTGAACACAATCTTTTTGGGCTGCAGTGAACACAATCTTTTTGGGCTGCAGTGAACACAATCTTTTTGGGCTGCAGTGAACACAATCTTTTTGGGCTGCAGTGAACACAATCTTTTTGGGGTGCAGTGAACAAAATCTTTTTGGGGTGCAGTGAACACAATCCTTTTTGGTGTGCAGTGAACACAATCTTTGTGGGGTGCAGTGAACAAAATCCTTTGTGGGGTGCAGTGAACACAATCTTTTTGGGGTGCAGTGAACAAAATCCTTTTTGGGGTGCAGTGAACAACATCCTTTTTGGGGTGCAGTGAACACAATCTTTTTGGGGTGCAGTGAACAAAATCCTTTGTGGGGTGCAGTGAACACAATCTTTTTGGGGTGCAGTGAACACAATCTTTTTGGGGTGGAGTGAACAACATCCTTTTTGGGGTGCAGTGAACAAAATCCTTTTTGGGGTGCAGTGAACAAAATCATTTTTGGGGTGCAGTGAACACAATCTTTTTGGGGTGCAGTGAACACAATCTTTGTGGGGTGCAGTGAACACAATCTTTTTGGGGTGGAGTGAACAACATCCTTTTTGGGGTGCAGTGAACAACATCCTTTTTGGGGTGCAGTGAACACAATCTTTTTGGGGTGCAGTGAACACAATCTTTGTGGGGTACAGTGAACAGAATCTTTGTGGGGTGCAGTGAACACAATCTTTGGGGGGTACAGTGAACACAATCTTTTTGGGGTGCAGTGAACACAATCTTTGTGGGGTGCAGTGAACACAATCTTTTTGGGGTGGAGTGAACAAAATCATTTTTGGGGTGCAGTGAACAACATCCTTTTTGGGGTGCAGTGATCAAAATCCTTTTTGGGGTGCAGTGAACACAATCTTTTTGGGGTGCAGTGAACAAAATCCTTTGTGGGGTGCAGTGAACAGAATCTTTGTGGGGTGCAGTGAACACAATCTTTGGGGGGGTACAGTGAACACAATCTTTTTGGGGTGCAGTGAACACAATCTTTGTGGGGTACAGTGAACAGAATCTTTGTGGGGTGCAGTGAACACAATCTTTGGGGGGTACAGTGAACACAATCTTTTTGGGGTGCAGTGAACACAATCTTTGGGGGGTACAGTGAACACAATCTTTTTGGGGTGCAGTGAACACAATCTTTGTGGGGTGCAGTGAACACAATCTTTGGGGGGGTACAGTGAACACAATCTTTTTGGGGTGCAGTGAACAACATCCTTTTAGGGTGCAGTGAACACAATCTTTGTGGGGTGCAGTGAACAACATCCTTTTAGGGTGCAGTGAACACAATCTTTGTGGGGTACAGTGAACAGAATCTTTGTGGGGTGCAGTGAACACAATCTTTGGGGGGTACAGTGAACACAATCTTTGTGGGGTGCAGTGAACACAATCATTGTGGGGTGCAGTGAACTCAATCTTTGTGGGGTACAGTGAACACAATCTCATACTTCTGAAGATTTGAGGGTGCTGCCTGTTCCATACTCCCCCTACTCCTCATCTAGCCTTTTAGGGGTACAAACAATAGTAATTGGGGCCTAGTGTGGTTGTGTACGTGTGATATACATACACTTTTTTTGGATCATATTTTTTATTCCGCTATTTAATCAAAAACCTTTGGGGATCAGTTAAATTGGGGGATAGTCTGTGTTGGTACGTGTGAGAGAGATCCACCTTTCCAAGTTGTTGGGGTTCATCTCATACTTCTGAAGGTTTGAGGGTGCTGCCTGTTCCATACTCCCCCTACTCCTAGCCTTTTAGGGGTACAAACAATAGTAATTGGGGCCTAGTGTGGTTGTGTACGTGTGATATACATACACTTTTTTTGGATCATATTTTCTATTCCGCTATTTAATCAAAAACCTTTGGGGATCAGTTAAATTGGGGGATAGTCTGTGTTGGTACGTGTGAGAGAGATCCACCTTTCCAAGTTGTTGGGGTTCATCTCATACTTCTGAAGGTTTGAGGGTGCTGCCTGTTCCATACTCCCCCTACTCCTAGCCTTTTAGGGGTACAAACAATAGTAATTGGGGCCTAGTGTGGTTGTGTACGTGTGATATACATACACTTTTTTTGGATCATATTTTCTATTCCGCTATTTAATCAAAAACCTTTGGGGATCAGTTAAATTGGGGGATAGTCTGTGTTGGTACGTGTGAGAGAGATCCACCTTTCCAAGTTGTTGGGGTTCATCTCATACTTCTGAAGGTTTGAGGGTGCTGCCTGTTCCATACCCCCCCTACTCCTCATCTAGCCTTTTAGGGGTACAAACAATAGTAATTGGGGCCTAGTGTGGTTGTGTACGTGTGATATACATACACTTTTTTTGGATCATATTTTCTATTCCGCTATTTAATCAAAAACCTTTGGGGATCAGTTAAATTGGGGGATAGTCTGTGTTGGTACGTGTGAGAGAGATCCACCTTTCCAAGTTGTTGGGGTTCATCTCATACTTCTGAAGGTTTGAGGGTGCTGCCTGTTCCATACCCCCCCCTACTCCTCATCTAGCCTTTTAGGGGTACAAACAATAGTAATTGGGGCCTAGTGTGGTTGTGTACGTGTGATATACATACACTTTTTTTGGATCATATTTTCTATTCCGCTATTTAATCAAAAACCTTTGGGGATCAGTTAAATTGGGGGATAGTCTGTGTTGGTACGTGTGAGAGAGATCCACCTTTCCAAGTTGTTGGGGTTCATCTCATACTTCTGAAGGTTTGAGGGTGCTGCCTGTTCCATACCCCCCCTACTCCTCATCTAGCCTTTTAGGGGTACAAACAATAGTAATTGGGGCCTAGTGTGGTTGTGTACGTGTGATATACATACACTTTTTTTGGATCATATTTTCTATTCCGCTATTTAATCAAAAACCTTTGGGGATCAGTTAAATTGGGGGATAGTCTGTGTTGGTACGTGTGAGAGAGATCCACCTTTCCAAGTTGTTGGGGTTCATCTCATACTTCTGAAGGTTTGAGGGTGCTGCCTGTTCCATACTCCCCCTACTCCTAGCCTTTTAGGGGTACAAACAATAGTAATTGGGGCCTAGTGTGGTTGTGTACGTGTGATATACATACACTTTTTTTGGATCATATTTTCTATTCCGCTATTTAATCAAAAACCTTTGGGGATCAGTTAAATTGGGGGATAGTCTGTGTTGGTACGTGTGAGAGAGATCCACCTTTCCAAGTTGTTGGGGTTCATCTCATACTTCTGAAGGTTTGAGGGTGCTGCCTGTTCCATACTCCCCCTACTCCTCATCTAGCCTTTTAGGGGTACAAACAATAGTAATTGGGGCCCAGTGTGGTTGTGTACGTGTGATATACATACACTTTTTTTGGATCATATTTTCTATTCCGCTATTTAATCAAAAACCTTTGGGGATCAGTTAAATTGGGGGATAGTCTGTGTTGGTACGTGTGAGAGAGATCCACCTTTCCAAGTTGTTGGGGTTCATCTCATACTTCTGAAGGTTTGAGGGTGCTGCCTGTTCCATACTCCCCCTACTCCTAGCCTTTTAGGGGTACAAACAATAGTAATTGGGGCCTAGTGTGGTTGTGTACGTGTGATATACATACACTTTTTTTGGATCATATTTTCTATTCCGCTATTTAATCAAAAACCTTTGGGGATCAGTTAAATTGGGGGATAGTCTGTGTTGGTACGTGTGAGAGAGATCCACCTTTCCAAGTTGTTGGGGTTCATCTCATACTTCTGAAGGTTTGAGGGTGCTGCCTGTTCCATACTCCCCCTACTCCTAGCCTTTTAGGGGTACAAACAATAGTAATTGGGGCCTAGTGTGGTTGTGTACGTGTGATATACATACACTTTTTTTGGATCATATTTTCTATTCCGCTATTTAATCAAAAACCTTTGGGGATCAGTTAAATTGGGGGATAGTCTGTGTTGGTACGTGTGAGAGAGATCCACCTTTCCAAGTTGTTGGGGTTCATCTCATACTTCTGAAGGTTTGAGGGTGCTGCCTGTTCCATACTCCCCCTACTCCTCATCTAGCCTTTTAGGGGTACAAACAATAGTAATTGGGGCCCAGTGTGGTTGTGTACGTGTGATATACATACACTTTTTTTGGATCATATTTTCTATTCCGCTATTTAATCAAAAACCTTTGGGGATCAGTTAAATTGGGGGATAGTCTGTGTTGGTACGTGTGAGAGAGATCCACCTTTCCAAGTTGTTGGGGTTCATCTCATACTTCTGAAGGTTTGAGGGTGCTGCCTGTTCCATACTCCCCCTACTCCTAGCCTTTTAGGGGTACAAACAATAGTAATTGGGGCCTAGTGTGGTTGTGTACGTGTGATATACATACACTTTTTTTGGATCATATTTTCTATTCCGCTATTTAATCAAAAACCTTTGGGGATCAGTTAAATTGGGGGATAGTCTGTGTTGGTACGTGTGAGAGAGATCCACCTTTCCAAGTTGTTGGGGTTCATCTCATACTTCTGAAGGTCTAAGGGTGCTGCCTGTTCCATACTCCCCCTACTCCTAGCCTTTTAGGGGTACAAACAATAGTAATTGGGGCCTAGTGTGGTTGTGTACGTGTGATATACATACACTTTTTTTGGATCATATTTTCTATTCCGCTATTTAATCAAAAACCTTTGGGGATCAGTTAAATTGGGGGATAGTCTGTGTTGGTACGTGTGAGAGAGATCCACCTTTCCAAGTTGTTGTGGTTCATCTCATACTTCTGAAGGTTTGAGGGTGCTGCCTGTTCCATACTCCCCCTACTCCTAGCCTTTTAGGGGTACAAACAATAGTAATTGGGGCCTAGTGTGGTTGTGTACGTGTGATATACATACACTTTTTTTGGATCATATTTTCTATTCCGCTATTTAATCAAAAACCTTTGGGGATCAGTTAAATTGGGGGATAGTCTGTGTTGGTACGTGTGAGAGAGATCCACCTTTCCAAGTTGTTGGGGTTCATCTCATACTTCTGAAGGTTTGAGGGTGCTGCCTGTTCCATACTCCCCCTACTCCTCATCTAGCCTTTTAAGGGTACAAACAATAGTAATTGGGGCCCAGTGTGGTTGTGTACGTGTGATATACATACACTTTTTTTGGATCATATTTTCTATTCCGCTATTTAATCAAAAACCTTTGGGGATCAGTTAAATTGGGGGATAGTCTGTGTTGGTACGTGTGAGAGAGATCCACCTTTCCAAGTTTTTGGGGTTCATCTCATACTACTGAAGATTTGAGGGTGCTGCCTGTTCCATACTCCTCCTCCTACTGCTCAACCATCCTTTTAGGGGTACAAACAATAGTAGTTGGGGCCTAGTGTGGTGGTGTACGTGCGAGATACATACACTTTCTTTTTGATCATATTTTCTATTCCGCTATTCAATTAAAACCTTTGGGGATCAATTCAATTGCGAGATAGTCTGTGTCGGTACGTGTGAGATCCACCTTTCCAAGTTGTTGGGGTTCATCTCATACTTCTGAAGATTTGAGGGTGCTGCCTGTTCCATACTCCTGCTCCTACTGCTCAACCATCCTTTTAGGGGTACAAACAATAGTAATTGGGGCCTAGTGTGGTTGTGTACGTGCGAGATACATACACTTTTTTTGATCATATTTCCTATTCCGCTATTCAATAAAAACCTTTGAGGATCAATTGAATTGCGGGATAGTCTGTGTCGGTACGTGTGAGATCCACCTTTCCAAGTTTTTGGGGTTCATCTCATACTTCTGAAGATTTGAGGGTGCTGCCTGTTCCATACTCCTCCTCCTACTCCTCATCCATCCTTTTAGGGGTACAAACAATAGTAATTGGGGCCTAGTGTGGTTGTGTACGTGCGAGATACATACACTTTTTTTGATCATATTTCCTATTCCGCTATTCAATAAAAACCTTTGAGGATCAATTGAATTGCGGGATAGTCTGTGTCGGTACGTGTGAGATCCACCTTTCCAAGTTTTTGGGGTTCATCTCATACTTCTGAAGATTTGAGGGTGCTGCCTGTTCCATACTCCTCCTCCTACTCCTCATCCATCCTTTTAGGGGTACAAACAATAGTAATTGGGGCCTAGTGTGGTTGTGTACGTGCGAGATACATACACTTTTTTTGATCATATTTCCTATTCCGCTATTCAATAAAAACCTTTGAGGATCAATTGAATTGCGGGATAGTCTGTGTCGGTACGTGTGAGATCCACCTTTCCAAGTTTTTGGGGTTCATCTCATACTTCTGAAGATTTGAGGGTGCTGCCTGTTCCATACTCCTCCTCCTACTCCTCATCCATCCTTTTAGGGGTACAAACAATAGTAATTGGGGCCTAGTGTGGTTGTGTACGTGCGAGATACATACACTTTTTTTGATCATATTTCCTATTCCGCTATTCAATAAAAACCTTTGAGGATCAATTGAATTGCGGGATAGTCTGTGTCGGTACGTGTGAGATCCACCTTTCCAAGTTTTTGGGGTTCATCTCATACTTCTGAAGATTTGAGGGTGCTGCCTGTTCCATACTCCTCCTACTCCTCATCCATCCTTTTAGGGGTACAAACAATAGTAATTGGGGCCTAGTGTGGTTGTGTACGTGCGAGATACATACACTTTTTTTGATCATATTTCCTATTCCGCTATTCAATAAAAACCTTTGAGGATCAATTGAATTGCGGGATAGTCTGTGTCGGTACGTGTGAGATCCACCTTTCCAAGTTTTTGGGGTTCATCTCATACTTCTGAAGATTTGAGGGTGCTGTCTGTTCCATACTCCTCCTACTCCTCATCCATCCTTTTAGGGGTAGAAACAATAGTAATTGGGGCCTAGTGTGGTTTTGTACGTGCGAGATACATACACTTTTTTGGATCATATTTCCTATTCCGCTATTCAATAAAAACCTTTCTAGGGCAAGATCTTAAATTACAGAAATATGAGGAGACCGTCAAATAAGGGCCGTGGCCTGGGTCGTGGTGCTGCTGGTAGAGCTCCTGTTGCAAGGAGAGGACGTGGTCGATCTGTGCCAGCTACACGCACAAGTGAAACACCTTCCTCAAGTGTGAGTAGGCGACAGAACCTGCATCAGTATTTGGTAGGGCATCAAACGCCCCTAGAAGTGATGAGGCCAGAACAAGTTGAGGCGATAGTAGATTGGTTTGCTGCTGACAGTGCCTCCAGTTCCTTCACATTGTCTCCCACCCAGTCTACTGCAGAAAGGTCAGAGTTGGCACCTGCAGCCAATGTCCAACCGTCTTTCACCTCACCCCCTTGCAAATCAGGCCAGCAGTCTGAGCCCCAAGCCATACAGCAGTCTCTTATTCTTTTTGAGGACTCTGTCAGCAGGGTTTCCCAGGGCCATCCACCTAGCCCTGCCCCAGAAGTGGAAGAGATTGAGTGCAGCGATGCCCAACCACTTATTTCTCAAGATGAGTACATGCAAGGATCATCGCAGCACGTCTCCGATGATGACGAAACGCAGGTGCCAACTGCTGCGGCGTTCAGCATTGTGGAGACCGACAAGGAGGGCAGGGGTGAAGACTGGGTGGAAGATGATGTGGAGGACGATGAGGTCCTCGACCCCACATGGAATGAACGTCATGCAGGTGACCTGAGTAGTTTGGAGGAAGAGGCGGTGGTCGCACAGAGCCACCAGCACAGCAGAAGAGGGAGCAGGGTGCAGAAGCGGAGCGGCCGTGCCCTAGACACTACGCCCGCTACTGCCCAACGCAGCAAGGGAACGAGCGCACCAAAGTCAGCTCAAAGGAGTTCTCTAGCGTGGAAGTTCTTTAGAAAATGTGCTGATGACAGGACACGAGTGGTTTGCACCCTGTGCAATCAGAGCTTGAAGCGAGGCATAAACCTTCTCAACCTGAGCACAACCTGCATGATCAGGCATCTAAGTGCAAAGCACGAGCTGCAGTGGAGTACACACCTTCAAAACCAAGAAACGTCTCTGGCTCATCCTGCTTCCTCTTCTGCTGCAGTCTCGGCCGCTCCAGCCACATCTGTAGTGATACCGGCACCTGCCACCCCGCAAACAGACGATCTGTCAGCAACACCACCACCTGGGTCACCAACAACCATCTCCACAATGTCCCGTGGAAGCGTTCAGCTTTCCATCTCCCAAACACTTGAGAGGAAGAGGAAGTACCCCCCTACCCACCCGCGATCCCTGGCCCTGAATGCCAGCATTTCAAAATTATTGGCCTTTGAAATGCTGTCATTCCGTCTGGTGGAGACGCACAGTTTTAAAAACCTTATGTCGGTGGCTGTCCCACAGTACGTCGTGCCCAGCCGCCACTACTTTTCCAGGCAAGCCATCCCTTCCCTGCACAACCAAGTGGGGGAAAATATCAGGTGTGCACTGCGCAACGCCATCTGTGCCAAGGTCCACCTAACTACGGATACGTGGACCAGTAAGCACGGTCAGGGGCGTTATATCTCCCTAACGGCACACTGGGTAAATGCAGTGGCGGATGGGCCTGAGGCGGATAGCAATTTGGCGCATGTCCTTCCACCACCGAGGATTGCAGGGCGCTTCAGTTTGCCTCCTGTTCCTAACTCCTCCTACTCCGCTTCCTCATCCTCTACCGCCTCCTCATCCGGACAGCGTAACACCTTCACCACCAACTTCAGCACGGCCAGGGGTAAACGACAGCAGGCAGTTTTACAACTTGCCTGTTTGGGGGACAAACCACACACCGCGCAGGAGTTGTGGAGGAGCATGGAACAGCAGACAAATGAGTGGTTGCTGCCAGCGAGCCTCAAGCCCGGCCTGGTGGTGTGCGATAACGGGCGAAATCTCATAGCAGCTCTGGGCCTAGCCGGTTTGACGCACATCCCTTGCCTGGCGCATGTGCTGAATTTGGTGGTGCAGAGGTTCCTTAAAAACTACCCCGATATGTCAGAGCTGCTGCAGAAAGTGCGGGCCGTTTGTGCGCACTTTCGGCGTTCTCACCCTGCTGCTGCTCGCCTGGCAGCGCTGCAGCGTAACTTCGGCCTTCCCGCTCACCGCCTCATATGTGACGTGCCCACAAGGTGGAACTCCACCTTGCACATGCTGGAAAGACTGTGCGAGCAGCAGCAGGCCATAGTGGAGTTTCAGCTGCAGCACGCACGCGTGAGTCGCTCTGCGGAACAGCACCACTTCACCACCAATAACTGGGCCTCCATGCGAGACCTGTGTGCCTTGTTGCGCTGTTTTGAGTACTCCACCAACATGGCCAGTGGCAATGACGCCGTTCTCAGCTTAACTATCCCACTTCTATGCCTCCTTGAAAAAACAATTCGGGCGATGATGGAAGAGGATGTGGCACAGGATGAGGAGGAGGAGGAGGATGAAGAGGTAACATTTCCAAGGCTTTCAGGGCAGTCATTCGCAAGGGGCTCCGAGGGTGGGTTCCTGCACACGCAAACGCCAGGGACGCAATTGTCCAGCAGGGGCACAGTTCTGGAGGATGAGGAGGATGAGGAGGAGGAGGAGCTGGAGGAGGAGATGGAACCATGTTCACAGCAGGGTGGCACCCAGGCCAGCTCATGGCCATCACTGGTGCGTGGCTGGGGGGATACAGAGGACACGGACAATACACCTCCCACAGAGGACAGCCTTTCGTTGCCTCTGGGCAGCCTGGCACACATGAGCGATTACATGCTGCAGTGTCTCCACAACGACCGCCGAGTTGCCCACATTCTAACTTGTGCTGATTACTGGGTGGCCACGCTGCTGGATCCCCGTTACAAGGACAACGTACCGTCCTTAATTCACTCACTGGAGCGCGATCGCAAGATGCGCGAGTACAAGCGCACGCTGGTAGACGCCATGCTGCTGGCATTCCCATCTGACAGCGGGGCCACAGTGGAAGCACAAGGCAGAGGAGGAGGAGGAGGAGGTCGCCAACGCAACCAGGGCACCGCCAGCACCTCAGAAGGCAGGGTTAGCATGGCCGAAATGTGGAAAAGCTTTGTCAGCACGCCACAACAAACAGCAGCACCAGCAGCTCAGATGGAACGTCTTAGCAGGAGGCAGCATTTTACCAACATGGTGGAGCAGTATGTGTGCACACGCCTACATGTAGTGAATGACGGGTCTGCCCCCTTCAACTTCTGGGTCTCCAAATTGGGCACATGGCCTGAGCTTGCCCTTTACGCCTTGGAGGTGCTGGCGTGCCCTGCAGCCAGTGTATTATCTGAACGGGTATTTAGCACGGCTGGGGGCGTTATAACAGACAAGCGCAGCCGCCTGTCCAGAGACAATGTGGACAAGCTCACGTTCATTAAAATGAACCAGGCATGGATCCCACGGGACTTTTCCGTACCTTATGCAGAATAGCAATGGATACCGACCTTACCCACCCATTGTTCCATTTTTGCTCTTTCTCACTCTTTTGGGGTGTACCCTCATTTAAAATTTTTGAAAAGAAGCAGTGTTGGCTACCTCGTCCTCCTCCTCAGGGCCAGATTAATGTAGGGGCTATTGGAGCTGCAGCTCCAGGCCCCTACCTTTTATATAGGCCCCGGGTTGGCCATATTCACTGTTACCGCTCTTCTGTCACTTGTAAACACAGAAGTCTGGCTTCTATGCTCGCTTCCCCAGGCAGCACCCTCAGAACCTCCCCACACAGCGTGAAGGCCGGACAAGGAGGGACAGTTGGCGATGCATGGATGTGTTTATGGGCTTCAGAGACAGCATCCCATGTTGAATTAGGCATGCATGGCTGCACCCTTCCTCCTCTGGGTGCATGGCAAGGCACGGCCCTTAAGGCCCTTCAAAATCCTCAGCACCAAGCCCATGATGCTGTTAATCCGGCCCTGGTCCTCCTCCACCGCCGCTTCCACCTACACCGCCCATAGGTGTGCGCAGCCTATTGCATTAAGGTGTGCACCCCAAAGTTGAAATACACATGCATGTGTTTGCCAGCAGGGAGAGTAATGTATCGGGGCCATGTACCTGTAGGCAAGGAGAAATAGAGCAGAGCAGGTCCCAGGGAGATCTTTCCCATCTCCTCACTGGCAATGCTATGTGCCCTAGGTGATTAGGGTGTGCCCAGGCACACCCAGCACACCCTGTGCGCACGCCTATGTCACCGCCACATCCACCACCACCTCAACCTCCCTCCTACTCCATATGGGCCTCGTCCTTCAGAGATGAAGAAGAACATTGTTTTATTTTTCTGTTTTTTTTTGTTGTTTTAAGTTATTTCCCTATCCACATTTGTTTGCAGAGCACTTGCCATGCTCTTAATTACGTTTTGCTGCCATTTGCAGCACTCTAGCCCTTTCCTTTGGTGTTTTAGAGCCATTTTAGTGCCTTAAAGTTCGGGTCCCCATTGACTTCAATGGGGTTCGGTGTCCGGGAAAAGTTCGGTAAAAGTCCGGGACACGGACCCGGACTTTTTTTTAAAGTTCGGCCGAACCCGTCGAACACGGACATCTAGGTGTCCGCTCAACCCTAGTCATAACATCTCTTTCCAATGGTAAATCCCCTGGACCCCGACGGCCTCTCAAATAAGTATTACAAAGCTTTCAGCGTGTTATTAATCCCCCATTTAACCAATGTGTACCCGGAAGCAACTCAAACTTCCTCCTTCCCACAAGAGATGCTACAAGCATATGTGGTAATCCTACCCAAACCAGGGAAGGACCCTGTCACTCCAGCAAACTTCAGGCCTATATCACTTCTAAATTCAAATATTAAAACTTATGACAAACTACTAGCGAAACACCTATCCACTTTAATACCATCTCTGATACAAAGGAACCAGATGGGGTTTGTAAAGGGGCGACAACCCTCTGATGCAACTAGGAGGATCTTAAATGTTATACACTTCACAGAGAAAACCCAAAATAATGGTTTTCAAGGCCCCATACTGGCAGCAATCGTTGCCTTGTACCCCTCCCCTCAGCACAGGTATACACTTCCAGTCTCCTCTCAAAACCATTTGCTATATCAAATGAAACCTGTCAAGTATGCCCTCTATCCCCTTCTATCTTTAATCTGATGATAGAACCACTAGCAGAATCTATCCGCACAAATCCCCTTAATACAGGATTTCAGTTCAGACATAGACCACATACTATTAATCTTTTTGCGGATGATGTTATCCTCCTCTTGACAAACCCAACGATGTTACTACCTACAGTGCTTTGCGAAAGTATTCGGCCCCCTTGAACTTTTCGACCTTTTGCCACATTTCAGGCTTCAAACATAAAGATATAAAACTGTAATTTTTTTGTGAAGAATCAACAACAAGCGGGACACAATCATGATGTGGAACGAAATTTATTGGATATTTCAAACTTTTTTAACGAATAAAAAACTGAAAAATTGGGTGTGCAAAATTATTCAGCCCCTTTACTTTCAGTGCAACAAACTCTCTCCAGAAGTTCAGTGAAGATCTCTGAATGATCCACTGTTGACCTAAATGACTAATGATGATAAATAGAAATGTAGAAATATAAATGCACCTGCACTGTGATAGTCTCAGAGGTCCGTTTAAAGCGCAGAGAGCATCATGAAGAACAAGGAACACACCAGGCAGGTCCGAGATACTGTTGTGGAGAAGTTTAAAGCCGGATTTGGATACAAAAAGATTTCCCAAGCTTTAAACATCCCAAGGAGCACTGTGCAAGCAATAATATTGAAATGGAAGGAGTATCAGACCACTGCAAAACTACAAAGACCTGGCCGTCCCTCTAAACTTTCAGCTCATACAAGGAGAAGACTGATCAGAGATGCAGCCAAGAGGCCCATGATCACTCTAGATGAACTGCAGAGATCTACAGCTGAGGTGGGAGACTCTATCCATAGGACAACAATCAAGTGCATCAAACTCTAACACAATTCAGATCTATCTCATACTATAAAGTTAACTTCTCTAAGTCCCTAATACTGGACCTAGGAGTCATCACAAAGTAAAATGATACCTACAAGAAAAATTACTATTCACTTGGAGTTGTCTGGGAGTGCTGTATCTGGGCATCCCTCTGACAGCCTCAACAACATCTGTAACCCGGGCTAATTTCATACCCTTAACCCAAAAAATCAAAAGTCAGCTACAACAAATGGATACATGTGATCTCACCTGGGTGGGCAGACTGGCAGCCTTCAAAATGATGATCTTACCCTAAATATTATACTTTTTTAGAGTGCTCCCCATCACAGGCCCCGCATCTTACATCAAATCCCTCGCGGGCCTGCTAAACAATTTTGTATGGAAAGGTAAAGTGTGCATGCACTAATATGCTCAAATGCAGATCCGCAGGTGGTATGGGGATGATAGACATTCAAGACTATTATTGAGCAGCGTTATTAGACCAAACCCAATACTGGTTTGAAAAAAGGAAGAACCCTTGTGGTTAGACATCGAAAAAGCCATATCAAATACCCAAGATCTCACCTCTATGCTAATATACAACACTTGGAAACAGTGGGACACGTCTTCCTTTTCCCCACCCATGGCAGTATCCATACAAGCTTGGCGATTCTTACTTACACAATCACAACATCCAACACAGATAACATTAGCATTGATTATTCCCTTTCTATTTACCAAACCTAAACCTGTAGTTTAGGAAAGTACAAAACTTATTTTCTAACACCAAACTCAAGACATGGGAACACCTGAGAAAAGAGTTTCAGCTCCCAAACAATACACCCTTTAAATGTATCCACATTAAACACCCTTTACCCAAAATAAACATTTTCCCTGATATATGGAAATTATTTTCCTCATGTTTACCCCAGGAGAGGGGTATATCCCTTCTTTATAACTCACTGCAAGACAAAACTTTAATCCAAAAAAATCCCCTCCCTACAAAAATGGGAAAAAGACCTAGAAGATTCCTACTCCTTAAAGCAGTGGCAAGCAGCTTTCCAGGTGGTACATAAATTCTCAAAATGCAACAACCACTGGGAAATGATACTTAAAATTACACATAGGTGGTGCTTCACACCCTACAGAATAGTTTTGCCCAAGCAAATCCCCCAACTGCTGGTGTAATGGAGGACACGTAGGCAACTTATTACATATCCTCTGGGAATGCCTGATCCTTACCAGTTTTTGGAGACGGATATTCCGCTTATAGTCCTCAATCACTGGCATACCTAATCCCTCTAATTTAGGTCTTGCTATGCTTAATTTAGGAATAGACTCCCATACTACCATTATGAAACTTGTAGTGACCCACATATTATTAGCAGGCCGCAATACTATTCTCAGGAAGTTAAATTCTCAAGACTCCGCAAGCCTATCTGAAGTTATCAATCTTGTACTTTTTAGTTTTTAACTTCACCTACGAACGTATGTTGGCCATCAATGCAATCAGCTGTAGTAAGTTTGATATGAGTTGGTCATATTGGATAAACAATTATGCTACCATAAACTGAATATTAGTCTGGTAATAATTATACTTCACATGTTATATTGTACATGTTACTACTGTATGATTCCTACACTTTCTCTGTGTTGTGTACTATCTATGTTACAATTGTTAAACTTTCAATAAAAACTATTAAACCTAAAAAAAACAAAAAACAAATTGCATATTCTACACTTAAGAAAAGTCTCTTTAAAACGTATACAGAACTTATTAGGCTGCCTCACCTTTGCAACTAGGGTGCTTTCCATTGGTTTGTATATTTTCGCGAAGGTTATATTTAGCCTTTTCGTGTTTGAAAAATCCTTATGAGAATATAAGGATATTGCATGATATAAAGGAAGAGCTATTGGTATGGCAAACATTTTTAATGGATTTTAATGGAAAATCAGTTTGGCAAGAAGATTTCATTTTGGACCAAGATTTTCAACTGTTTATGGATTCTTCAGGATCTTTGGTTTTCACTGCAATTTGGCAAACCCACTGGTGTGCAGAAAAATGGCCATTAGATTGGAAAATTGGGCTTACCTAAAAATGTAGTTTTATTGGAACTATTCTCCATAATTGTAGCTATTGAAATTTAGGGGGTTTATTTTCAGAATAAAAGACTCTTATGCAGTACGAATAAAAAGGTTTTTTTTTATATGCAATGAATTGCCTTTCTTCCAAATCTAGACCAGTCATAGTTTTGTTTAGCTATTTAGTCTATTGAGTTTGAATTTGTGGGTTAAAGCACGTTATGTGCTGGGTAGAGAAAATTTGATAGCGGATGTTCTTTCTAGATTTCAAATTAATCGTTTTTTCAAGCTATTCCCAGAGGCAGACATGAGAGAAACTTCATGCCCTCAGCAGCTTTGGAAAATAGTTTAGTCACAAACAATACTATCAATCTCTGTTGCCCTCCATGTGGTCGTGTTATACTACAGCAAGGTGGCTATGGATTTTTTCCTAATGCATACAACCAGGATTTATTTGAGCTTTCAGAGTATTTAGCGTTATTATTTCTGAATGATTCAATGGCTAAGAAATATGCTTGGTCGCATTTAAATAAAATCTTACCAGGTGTGTAATTTTTTCTTAAGTTGCACTCTTTACCATCCTGTTTTAGTTTTTTCTCAATACATCAGGCATTGAAAGGCTATGGGAAAGCGCATTATTCATTAGATAAGAGAAGACCCATTACTCAGAAGTTTTTGCTAGACTTATGTAACATCTCTACTATGGTCTGTTTTATTTAGAGCAGCATTTTCTATTTGTTTCTTTGCTGCTCTGAGTTTCCAAGCTAGTCCCAAAAAAAATCTAAGAGCAGAAAAGGCCTTAAAAATGAATGATGTCATAGTTAGCCCAAAAAATATTAAGCTATTTATTAGTCAGTCAAAAACTGATCAGTTAGGAAAGAGCTCTTGCATTTCTCTGACAGTTTTTCAATTTAAGGCTGTTCTTCGTAAATCTTTGTGTCGCCTTTATTTAGGTGATGTCGCTATATCAACCCATTCTTTCCACATTGGAGCTGCCACAGAAATGGCTAGAATGGATTTGGATTCGGGTGCTATTAAGCAGTTGGGACTTTGAAAGTCTGATGCTTTTAAGATATATGTGAGACCTAACAATGTTTTTTGAATTACTTAGGTAAACATTGAATAGTGTGGATAATCAGAAACTCCTTTATCTTTTGGGCATACAGAAGAGAATCATCCTGGATTTATACAGAGTCTTTTGACCTGGATCTGTAACGCTCCTGCGTTTTACGTATGATGTGGATTTTCAGCTGCAGAAATATTCCACTTCAGTAGTCATGTAGAGAAACGCTGAGACACCATTCCCAACTCTCAATGACTCATCATGTGTGGATGATCTCAATTCAGCAAGTAAATACACACACTCAATAAGATGTTTACTAGAGTGACTTATGTATATAGTAACACAGTGATGATAGGCTGAAGAGACAGGTTGCGTAGAGATGGTAGATGACAGACACTTGAAAGGAAATGTTCTTGAAAGTAAGATAGTAGCAGATGGGATGCAGATAGGTTTAGCAATCATGTATGGTAGCAGATGACAGAGTAGCAGGTGGACATACAAGAGAGATCAACCCAGTGCAAGAACAGGTGGTAGTAGGCTCAAGAGCTAGCAATCTTAGATAATGCAGATGTAGTAATAGTCCTTAGTATGCAGAGCTAGATAGTGTAAGCTTTAGTATAAAGGTTATAGAGGTTTCCCCTGTGGGGTACTTATTACTAATAGCAATGTAGCAGAGGAGAGGTTCGGCAAGAGTGGATGATCCGGTAGCGGGATACAGGGATCAGCGCAGCGTGGTTCCGACAGCGAGGTATGCTTGCAAGCATGAGAGCTTCAAGACAGGTTAGCATCAAGGCACAAAGCAGTTTGAACGAACACATGTGAGTGAGAGCCGGCGATCTAAATAGCCATCCAGTCCGGCGCTCAGTGATGACAGCATCAGTCTTAAAGGTGTATGCGCACCTTACCAAAAGAGAATGGTGGGGCGCATACACTTATGAAAGAGTAATTAGGGTACCCAAAGGTACCAGAACATTACAGTACCCCCCCCTTAAGGCCGGCTCCTGAAGGCCTCTGGAGCTGGTTTGTCTGGGTACTTCGTATGAAAATTTAGGATTAATCTAGAGGCATGTATGTCAGAGGTGTTTAGCCAGGTGTCGTCTTGGGGCCCATAGTTCTTCCATCGAACCAAGTACTGAAGTCTTCCTCTGTGGATACGAGAATCCAGAATCTCTTTTATCTCATATTCTTCTCCACCTTCAACTTGTACAGGAGGAGAAGGTGGGATAGTAGGCCTTATTCCTTGGTCAGGAACATGGGGCTTCAGTAGCGACACATGGAAAATGGGATGTATTTTGAGGTCTATTGGCAATGTAAGCTGTACTGCAGCTTTTCCAATAAGTTTCTTGATTGGGAAAGGTCCCAAGAACAGAGGTCCAAGCTTTTTGCTAGGGATTTTCAGTCTTAAATTTTTTGTTGAGAGCCAAACGAGGTCCCCGATAGCGTACTGAGGAGAAGGTCTTCTGCGAAGATCATAGTACTTCTTTTGTTGACTATGAGCGTGTGCAATGGTAGTATTAAGCAAACCCAGAGAGTCCTTTATTTGGGTAAGATAGTCTGAGGCTACTGGGTTATTTGAAGGAAGGATGCGTGGTGGAAGAATAGAGGGATGAAACCCATAGTTCAAGTAGAACGGACTCTGCTTGGTCGTACTGTGGGTTGCGTTGTTGTAGGCAAATTCTGCCAGAGGGAGAAGATCCACCCAATCATCCTGTTGGTAAGAAGTGTAACAACGTAAATATTGCTCGATGCATTGGTTGACTCTTTCAGTCTGTCCGTTGGTCTGCGGATGGTAAGGAGAAGTGAGCTTCCGCTCGATCCGTAGTATGTGACATAGTTCTTGCCAGAACTTGGAAATAAATTGTGATCCACGGTCAGACAGAAGAGTTTTTGGGATACCATGTAACTTAAAGACATGTTTCATCAGGAGTTCTGCCGTTTGTTTGGACGAAGGTAGTCTGCGAATAGCAATGAAATGTGCCATTTTTGTCAGATGGTCCACTGACACTAAGATGGTATTAAATCCTTTGGAAGGAGGCAATTCCACTATAAAGTCCAAGGACACAACTTCCCATGGAGTTTGGGGTATTGGTAGACTGCATAGTAGACCGGATGGTCTCGTAGTGTCAATTTTGGACCTGGCACAGACATTGCATGAGGAGACGAATTTTTGTATAGATGTTTTCATGTCAGGCCACCAGAATTGCCTGGTAATCAGATTAAGAGTCTTTGTCATACCCATATGTCCTGCCATAGGCACATCATGCGATAATTCCAAGATCTTAGTGCGTATGGTAGGTGGTATGTAAAGTTTGTCGTTGTAATAGAGGAAGCCTTCTGCATCAGTATTTAGTTGTGGTGGGGGTGAATCCAAACTTATACCATGCAAAACCTCTTCCTTCAAGGAACGGACAACTCCAATAATGCGTTTGTGAGGTATTATAGGAACGGAAGGGATTTCGAAGTAGTTTTCTTCAGTTAGTCGTGATAGTGCATCCGCCTTTTTGTTCTTATCTGCAGGTGTGTAGGTCACTAGGAAGTTAAACCTTAGAAAGAATAGTGACCATCTTACCTGTCGGTGAGAGAGAGTTTTGTTAGTCTGAAGATATTGGAGATTTTTATGGTCCGTGTATATAAGTATTGGTAATTGGGTGCCTTCGAGTAGATGTCGCCAATTCTCCAGAGCCAATTTTATAGCAAGCAGTTCCTTTTCACCCACGGGGTAATTTATCTCTGGACTGCTTAGGGATTTAGAAAAAAAGGCGACTGGATGAAGTGGTGAAGTGTGAGTTGGTCGTTGGGAGAGTATTGCTCCTACTGCCATGTTTGACGCATCTACTTCCAGAATGTATTGGAGGGAGGGGTCTGGATGGCGTAATATGGGAGCAGAAGTAAACCTTGTCTTTAACAGGTGAAAAGCTTTATTTGCTTCCTCTGACCATTTGAATGGTTTTTTAATGCTAGTGAGCTGTGTGAGGGGTCTCACAATGGCAGAGAAGTTTCTGATGAACTTCCTGTAGAAATTCGAAAATCCAAGGAATCGCTGTAGCGCTTTGCGTGTGGTTGGTGTAGGCCAATCCTGAATGCAGGATATCTTACTCATGTCCATCTCGATTCCTGTTTTGGATATGATGTAGCCTAGAAACAGTACCTCTTCGTTATGAAACAAGCATTTTTTCAGTTTCACATAAAGGTTGTGTGCAAGCAATCTCGATAATACTAGTCTTACATGTCTTATGTGTTCAGACAGGGATCGTGAATATATAAGTATATCGTCCAGATATACCACAACACAGACATCTAGTAAGTCTCTGAAAATATAGTTTATAAATCGTTGAAAAACTGCAGGGGCGTTGCATAGCCCGAATGGCATTACAAGATATTCGAACAATCCGTATCTGGTTCTGAATGCAGTCTTCCACTCGTGTCCAGCACGGATTCGAATGAGATTGTATGCTCCTTTCAGATCCAATTTTGAAAAATAGGTAGCTCCACGCACCTGCTCAATGAGCTCAGGGATAAGCGGTAGAGGATAGCGATCTTTTATTGTAATAGCATTCAATTGCCTATAGTCGATGATAGGCCTGAGACTTGAGTCCTTATTGCTGACAAAAAAGAGTCCTGCTGCTGTGGAAGAAGTGGAAGGTCTAATAAAACCTTTCTTCAAATTCTCATCCAAATAGTCTTTGAGATGGGAAAGTTCATCCTGTGAAAGAGGATAAACATGACCGAACGGCAATTTGCTATTTGGGAGTAGATCAATGCTACAATCATAGTCTCGATGGGGAGGTAGTGCTTGAGCATTTTTTTCAAGAAAAACCTCAGAGAGATCCTGATAACATAGTGGTGCAATCTCATCTGTCACCACAGACAGGATCTTCCCGAAAGACGGGAGGTTACACGTACCCTCGCAATAGCAAGAGAGGAAGGCCAGGGTCCGTTCCTTCCAATCTATGGTTGGTTGATGTGTGTGCAACCAGGGAAGTCCCAACACAATGGGAAAGTGGGGTGAAGGTATTAGATCGAAGGTAGTGGTCTCCATATGAGACCCGTTAGTAGTGACTAGGAGTGCCTGTGTCTGATCAGTGATTGGACCAGAGGATAAAGGAACACCGTTAATAAGACTTACTGAGACAGGTTTAAGTTTAGAAATAATAGGAACTTTATTTAAAGCAGCAAAACGTATGTCAATATAATTTCCACAAGATCCTGTGTCAATCATGGCCTTAGTAGTAATCCTGTTCTGGTCCCACTATAATGTTAAGCAAACAGAAAGGTAAGGGTTAGTGATTGAAGTTGTCAATCCCCCTAGGAGGACATGTGAACACTCACCCTTCTTTTTGTAGACTAGGGGACAGACATTTATCTTGTGATCCGGGGTTGCACAGTACAAGCAGAGATTACCAGATCGTCTTTTGGCTCTTTCCATAGTTGATAGAGGTGGGCGTATGGTTCCTACCTCCATAGGAACGAGGTCAACGGCCGAAATCCGAGAAGAACTGGATAATGGCATTCCCATTTTCTCAGCCTTTCTTTCTCGTAGTCTTCTATATATGGTGATACTGAGTTGTATCAATGCATCCAGAGTTTTTGGCAGATCCGCTCGGGCGAGCTCGTCTTTAACGGCCTCTGATAGGCCAAGCCTAAATTGGGTTTTCAGAGATGCATCATTCCATTCTGAATCAAGGGTCCATCTCTTGAATTCTGCGACAAAGTCTTCTACAGGTCTCCTACCTTGTTTCAAGGATCTTAATTGAAGATCGGCAGTACTATGCCTATTGGGATCATCATATAGGCTAGTGAGTTCTGCTAGGAACAAGGCATAGGAGTTGAGAAGCTGGTCGTTTTTCTCAAAAAGAGAGTCTGCCCAGGCCCAAGGATCGCCTGTTAGGTAAGAAATAATAGTACAAACCTTAATGTGATCAGTAAGGTAGGTACGGGGTTTTAGCAAGAAAAGTAACTCACATGCGTTTTTAAATTCGCGAAATTTTTTGCGATCGCCTGTAAATACCAAAGGAGGATTTATTTTGGGTTCAGGGGACTGAGCAGTGGTAAGTTGTGTCAGTCTAATTACCTGCTGCGACAGAGCCTGATTGTCTTCTTTTAATTCAGCAAGTGCGTGTATTAACGCAGTTACTTGCTGTTTTAATTGTGTCATCTGAGTGGTTATTTCTGCTGAATCCATTTGTGGTTCGTTCAATCTGTAACGCTCCTGCGTTTTACGTATGATGTGGATTTTCAGCTGCAGAAATATTCCACTTCAGTAGTCATGTAGAGAAACGCTGAGACACCATTCCCAACTCTCAATGACTCATCATGTGTGGATGATCTCAATTCAGCAAGTAAATACACACACTCAATAAGATGTTTCCTAGAGTGACTTATGTATATAGTAACACAGTGATGATAGGCTGAAGAGACAGGTTGGGTAGAGATGGTAGATGACAGACACTTGAAAGGAAATGTTCTTGAAAGTAAGATAGTAGCAGATGGGATGCAGATAGGTTTAGCAATCATGTATGGTAGCAGATGACAGAGTAGCAGGTGGACATACAAGAGAGATCAACCCAGTGCAAGAACAGGTGGTAGTAGGCTCAAGAGCTAGCAATCTTAGATAATGCAGATGTAGTAATAGTCCTTAGTATGCAGAGCTAGATAGTGTAAGCTTTAGTATAAAGGTTATAGAGGTTTCCCCTGTGGGGTACTTATCACTAATAGCAATGTAGCAGAGGAGAGGTTCGGCAAGAGCGGATGATCCGGTAGCGGGATACAGGGATCAGCGCAGCGTGGTTCCGACAGTGAGGTATGCTTGCAAGCATGAGAGCTTCAAGACAGGTTAGCATCAAGGCACAGAGCAGTTTGAACGAACACATGTGAGTGAGAGCCGGCGATCTAAATAGCCATCCAGTCCGGCGCTCAGTGATGACAGCATCAGTCTTAAAGGTGTATGCGCACCTTACCAAAAGAGAATGGTGGGGCGCATACACTTATGAAAGAGTAATTAGTGTACCCAAAGGTACCAGAACATTACAGTACCCCCCCCTTAAGGCCGGCTCCTGAAGGCCTCTGGAGCTGGTTTGTCTGGGTACTTCGTATGAAAATTTCGGATTAATCTAGAGGCATGTATGTCAGAGGTGTTTAGCCAGGTGTCGTCTTGGGGCCCATAGTTCTTCCATCGAACCAAGTACTGAAGTCTTCCTCTGTGGATACGAGAATCCAGAATCTCTTTTATCTCATATTCTTCTCCACCTTCAACTTGTACAGGAGGAGGAGGTGGGATAGTAGGCCTTATTCCTTGGTCAGGAACATGGGGCTTCAGTAGCGACACATGGAAAATGGGATGTATTTTGAGGTCTATTGGCAATGTAAGCTGTACTGCAGCTTTTCCAATAAGTTTCTTGATTGGGAAAGGTCCCAAGAACAGAGGTCCAAGCTTTTTGCTAGGGATTTTCAGTCTTAAATTTTTTGTTGAGAGCCAAACGAGGTCCCCGATAGCGTACTGAGGAGAAGGTCTTCTGCGAAGATCATAGTACTTCTTTTGTTGACTATGAGCGTGTGCAATGGTAGTATTAAGCAAACCCAGAGAGTCCTTTATTTGGGTAAGATAGTCTGAGGCTACTGGGTTATTTGAAGGAAGGATGCGTGGTGGAAGAATAGAGGGATGAAACCCATAGTTCAAGTAGAACGGACTCTGCTTGGTCGTACTGTGGGTTGCGTTGTTGTAGGCAAATTCTGCCAGAGGGAGAAGATCCACCCAATCATCCTGTTGGTAAGAAGTGTAACAACGTAAATATTGCTCGATGCATTGGTTGACTCTTTCAGTCTGTCCGTTGGTCTGCGGATGGTAAGGAGAAGTGAGCTTCCGCTCGATCCGTAGTATGTGACATAGTTCTTGCCAGAACTTGGAAATAAATTGTGATCCACGGTCAGACAGAAGAGTTTTTGGGATACCATGTAACTTAAAGACATGTTTCATCAGGAGTTCTGCCGTTTGTTTGGACGAAGGTAGTCTGCGAATAGCAATGAAATGTGCCATTTTTGTCAGATGGTCCACTGACACTAAGATGGTATTAAATCCTTTGGAAGGAGGCAATTCCACTATAAAGTCCAAGGACACAACTTCCCATGGAGTTTGGGGTATTGGTAGACTGCATAGTAGACCGGATGGTCTCGTAGTGTCAATTTTGGACCTGGCACAGACATTGCATGAGGAGACGAATTTTTGTATAGATGTTTTCATGTCAGGCCACCAGAATTGCCTGGTAATCAGATTAAGAGTCTTTGTCATACCCATATGTCCTGCCATAGGCACATCATGCGATAATTCCAAGATCTTAGTGCGTATGGTAGGTGGTATGTAAAGTTTGTCGTTGTAATAGAGGAAGCCTTCTGCATCAGTATTTAGTTGTGGTGGGGGTGAATCCAAACTTATACCATGCAAAACCTCTTCCTTCAAGGAACGGACAACTCCAATAATGCGTTTGTGAGGTATTATAGGAACGGAAGGGATTTCGAAGTAGTTTTCTTCAGTTAGTCGTGATAGTGCATCCGCCTTTTTGTTCTTATCTGCAGGTGTGTAGGTCACTAGGAAGTTAAACCTTAGAAAGAATTGTGACCATCTTACCTGTCGGTGAGAGAGAGTTTTGTTAGTCTGAAGATATTGGAGATTTTTATGGTCCGTGTATATAAGTATTGGTAATTGGGTGCCTTCGAGTAGATGTCGCCAATTCTCCAGAGCCAATTTTATAGCAAGCAGTTCCTTTTCACCCACGGGGTAATTTATCTCTGGACTGCTTAGGGATTTAGAAAAAAAGGCGACTGGATGAAGTGGTGAAGTGTGAGTTGGTCGTTGGGAGAGTATTGCTCCTACTGCCATGTTTGACGCATCTACTTCCAGAATGTATTGGAGGGAGGGGTCTGGATGGCGTAATATGGGAGCAGAAGTAAACCTTGTCTTTAACAGGTGAAAAGCTTTATTTGCTTCCTCTGACCATTTGAATGGTTTTTTAATGCTAGTGAGCTGTGTGAGGGGTCTCACAATGGCAGAGAAGTTTCTGATGAACTTCCTGTAGAAATTCGAAAATCCAAGGAATCGCTGTAGCGCTTTGCGTGTGGTTGGTGTAGGCCAATCCTGAATGCAGGATATCTTACTCATGTCCATCTCGATTCCTGTTTTGGATATGATGTAGCCTAGAAACAGTACCTTTTCGTTATGAAACAAGCATTTTTTCAGTTTCACATAAAGGTTGTGTGCAAGCAATCTCGATAATACTAGTCTTACATGTCTTATGTGTTCAGACAGGGATCGTGAATATATAAGTATATCGTCCAGATATACCACAACACAGACATCTAGTAAGTCTCTGAAAATATAGTTTATAAATCGTTGAAAAACTGCAGGGGCGTTGCATAGCCCGAATGGCATTACAAGATATTCGAACAATCCGTATCTGGTTCTGAATGCAGTCTTCCACTCGTGTCCAGCACGGATTCGAATGAGATTGTATGCTCCTTTCAGATCCAATTTTGAAAAATAGGTAGCTCCACGCACCTGCTCAATGAGCTCAGGGATAAGCGGTAGAGGATAGCGATCTTTTATTGTAATAGCATTCAATTGCCTATAGTCGATGATAGGCCTGAGACTTGAGTCCTTATTGCTGACAAAAAAGAGTCCTGCTGCTGTGGAAGAAGTGGAAGGTCTAATAAAACCTTTCTTCAAATTCTCATCCAAATAGTCTTTGAGATGGGAAAGTTCATCCTGTGAAAGAGGATAAACATGACCGAACAGCAATTTGCTATTTGGGAGTAGATCAATGCTACAATCATAGTCTCGATGGGGAGGTAGTGCTTGAGCATTTTTTTCAAGAAAAACCTCAGAGAGATCCTGATAACATAGTGGTGCAATCTCATCTGTCACCACAGACAGGATCTTCCCGAAAGACGGGAGGTTACACGTACCCTCGCAATAGCAAGAGAGGAAGGCCAGGGTCCGTTCCTTCCAATCTATGGTTGGTTGATGTGTGTGCAACCAGGGAAGTCCCAACACAATGGGAAAGTGGGGTGAAGGTATTAGATCGAAGGTAGTGGTCTCCATATGAGACCCGTTAGTAGTGACTAGGAGTGCCTGTGTCTGATCAGTGATTGGACCAGAGGATAAAGGAACACCGTTAATAAGACTTACTGAGACAGGTTTAAGTTTAGAAATAATAGGAACTTTATTTAAAGCAGCAAAACGTATGTCAATATAATTTCCACAAGATCCTGTGTCAATCATGGCCTTAGTAGTAATCCTGTTCTGGTCCCACTATAATGTTAAGCAAACAGAAAGGTAAGGGTTAGTGATTGAAGTTGTCAATCCCCCTAGGAGGACATGTGAACACTCACCCTTCTTTTTGTAGACTAGGGGACAGACATTTATCTTGTGATCCGGGGTTGCACAGTACAAGCAGAGATTACCAGATCGTCTTTTGGCTCTTTCCATAGTTGATAGAGGTGGGCGTATGGTTCCTACCTCCATAGGAACGAGGTCAACGGCCGAAATCCGAGAAGAACTGGATAATGGCATTCCCATTTTCTCAGCCTTTCTTTCTCGTAGTCTTCTATATATGGTGATACTGAGTTGTATCAATGCATCCAGAGTTTTTGGCAGATCCGCTCGGGCGAGCTCGTCTTTAACGGCCTCTGATAGGCCAAGCCTAAATTGGGTTTTCAGAGATGCATCATTCCATTCTGAATCAAGGGTCCATCTCTTGAATTCTGCGACAAAGTCTTCTACAGGTCTCCTACCTTGTTTCAAGGATCTTAATTGAAGATCGGCAGTACTCTGCCTATTGGGATCATCATATAGGCTAGTGAGTTCTGCTAGGAACAAGGCATAGGAGTTGAGAAGCTGGTCGTTTTTCTCAAAAAGAGAGTCTGCCCAGGCCCGAGGATCGCCTGTTAGGTAAGAAATAATAGTACAAACCTTAATGTGATCAGTAAGGTAGGTACGGGGTTTTAGCAAGAAAAGTAACTCACATGCGTTTTTAAATTCGCGAAATTTTTTGCGATCGCCTGTAAATACCAAAGGAGGATTTATTTTGGGTTCAGGGGACTGAGCAGTGGTAAGTTGTGTCAGTCTAATTACCTGCTGCGACAGAGCCTGATTGTCTTCTTTTAATTCAGCAAGTGCGTGTATTAACGCAGTTACTTGCTGTTTTAATTGTGTCATCTGAGTGGTTATTTCTGCTGAATCCATTTGTGGTTCGTTCAATCTGTAACGCTCCTGCGTTTTACGTATGATGTGGATTTTCAGCTGCAGAAATATTCCACTTCAGTAGTCATGTAGAGAAACGCTGAGACACCATTCCCAACTCTCAATGACTCATCATGTGTGGATGATCTCAATTCAGCAAGTAAATACACACACTCAATAAGATGTTTCCTAGAGTGACTTATGTATATAGTAACACAGTGATGATAGGCTGAAGAGACAGGTTGGGTAGAGATGGTAGATGACAGACACTTGAAAGGAAATGTTCTTGAAAGTAAGATAGTAGCAGATGGGATGCAGATAGGTTTAGCAATCATGTATGGTAGCAGATGACAGAGTAGCAGGTGGACATACAAGAGAGATCAACCCAGTGCAAGAACAGGTGGTAGTAGGCTCAAGAGCTAGCAATCTTAGATAATGCAGATGTAGTAATAGTCCTTAGTATGCAGAGCTAGATAGTGTAAGCTTTAGTATAAAGGTTATAGAGGTTTCCCCTGTGGGGTACTTATCACTAATAGCAATGTAGCAGAGGAGAGGTTCGGCAAGAGCGGATGATCCGGTAGCGGGATACAGGGATCAGCGCAGCGTGGTTCCGACAGTGAGGTATGCTTGCAAGCATGAGAGCTTCAAGACAGGTTAGCATCAAGGCACAGAGCAGTTTGAACGAACACATGTGAGTGAGAGCCGGCGATCTAAATAGCCATCCAGTCCGGCGCTCAGTGATGACAGCATCAGTCTTAAAGGTGTATGCGCACCTTACCAAAAGAGAATGGTGGGGCGCATACACTTATGAAAGAGTAATTAGGGTACCCAAAGGTACCAGAACATTACAGGATCCTAGTCATTTCACAGTTTATTGTCATGATAAAAGAGGTATGGTTTGGGGGGAACTTTTGACCGAACTGGGTGCAATGGCGTATGGTTATCCCCACCCGGATATTTTGATAATTCACGTGGGTGGAAATGACATAGGTAACCAGAAAACTTTAAATTTAATTTTTCAAATTAAACATTACATTCGAACTATTAAAGCATTGTATTCCAGTTCAGTTATTATTTTCTCTACTATCATTCCTAGATTTAGGTGGTTAAACTCCAAAATCTTTCGCCGTTGTGAGAAAATTAGAAAACTTATAGATAGGGTTATTGAAAAGTTTATGGCGTTTGGTTATGGTTTCTCATATCGTCATGTGGAATTGGAGGGCGGTATCCCGGCCTTTATAAGATAAATGGGATTCACTTGTCTGATATCGGTTTCGATATACTGAATAATAGTCTCCAGACATGTATTGAGCAGGCCGCCGTTTTGGGTGTAGCCAACACAAAGGATCTTACCTTATTCCCTGGACTCCACAATAAGAACATACATTTAGATTAGTTCTTTTTATATCAACAGGACCTTTCAAATAACTTGTATAAACAACCATTTAACACCTCAATTAAATCAATTGTCAATTCTGATCATGCCCCACCCACCATGCCTCTGGTGCTTTCCCTGCCTGACCCCTTTACCAAAATCAAGAGGTTGAACCCATCATTTTTAGGAAACAGAACACGTCACCCACATCTAGTGTACACTAGATGAATATATTCTTAAGGTTGAGTTAGGGTAGTTAAAGAGGATTTGGCCCACTATCGCCAGTCACTGTATGGCTTTTCCTTTTTTTTTTTTTTTTGGGGGGGGGGGGAGTATAATTGAGTAGGGTTGTTTTTTTTTTATTATAGAAAATATAAAATGGGATGTTAAGATTGAGCATGAGATATTTTGTGAAAATTTTAGATAAAGAAGAGGATCGATAAACTATGTGTGGCATAAGAGTAATATAAAAATGTGTCGGTGGCTATTTGGAGATATTTTGATGTACATGATGATGAAATGTATTATTCCTCGTATGCAACATTTAATTTAGTCTCGATGACTTATGTATTGTTGTCTGTATAGTGATCCCAAACTTTCAATAAAGATATATTTGAAAAAAAGAATATATTCTTAACACTTATTATCCCAGGAATGTCACTCTTGACTCCTTGGGAGGTGTACAAATGTGTGAGATTAATTTCTTAAGCTGCCAAGGAAAAACACATTCCAACTCTTACTGCCCAGATAATCTAACTTAAATCCCTACATAAGCAGTCCCTGCAACAGTACCTTCAGACTTTAACTGATCTCTATCCGTAACTACTATGACCTATAGATCAGAAGTTCCATAAAGCTTTAACACTGAGTGGAAAATTTTGACCCATGCCCTCTGAGCTAAGGCTTCATACAGTAGACTCAAATTAAAAACAAATTTGGCAACAAGCACATTAAAAAAAAAAAAAAAAACATTGCCTCCCAATTCCAATTGTACTATGAGAGCCTCTACACCTTGAAAAGCCAAGATACACCTCAGCTCTCTTCACTCAAAAGAACAGACAGGATTGTGTCTTTACAATGACAATGTAATCCCCTGAAATTGCTGGACAACACTTGTAAACCCTAAAATCACCCCTTCAACCCAGAGAGGTCCAAACGGAAATATTCGAATATCTTATGTTGTAAGGGGGGATGGGTGCGCTGATAGTGTGTTGAAGCTGCTCCCGGTATTCAGTGCTTTTGAATATGGATAAATGTATATATTGTGTGGGGTGTGCTAAACAACAAATAAATAATGAATATATAACATATATCTATATGTGAACCAAATCAACAAAAGTAAATATATATAACATATATCAATCTGTGAAGCCAATTAATGATACAAATCAATTGGTGCATAAACATAAAAGTTCATAAGTGTCCATAAATATTGTGCAGGTGAGTAGAATTGTATTCTATCCAAATGATACGTGTATCCACCACCGAGTGAAATTCATCCTTACCAAACGGAAATAAATAAGGTGCAACTATATTTTCTTGGATGTGCTGAAAAATATCCAATCTCCTTGTGAACAAACACCACGTGTAAATCACCAAGAATTAGCCTCTTACCAGATGGTAATAAGTATGCACTTGTTCAGTGAAACCACCGCCTTGCTTCCTTTTTAAAATCCTGAAGTGGGATGTAGAACCGCTCTACCTTTCTTTCTCCACTAGATGGCAACGAGTACCAGCAAGAAACACAGCCTCCTCCTTCTTCACAAGCTCACAAAACCACCGTGTATTAAAGGAAAAAGGAGGACTAATAGTGTATTACCCTTGAGATTTATTCAAAAAACAGTTGATATTGCACTTACAATTAGATGTCTTGTATTCAGCATAAACATAGGCATACGAATTCCTGCAAAGGCTTGCGGCCGGCTGCAGCACGGACCGCAAGTTGTGTGTGACGTGTGCGCCTCCTAATCTGACCGGTTTCTTCCCATAGGACTTCTACTGAGACAGGAGTACTGGCGCATCGTCACTTCCGCTTTATTTATACAGATGGAAGCAGATTGTCTAACTTCCGGTGTCTTCAGAGCAGGTAGTGTAAAAACATCGATCTATAGCACATCCTGATGACACAGGAAGTAAACACTTTACTTCCTGTCTGCAGAGCAGGTGTCTGTAGAGCAGGTATGCTTTGGAACTTCTGGCTGATAGCAATTTAAGGCAAATTACTTAAATATGGGTAACTTTCCTTGTGTTAAAAGGAATGTATAAAAACATGCTTTATTATTTGTTAAAAACAAATGTATAAAAACATCGATCTATAACACATCCTGGTGACACCGGAAGTAAACACTTTCCTTCCTGTCCCACAACACACTGCTTTAGGAGCGTAGTGGGAAAGGGGTGACACCGGAAATATGTGTATAATAAAATGTATTGAACTATATTAAACCATATGCTCCAATACAAATTTAAAATAAATGTTAAAAGATAACTAAAATATAATACCTGCCAAAATATATGTGGGGATCAACAGTTATTAATGTGTGCGTTTATGTCCCACTCTATGTTGAGTCCCCGGGGTCTGGAGCAGCAGAGCTCATATATCCAGAAGGTTTCCCTTCTGGATATAGACCTCCTCAGATTGCTCCCCCTCCAGTGTGGTGTATATTTCTCAATAACGATGATTTTTAACCTCTTGGGATTTTTTCTGTGACATTGGGCGAAGTGTTGGGATACACTATGCCCAGGAAAAGCTTTGTGTATGTTGGTCAGATGTTCTCCAATACGTATGGCGGCAGTACGTATGGTTCTTCCAACATACTGGTAATTGCACTCACACTGTAAAAGGTATACAACCCCTTTCATATGGCAGGAAATAAAATTTCTAATGGGGTACGCTTTACCTGTCACAGTTGAATGAAATTTGTTAGTCCTGATAGTTTGAGCTTCTTTACACATTCTGCAACTCCTGCAGGGAAAGAAGCCCTTCATATCAGGAAAAAATTTTGGGATGGTAGGAGGATCAATGGGATTGGGGGCTACCAGATCTCGTAAGTTCTGTGCCTTCCTGTAAATAATAGGTGGAACTTCTGGTAGCATGGGTCCTAAAATTTTATCTTTCTGTAGGACTCCCCAGTGTTTCCGGAATACATGATTTAGCCACTTGTAGTTTTGTGAGAATCTCGTAATGAAAGCAAATTCAAACTTTGAACTGGTTTTTCCTAGGTTCTGAACTTCCTTAGGTTGTATCAAACTTCTTTGCTCAACTAACTCCAGGGTCTGAATTTCTTTCTCTAGCACTTCTGGTTTGTAGCCTTTTTCCAGAAATTTTTCTTTCAGGACCATAGCTTGTTTCCGGAATACTTGGCTGTCGGTTAAATTCCTTCTGACTCTTCTGAATTGTGATTTGGGTGCAGATCTGAGCCAGGCTGGATGGTGACAGCTGTCCAGGGCTATAAAGCCGTTCCTATCAGTCGGCTTATAATAGGTATGGGTGGAAAAACTGGAACCTACCCTGGATATGACTAGATCCAAGAAGTTCACTGAGGTCTTGCTAAATTCATAAGAAAACCTGATCCCCCAATTATTACAATTCAGATCTCTCATGAACCTTCTCAGTGAATCTTCTTCTCCCTGCCATATTAACAGCGTGTCATCTATGTACCTTCTCCACATAACCAGTTGCCTGGGTCTGTTGGAATAAATGTTTCTATCTTCCCACAGTGCCATAAATAAATTGGCTAAGCTGGGGGCAAACTTGGCCCCCATAGCTACGCCCATTTTCTGTAGGTAGAACTTTTCGCCATAATAGAAATAGTTGTGCTCCATGCCGAAAATGAGTAGATCCAGAATGAACTTCTTCTGGTCCATCGGTATTTCATAATCAGTGTCCAAAAAAGTGCATACCGCTTCATATCCTATCTGGTGGGGTATCACGGTATATAAAGACGTCACGTCTGCCGTGACCAGCATTACGTCTCCCTCCACCTCTAATTGTGTCACTTCCTGGATACATTGAGCCGTATCTTTAAGATATGAAGGGGTTTCTTGGACCAGGGGTTGCAGAAAGTGGTCCACATACCTTCCAATCCTGGAGGTAACGGAATCGATTCCGCTCACTATGGGCCTCCCAGGTGGTCTAATGAGGCTTTTATGTACTTTGGGAAGATAATATATGGTCGGAATCCTGGGAGCCAAAGGTACCAAGAATTCCTTCTCTTTTTTGTTTATAATACCTTCCTCGTAACCTTTAGTAACTATTTTCTCCAACTGTTTCTTATATTTGAAGGTGGGGTCTTTTTTCAAAACTTCATAGGTGCCATTCTCAGATAATAACCTCTCCATTTCTTCAGTGTATTGTTCCTTATTGAGAAGAACGATACCCCCACCTTTATCCGCCGGTCTTATCACGAGGTTTTTATTCTCGCAAAGGGATTTCACACCTTTTTTCAGATCTCTCTGCGGTTGTGATTTAAATTCCTTCTCTTCCAATTCCTTTAAAACTAGGTCCTTAAAAATGGTCACATGGTGACTCTGTACTCCTGGGGGGTTGAATAACGAAGCATTCCTAAGACCTGTTGGAATGGAAGTGGTGGATGTATAAGAAACATGATTTCTTTCATAAGCATTGGACAAAAAGTGCCGCTTGACATTCAATTTTCTCACATACTTATGGATGTCAATAAAGGTTTCAAATTTATTCAATTGTTTTTTTGGAGCGTACTTGAGCCCTTTATTGAGGGTATGCTTTTCGGAGTTCGTCAATGTGATCCCACTGAGATTAAAAATTCCATTGGTTTCTACATTGAGTTTCCGATTGGATCCCCCTCTACAGCCCCTTTTCACTTTTTTCGGTTCCCTTTTTTGGGACCCTGGCCTAAAAAATTCTTCTTTTTGGCACTGATTGGAGTCGTCTGTGGAGGTGTTTCTCTCCAATGGTTTCTCTCCTCGTATCTCTCATGTCTAAGAGGCTCATACCTGTTATGAGAACCAGTAGGATAAGGTCTAGGTGTATGTGGAGTGTCCAAGTAGTTTCCCATGTAATCTACTTGCACTCTTCTTGGAGATCTCAATCTGGAACGTCTCCAAGTCCTTTCAAATGAAGGATGACGATTTCTTTGGTGTAATTTTTTCTTAAGTTGCACTCTTTACCATCCTGTTTTAGTTTTTTCTCAATACATCAGGCATTGAAAGGCTATGGGAAAGCGCATTATTCATTAGATAAGAGAAGACCCATTACTCAGAAGTTTTTGCTAGACTTATGTAACATCTCTACTATGGTCTGTTTTATTTAGAGCAGCATTTTCTATTTGTTTCTTTGATGCTCTGAGTTTCCAAGCTAGTCCCAAAAAAAAATCTAAGAGCAGAAAAGGCCTTAAAAATGAATGATGTCATAGTTAGCCCAAAAAATATTAAGCTATTTATTAGTCAGTCAAAAACTGATCAGTTAGGAAAGAGCTCTTGCATCACGCTTGAAACATGTTCCAACAAGCTAAAATGTCCAGTTTTTTTTACTGAATTCTTGTCCCGAAAATATACCGTTAATAGGTGGGTTTTGTTCTCACATCAAAATGGTTTTTCTCTGACAGTTTTTCAATTTAAGGCTGTTCTTCGTAAATCTTTGTGTCGCCTTTATTTAGGTGATGTCGCTATATCAACCCATTCTTTCCACATTGGAGCTGCCACAGAAATGGCTAGAATGGATTTGGATTCGGGTGCTATTAAGCAGTTGGGACTTTGAAAGTCTGATGCTTTTAAGATATATGTGAGACCTAACAATGTTTTTTGAATTACTTAGGTAAACATTGAATAGTGTGGATAATCAGAAACTCCTTTATCTTTTGGGCACACAGAAGAGAATCATCCTGGATTTATACAGAGTCTTTTGACCTGGATCCTAGTCATTTCACAGTTTATTGTCATGATAAAAGAGGTATGGTTTGGGGGGAACTTTTGACCGAACTGGGTGCAATGGCATATGGTTATCCCCACCCGGATATTTTGATAATTCACGTGGGTGGAAATGACATAGGTAACCAGAAAACTTTAAATTTAATTTTTCAAATTGAACATTACATTCGAACTATTAAAGCATTGTATTCCAGTTCAGTTATTATTTTCTCTACTATCATTCCTAGATTTAGGTGGTAAAACTCCAAAATCTTTCGCCGTTGTGAGAAAATTAGAAAACTTATAGATAGGGTTATTGAAAAGTTTATGGCGTTTGGTTATGGTTTCTCATATCGTCATGTGGAATTGGAGGGCGGTATCCCGGCCTTTATAAGATAAATGGGATTCACTTGTCTGATATCGGTTTTAATATACTGAATAATAGTCTCCAGACATGTATTGAGCAGGCCGCCGTTTTGGGTGTAGCCAACACAAAGGATCTTACCTTATTCCCTGGACTCCACAATAAGAACATACATTTAGATTAGTTCTTTTTATATCAACAGGACCTTTCAAATAACTTGTATAAACAACCATTTAACACCTCAATTAAATCAATTGTCAATTCTGATCATGCCCCACCCACCATGCCTCTGGTGCTTTCCCTGCCTGACCCCTTTACCAAAATCAAGAGGTTGAACCCATCATTTTTAGGAAACAGAACACGTCACCCACATCTAGTGTACACTAGATGAATATATTCTTAACTTTGAGTTAGGGTAGTTAAAGAGGATTTGGCCCACTATCGTCAGTCACTGTATGGCTTTTCCTTTTTTTTTTTTTTTTTTGGGGGGGGGGAGTATAATTGGGTAGGGTTGTTTTTTTTTATTATAGGAAATATAAAATGGGATGTTAAGATTGAGCATGAGATATTTTGTGAAAATTTTAGATAAAGAAGAGGATCGATAAACTATGTGTGGCATAAGAGTAATATAAAAATGTGTCGGTGGCTATTTGGAGATATTTTGATGTACATGATGATGAAATGTATTATTCCTCGTATGCAACATTTAATTTAGTCTCGATGACTTATGTATTGTTGTCTGTATAGTGATCCCAAACTTTCAATAAAGATATATTTGAAAAAAAGAATATATTCTTAACACTTATTATCCCAGGAATGTCACTCTTGACTCCTTGGGAGGTGTACAAATGTGTGAGATTAATTTCTTAAGCTGCCAAGGAAAAACACATTCCAACTCTTACTGCCCAGATAATCTAACTTAAATCCCTACATAAGCAGTCCCTGCAACAGTACCTTCAGACTTTAACTGATCTCTATCCGTAACTACTATGACCTATAGATCAGAAGTTCCATAAAGCTTTAACACTGCTCACTAAGAATGTTCGATGAACATAAAAACAAGAGTGGAAAATTTTGACCAATGCCCTCTGAGCTAAGGCTTCATACAGTAGACTCAAATTAAAAACAAATTTGGCAACAAGCACATTAAAAAAAAATAAAAAAATTGCCTCCCAATTCCAATTGTACTATGAGAGCCTCTACACCTTGAAAAGCCAAGATACACCTCAGCTCTCTTCACTCAAAAGAACAGACAGGATTGTGTCTTTACAATGACAATGTAATCCCCTGAAATTGCTGGACAACACTTGTAAACCCTAAAATCACCCCTTCAACCCAGAGAGGTCATAACGGAAATATTTGAATATCTTAATTCAGCCAAAAGCCCTGGTTCTGATAGTCTAACTGCTCACTACTCCAAGACTTTTGCCCATTTTCCAATACCCAGATTCACTGCAACCTTTAATGCTTTAATCCCCAAGACACCACTCCACACCTGTCTGCCCATATCACCCAAAGAAAGCAAGGTTCTTACCCTGTGCATGTGCTATAGGCCTATATCATTATTTAACATGGATGTAAAAAAGGCAAATAATCATTTCTCTGAATCTGGTTGGCTTTGTGCCCAGTAGAAAGGCATGTGGCAACACAAAAGCAATAAACTTCCACCTTTGGGCAGCCTTCATATTTACAGTGCTCTCCACAACTGTTCACAAATCCAGACAACCCTGTGAACTTTCTATGCCCTGAACAGGAAATAATCCTTGATTTATCCCCAGTCCATAGCCCTTTAACCTGGGTGAGATTGAATTCCTGCAGGGTATTTCTGCCACTTTTCTCAACTCTTGGTGGATAAAACCCTCCTTCCTTGCCCTACATGATCTACATGGTATCACCACAGTGGGCAAGATACCCCAATTTTCCTACAGAGGCAAAATTTTCTCAGTGTCCCTAATCACTTAAAGCGGAGTTCCACCCTGGTTATACATTTCTTTACAAAAATACCCCCGGGACAGTCAGGGCTAGCACATTCCACAATGGCTAGCCTCTGATCTGTCCCGGGTTGCACTTACCTTTCAGGAGATATACTTACCTTGAAATTGTCTTCTCCAGCGCTACCATCTCAGGTGTGGGCAGCTTGAAGCCAGCACGATCCTCTTCCGCGTCCTCTTCGGTCCTCTTCCTCCTTCTTCGGTCCCACGATGCACTGCACCGGCCCCGACGTCACTTCCGGGTCGCGCGCGTCATCCCTCCACAGCTTCTGGGCATGCCCAGAAGCTGTTTAGAAGGGGATGACGCGCGCGCCCCGGAACTGACGTCGGGGCCGGTGCAGGCGCAATGATTCCTGGGAGCTATGACGTTCAGCTCCCAGGAATCATTGCAAAAGCCAGGAAGTGACGAATCGCCGTGGCCGCCGAGGGGAGGAAGAAGGAAGTAAGGTGAGTATATTTTCTCTAAAAGGTAAGTGAAAAAAAAAAAAAAATTGCGATTATCCATTTGTTTTTCAGGTGACCGGGAGCGAGAAGATGGAGGTAAGTATAAATTTCGGGTGGAACTCCGCTTTAAGCCCCGGAAGATTTTACCCCCATTCCGACCAGGGGGTATTTTTCGATTCGGTACTGCGTGACTTTAACGGACAATTGCGCGGTCGTGCGACGCTGTACCTAAACGAATTTGGCGTCCTTTTTTTCCCACAAACAGAGCTTTCTTTTGGTGGTATTTGATCACCTGTGCGATTTTTTGATCACGCGCTATAAACAAAAAAGAGCGTCAATTTTGCAAAAATAGCAATATTTTTCACATTTTTTTATATGAAATTCCCCCCCCAAAAAAATGTAAAAATCTAAATTTTTTAAAATTTTCGGCCAATTTGTTTTATGCTACCTATGTTTGGTAAAAAAAATTGCAAAAAGCGTATTTTGATTGGTTTGCGCAAAAGTTATCGCGTTTACTAACAAAGGGAAAGATTTTTGTCATTTTTGTTGTTTTTTTTTAACGCGTAATGGCGGCGATCTGCGATTTTTTTGCGGTACTGCGACATTGCGGCGGACAGATCGGACCCTTGACTGACATTTGTGACACTTTTGGGGTTACCAGTGACATTTCTACAGTAATCAGTGCTATATATATGCACTGTTACTGTAAAAATACACTGGTAGTGAAGGGGTTAACTTTATTTGGGAGGGAGGGGCTGTGTGTGTCCCTAGGGGCGTGCTTTCTACTGTGATTGGCTGTGGCTTGAGCTGTAAGGACACTGATAAACGGATCTACATACTAGATCCGTTTGATCAGTGTCTTTACAGCGAGGAGAATGACAGGTGGCTTGTTTACACAAGCTGCCTGACATTCTCCCTCTCCCCCACCAATCGCCGAGTGGCCGGCGGACATCGGGTCCGCTGGTCACACGCGCGGGGGGTCCGTGACCACGCGGGAGCGGGAGCGCGCCTCCGGGGGCGCGCGCTCGCTCCCTAGACCCTCACAAGCAAGCAACGTAGCCCTACGTTAGTTTGCCTGTGAGGGGCTGACCGCCGACGTAGATAGTCGTGCGGCGGTCGGCAAGTGGTTAAAAACCACCAACACCTTGATAGAAAACGTACAGAGGTTGAGACCATGTGCGACTCTGACACCCAAATTCAGCATGTTATCTCCCACATATACTTTTGCTTGTGTCAGAAATCAAATCTATCGGAGACCCTGCAGCCAGTTCCTGGACCAAGGATTATGACATTCACCTGTCAAAATATGACTGGAAACAAATTAATACAACCCTATTAAACAATTCCATCAAATTTGAAAACACAAGAAACCATCTAAAAACTCCATAGCAGATGGTAATTTACACTAGAAATCTTATAAACAATTTCACCTTAAATTTCTGATGTTTGCTGGAGGTGCCACAAAAATAGTGGAACCTTTCTAAACATTTGCTCGACCTACCCACATATGAAACAATTTTGGTCCCAAGTACTCTGACCGATTGAGAAAATCTCTAGTAATGCAAGCCAGCGCCAATTCTATTTCACCACGATTCCATGTCACCTATGACATACAAGCACACCTTCCCTTTCCACCTAGCTCCTATTTTCCTCGCTCTATTGTTCTTGCTTATCTTAACAAGACTTTCTCCACATTTATCATGACATAGCTATAATCTATATGTATCTGGTTCCCTCAGGAATGCATGCCATGTACTTGTGTTTATAGTCATGTTGTTATATGTACAATACCACTTCTAATAAGCTGTATTATGTGTGAATTCTGTGTACTCCTATTACAAAGCAATACAACACTTTTGGAATAAAAAAAAAAAAAAATGGCTTCACATACCTACATACATACTTAAAAAAAGAAATATGAAACATATTTTTTTTATCCTCCTAACTGTAGGTATAACGGCGAACAAATGGCAGTAACATATTCTTATGCCACAAATTGAAGTCGATTGACTAAAGGCAAATGGACTGTTCACTTTGCAAGGAAGGTTGCACTTTACATGGTAATTATCCCCAAAGTTTGGTGAAAGTGTTATTAAACCCACAGCAGTAAAATCACTCTGCATATGCAGTAAAGCATGCTTGTTATACTCACAGTGGAACCTAAGGGGTTATTCCTCTGAATTATGTAAAAAGGCTGTTTGATCCTGTATGCACATATCCTTCTCTTCTTCCACTGACTCCAGACCATGTCCGGATAAGACAGAGGTGCTGGGGTCAGGCTGCACATGCTCAGTTTGGTGTGTATTGCTAGAGAGTTTTTCTTTTTATTTCTTGGGAGAGTGCATGTGATCAGCACAGGGCAAATCAGCACTGTCCAGACAGAGGGTCAGGTGTCCTGCATCCTGACAGGATAGCCATTGCAGTATGAAAACTCTTTCTACAAGCTTTAACGCTGATAGAAGTCACAAGACTGCTCTAACTGCTGCTGAGAAAAGGTATTTAGCAGTTTATATTTACTAACATGATTGCATTCCTATGTTCTGTGTACTGTGGGAGACCAGATATAGTGACTACAGGGTCATAGGTTTAGCAACACTTGAATGCAGTGAAGCTCTGTTGTTTTCCAAGACCCATTCATAGGCAAACAAAAAATGCTGTTTTTTTTTTATTTTCCTTCATGAGGTTTGGTCTTTTTTGTAAAATTAAATTTCACCACTTTCACTACGCTCTGGTGAAAATTACCTCAAAAGCGTAACTTCCCTTGCAAAGTGAGGCGGTAAACCAACCCCCTTAGGCCCATTTTTAGTACTGCCCCAGTAAGACTTCTAAGGTAGTTTTAAACTAATAAATGGAAGTTTCTCTTCTAATTGTGAATCAAGTATACAATAACATTTATAACCTTTATTTGAAATATCCCTTAGTTTTTTTTTTTTCCAACCAAATATCCAGCTCCAGTAACCTTGATCATAGACTAGAGATAGAAAGGTAGATTATATATGTGTGTTTTTATTATTCCATCACCACAAATCATGTTTATTATGCCGACATGCTCCAGTGATGTCAATAACATCATATTTCATATTCAACAAAGACAACCCTAGATGCTGTTTTCTATCTACTGATCTTGTTTTGTTTACTAAACACAAATTTATTGCTTACTCTATAGTGCTTACCAGTTTATACTCAAGATATTTTATTAAACAATTCACATTCTCCCAAAAAAAAAAAATATTATGCATCGTATAAATACCCAAAATAAAATTGGCGTGTCTACATATATTTATACACAGATATGATTGAATAATTGGCTTGATCTTATATTTTAAAGACGTATATACTCTTTTCAGTGATTGCCCTAGTGATTTAACCTTAGTGATTTGCATTTATTCTGATTGAAGTCTGCAATTCTATGGAAACAAAACAACACACATCTAACTAATGAAGCAGAAACATTAGGCAAATGTATTGGCTTAGCTATATTTTTTTTCAGTTTGGCAATCTGTACTCACTAGCAATGACATGGTACAAACATGCCTCGCATGTTCACAAGAAAGAAATAAATACATTCTGAATATGGCTGAATCTATTATTTTGATGTACGAGTAATGTAAGTATTGAATAAAGACTTGAATTCTATTTAGAATGTGAATAACTGGCAGATTTCAGTTGAAGTAATTTGAAATAGACATTTATGATAGAAAGAATTAGCTCTTGCACATATGCACATAAGCTAGAAATAGCGTGTTTTGACAAGACTGACTGCTTTCACCAATATGCACATGCAATAGCATAACAGTGGTTATATGACAACTGTACCTTTAAGAAAACTAGCACATTACCCCCTCCTCTTCATCATCAGATCATTAAATATAATCTCAGCAACTGCACTGCAAGTCATATATGTGTCAGCCATACCACAGAATATAGCAAATATTATTGGTGAACAATTAAAGTGTACATATATATATATATATATAGAATTATTTATCTTCCTTCACCCTCTCCCTCTTTTGTGGCCCAATCTATCCCCATTCAATGGAACTTTACAGGAAAATACACAACTCTCCGTGAAATGGAACAGCAGGTCACTGACCTCCTAAAGAAGATATTGAAAAAAATAATGGCATTTCAATGCTATAGCAACATTAATCACCAGCTTTGGAAAAAAAGGGAAATGCGTAAAGGCATTCCCTATCTTATTGTCTAGTGTAAATAGGCCTGGCACTGTCAATTTTTGTGGGATAAGAAAATGCAGAAATGATAAGACAGCCCATTACACTCAGTCACTTATATGCTGGTGATGTGATGAGTTATGTCAGCAATATCCCTGCTCCTCAGACAACTATCTGTATTTGTGTTCTTGAAGTTTCACTACATTTCAGAGGCAGTCACAGCTAAGTAAATTCTTTCCATATAATCTGTGATAAGGTAAATTGTTAATTTCCAGGATTCAATAATTATATAGATTCTAGAGTTAAAGTTAAGCTGGCTATACATGAATCGAAATTCGACAAGTTCAGCAGGGACGGAACAAATTTCGATTCATGTATGGACAGGCTGACTGTACCCACGTCAAATTTTTTTTTGCTGGGTTTTTGGCCGGCAGTTACTGTCAGTCTCTATAGCCACTAGCAGTAATCATTGCGTTCTGGCAGCCAGGAAGGGTCCCCATGCTCCCCCCCCCCACCCCAGCAGCAGAATACAATAGCACTGCTGCAAGCATTCCCCCATCGACACTGACTGTTCTGATGGGCGGATTGAGCAATTTTCTTTACTTCCACCACAGAATCATCTGTGGGCTGCCTTAGACTGTAGAGTTAATTCTATCAATTAAAAAGGGCTATTATTTGCAGATAATAATAGCACAGATAAGGTTTGGTGGTCTGCTTTAAGGATATTATAAAGTGATTTTCTATGAGTTTTCTCTTTATTTTTAACATTTGCTTACATTTTGTGGTCTGTAGATCTCAAATATTGCATATGAAATATTCATATTTTCATATCCAGCTAGCTGGTGGTGTTTTAGACTCTTGTTACCTTTATTTCTTTTCCACTTTAAAAATCTAAAACAAAAAAAAAAAACAAAAAAAATTCACCCAAATGCTAACACTGACTTCACACCTGGTCTCAAACAGCAGGGTTTAATCTGAAGTTAAAATGTCAGCTAGTGCCTGATCAAAGCTACATGTTTGCTGTTTGTCTGGCTACTGGTTTGAATTGCTTTTTGCTTGTTACCCAGACTTCAAAGATGTTTGTTTGCTGTTGGTCTGGCTACTATGTGCTTCAGAGTACTTTTATTCAGACTACTCATTCATTTTGCTTCTTCCTAGCACCTGCTGAAACCTTCCTGTTTAAAGATTATGTTTGTGTGCCTCTTCTTTGACCTCCAGCCTGTTAAAGGTCACTTTTGCCTTAGTTTTGTACTGCACCTGGTTCCCCTTTCTAGCCAGTTGTTGCTGCCATCCAAGTTTTCTCTAGTGTTTCACTTTGGTATTTCAGCAACAGTGCAGTTTTTGTGCAACTTACTGATGACTGTTGACTGTTTCTCATGATCTATAATCAAACATCTCTTTAATTAATTTAGCAGGATAAATGCTGGGTGATTCATAGCCAAAGCACTATTTTTGTTGTATGCATGAATAAAAAGCACATTTTACACCCCCCATGTGAACTGTAGAGATGGGCCGGATACCCCCCTGTTCAATTCGCACCAGAACTCTCGAACATTGCAAAAGTTCATACCCAAAACCCATTGAAGTCTATGGGACTCTGATTTGAAAAATCCTTTTTGTATCAATTCAATTTTTTTTTAAAAGATTGTTTTTACAGGAGCAGTGATTTTAATGATGTCTAAAGTGAAAGAATAAAAATGAAAAATATAGTGCCTGGGGGATTCCCTTAGTCTGCCTGTAAAGTGGCACATCTGTACCAGGTATAAAACCTGCTGCAGCAAAACTGAAATTTATAAAGAAAAAAAAAAGACATTTACATTTCCAGCAATACAATACCATTTAAATACTAAAAAATTTGAAAAAAAAAACATTCTGGGGCCCCCCCAAAATCCCTACCAGCCCCTTATCTGAGCAAGCAGTCAGGTAGGTCAGGAAAGACGAGCGAACGCCCCCCCCCCCGAACCATACTAGGCTACATCCCTCTAACATGGGGGGGGTGTTTTGGGGACAAGGGCCTCTTCATGACAACTCTGGGCTGTGGTTGTGAGTGTCTGAGGGCAGGGGGCTTTTGAGAGTCAGAAAGCCCCCTTTAATAAGGGGACCTCCAGATCCCAGATCCCTCGCTATGTGAATGAGTATGGGGTACATTTTACCTATTCACTAAGAAAAGTGTCAAAAATAAATAAAGATAAGAGGCAGTTTTTCACAATTCCTTTATTAAAAAAAAAAAAAAAAAAGATCCATCCTCAATCACACTCCCACAGCCATCGCTGGATCCGAAAAAAGAAAACTCTGCCCATGACGAAGGCTAATCGCCCACTGCAGGCTCCGTCGTTTGACATTTTTTATATAGGTAAGAGGCTGGGCCACCTGGCGACATCACCTGGTTGCACTGCCCCCTATTTGAGTTGGTTGCTAGGTTTCAGTTAAAGTGTAAATTAGTCTAAAGTTCCCATAACCTGGGATCATTCCTAAAAAGTCCTAAAAAATACCTTGTTGTTTGCCAAGCAAAGGCTTCTATTATCATACAATCCATAATGTGGACTAAATTGTGTTAGTTCCTACATTTAGGAAGACCTAATAAACATATGCAAATAGTCGTTTTACTTACCCAGATGCCTTTTGGGGACTGTAAGGCTACCTCTGAAGCCAATTTTATATATTTATGGACACTTGGAGACACTATAGGCTGGTATTATTAATGACAAGCATCTGCAGTTTTCACTATACATTATTTAATCTCACATGCTAGGGGCTAAAAGTAAGTAATGACTGTCACCAGATGCTTGTATTCATTTATGCACAAGAGCATCCATTTTGTATAACAGATTTGCAAAATCCATTTTGTATATATATTGAACATTAAGCAAGTAATTTGTTTTGCAAATTTTAGAGGTTGCTACTGACTTTTGAACTATGACACTACACTTTTTGCTAGTTTTTAAAAACTTCTCACACCACCCTTTCTTATCTCATATATAAAAATAAATGTAAAATTAAACATGTTAGAATTATTACACTGACAGAGTCCAGTTTCTCATCTCTTTTGTTCTCATGCAATTGCATGTTTACTTTTATTTTTAGTGTCTCATTAACTATTATCTACTTCTGTTCCTCATTCATACAGTTAAGATATTTGTAAGCATATATTTGGTGAGATTTTTGAGGTCCAAGTCACATAACATTCTAAAATAAAATCCAAAACTCTTTTATTACATATCCATATTTTTTTTAAATGTAAACAAAAGAAGAATATTAAAGTGTTAAAAAACACATTAAGTAAAGTAATTTATTATAAATGTTCTTTTTTTCCACAAAAAAACTGTGTTTTACCAATTTATAAAGATGAATACAATGATGGCAAATGGGAATACTACATGGTTAGTCAGGTTGAAAATAGACAGAAGTCCATCTAGTGCTATCAATAAAAAAACAAAAAAGAAAACACAACCATACAATCCTATACCCACTGTTTATCCAGAGGAAGGCGAAAAACCCCAGCAAAGTATTATCCAATTTGCTACAGCAGGGGAAACATTTCCTTCCTGATCCCCTTTATTTTTTATACATTGTTTACATTAAAAAAAATGTTTTTATGGATATGTAATAAAAGGTTTTTGGATTCATTTTGGAATGCTATGTGTTGTATGCTATGTATGAGTTGTGCCTCAAAAATCCCACCACATATACTGTATACTTTAAATATTGGATTCAGTTTGTAAGGGGTGTGGCACAGGTTTTAAGCCAACATTCTACACTTCATACATTTGAGATACAATATGTTTGGATATTCTTGCGTGTATAGTTTTCTCCAGATAATGTACTAGCATTTTAGTAAATATGAACTTAGTATTAAATTTCAGTTGTTTTTACATCATTGTAAAGTCATGCTTCACAGATGTGCGATGTTTTGGTGTTTTGTTTTATCCTAGGATATTTAGAGGTATTTTTAAAAGAAATACCATGTTTAAACCTGTCAACCAAATATTGTTCCAATATTCTTGGAAATGCCCAGCTAGTTAATTTATTTGTTGTTTTTTTTTTTTTAAGAGCTGTGATATCCTGTTTGGAAACTTCTTGTGAAAGTCTCTTCTTTTTAAGCATCTTTCTAATTAACATAGATGCTACCACATGTAAGAGATGGTTAAACAAATGTAGCTGTCACCTTAGGGTTCTGATTGTTTCAGAATTGTATACTATGCCCTTCTTTGCCCTGTAAGTTTCTTCCTGTCAGGGCTTACTTTGGTTGGAGTCTGTAGCGCAGAGATATACACTCACCCTTGCAGATATCCACAATCCTAGGTGACCAGGTAAGGAACCCACCTGGGCTGTGAATCTGTGCATGGGGGCTTGGCAGGAAAGGTGCTCCAATTAACAATACCGGTAGGAATACAAATAGGAGGATAGTCCAGGAATAACTGTAGTCAATGGATGCCAGTTAAAAAAAAGAATGTCCAAATACAATCACAATCAGTATTCTGCTCAGGCAATCAGTGATTGATTGACCACTGCAGGCACACACCTAGGCTCGCCACCAGAGATGTAAATGGAAAAGGAAGCATGAGCTGTTCGTGTGAAAGTGTGCCACCATTCTTCCTTTTCCCTTTTAAAAAGAATGGACAGATGCCTTGTCGGCGTGTTCACTGAAATTTATACAAATTATCATTGATTCAAGGACCAAAGAACATGAGAAACTACAAGGTGAGATATACATAATACAAAAGAAGTTAACTGCAATACAGCATCCCAGGGACTTTTCTGATCTGTATGGATATTTAAATAAAAAACTGGATAAACTGGAAATAGAAGTAATTCCGGGCAAAAGAAAGGATAAGATGGCCAGAGATCGCTTAGATTACGATAGAAACAATGTATATTTATGGAGAAAACCCTCTTTCCCCAATCGTCCACAAAAATGCCTTACTAAAAAACGAGTCAGTTTTTCAGACACTGAGAATGACCTGCTAAATGATTCTCTAGCAGTCACTGCCTCTGACTCTTCTCCCGAAACTTTACATCGGCTGGTTAATGGTAATCACCCAGCAAGTACATTGGGTTTAAACAGGAATGTGTATAAAGAAAAAGTGCGCTGGATAAGGTAGGTGAAAAAAGCAGCAACCTTAGAGCCAATAGGTGATATAAAATGAAAAAAGAAAATCAGGTGCGCTAAATTCACATGTGTCACACATCAAAACTTGGGTGTGTCACTATAATAAGTAACCAACCAACCTCTGCAGTGTGTACCTTGGTTGATGTGCATTAAGAGGGTGTATGGTATTACCAGAAACCCTGGTGCTGACAAATAAAAGGTGATGGATGAAGTAATAATTTTCAATGTGATAATAACAACATAATCAAATGGTGCTTCACAAATAATGCAAAATAAAGTCCAAAACTTCAGTGTAAACCACCTAAAGTGTATGTACACCCCTGGGGGGTACACAAGTCCCAAAATCCCACACAAATAATACAGTCCACAAACGTGTATTGGATAAAACTGTGAAGGTGCAAAGGTTCCACCACCTGGATAGGGATTGGCCTCTTACCATAAGAAAGAGGTCAAGGGCGGATAATTAACCCAGTAGTATCCTAGGGGTCCCGGGGATCACCTTGGGATGTGCGGACAAAATTGGCCTCTTACCAGATCGCTCCAAGTATGGGCAAGTTGTCTCACTTTTCGTATTATGTCCCAATCCCGGTCCTCTATCTTCCTGGGGGTTCTCTCTATTATCCCGGATGGAGGCTTCAGCTTGTGGCTCATGAAAATAAATTAGACCATAGTGCAGTACCTTGGGTGGTTTTATTAACAAAAGTAGATGCACTTACATTTAGACGGTCATCTCAAATCACAAAAAGAACCAATTCCAATAATAGAGGCCGAGACCACCTGCAGTGCGGTCCGGCAACCAACGATGACGGCGCGGCGCTCCTCTCTGACGCGTTTCCACTCAATAGTCGTCTACGGAGATAGGAGTATGCCTGCACCGTCATCTTCCGCCCTTAAAAAGCCAATGTGTGACGCACTTCCGGTGTCCGCAGTATCCTCCTTCCTGTGCGCGCACAGGAAGTGACCTCACACAAGAAGTCCGTCCCGATACTTCCTGTTATGGAAAATAAACATCCGGGTCAAAGTCCGTGACGCTACCATAATCAGCACGATCGCCACCCATATAATGGGGACCGATCCGGCCGCCACAGGAAGTCGGGATCTGGGCTAACTAGTACTATACAGATGAAGGTCATATATGAAATGCCCAATACAATTCCATACGGTACAAAATAAAATAAAAAGCCGCAATGCTTCTCAGCTAATTCCAGTCATTTTACAATAAAAAATATAAAATATAAAATATAAATTATAAAATATTGAAATGTAAAACCCTGCCATCAATATAGGTAGGTGAATATTTTTACACAATATTAAATAATATTTAAATCACATGTTAAAATAATAAAATCAATAAAATATTACCTCAAATTAAACATGATTTGGGCAATAAGAAAAGAAGAAAAAGAAAGCCAATAGGTAAATGACCTGCCTGTTATCAAACAAGATGTGTCACTATGTGTAAAGAGGAGAAGGGAGCAAGATTTGGCGAATCTCTAAACCATTCATCTATTATTAATGAATGAGTTGATGTCAAGATCTACATTATGTCCTAGGGGGCGGGAGCTCTTCAGCTGGTAAATCCAGAAGGTTTCCCTTCTGGATATAGTCCTTCTCAAATCGCTACCTCGCCAGTGGGGAGTGTATTTCTCTATTACTACCACCTCTAAATCGTGATGTTTCTTGTGGTGGTATATAGCACAATGTTGGGATAGGCTGTGACCTGGAAAACCTTTCCTTATGTTTGCCAGGTGTTCACAAACGCGGATACTTGCTGTCCTGATGGTCCTGCCTACATATTGTTTTTTGCAACTGCAGGTCACAAGGTAAATGACCCCTTTAGTATGGCAGGTAATGAAGTCTTTTATGGGAAAACTTTCTCCAGTGACAGTTGATGTGAAGGTATTGGTCCTTTTGGTCTTAGCACTTCGACAAAGATTGCAATTTTTACATGGATAGTACCCCTTAAGATTGGGAAAGAGGATTGGGGTTACAGGTGGTTCTACATATGTCCGAGCTATCGTCTCCTTTAGGTTTTTGGCTTTCCTGAAGATCATCTGCGGACCCGTAGGGAGGACTGGACCTAATACTTTATCCTGCCTCAATATGTTCCAATGCTTACGAAAAACATGGTTCATCCATCTGTAGTTGCCCGAGAACTGCGTGATGAAAGCAAAGTCAAAACTTTTCTTAGTTGTTCCTTCATCTCGTTGAACGGTCAGTTCCACTTGTGTGCAATCTTCTAACTCCTTCATCTCTCTATCCAATGTAATGGGATCATAGCCCTTCTCTGTGAAGCGTTGTTTCAGAATTTCTGCTTGAGTGTAATAATCAGAACGCTCTGTACAATTCCTTCGTATCCGCCTGAATTGCCCTCTGGGAATAGACTTTAGCCATGCTGGATGATGGCAACTATCGAGTGAGATGAACCCGTTCTTATCTGTGGGTTTGTGGTAGGCACTTGTTACGAATCCATTCCCTCTTCTTGAGATGACTAGATCGAGGTAATGTACTGACACAGTACTCCAGGAATAGGTGAACCTAATGCCCCAACTATTTTGGTTGATATGAACCATAAACTGGTGTAAACTCTCCTCGTTTCCTTTCCAAATAAAGATGGCATCGTCTATATAACGTCGCCAGAACAGCAATTCATGTATCCTCTCGGAAAAAATGTTCCTATCTTCCCAGAGTGCCATGAAAAGATTGGCGAGGCTGGGGGCAAATTTAGCCCCCATCGCCACGCCTTTCTTTTGGAGAAAAAACTGATTTCCAAAGTAGAAGTAGTTGTGTTCCATGCCAAATGTGAGTAATTCCAGGATAAACCGCCTTTGTTGTATTGGAATCTCATATGCCTGGTCCAGGAACACACTAGCTGCCTCGTACCCCATATCATGGGGGATGACAGTGTACAAGGACGTAACATCCGCGGTAACTAGTAGAATGTTCCCCTCTACTTCTAAATTGGTAATCTCCTGTATACACTGGGAAGTGTCCTTCAGATAGGCCGGAGTTTCCCTAACTAGAGGCTGCAGGAAGAAGTCAACGTATTTGCCTATCCTAGATGTTACGGAATCTATTCCGCTCACTATAGGTCTTCCTGGAGGTCTAGTCAAGCTCTTGTGAACTTTTGGAAGATAATAGATGATTGGTATATGTGGAGCCAGTGGAACCAGGAATTCTTTTTCCTTTTCACTTATAATACCATCTTCAAAGCCTCTTTTCACAATCTTTTCGAGCCTCCTCTTATAAGTCCCAGTAGGGTCCTTCCGAAGGATTTGATAAGTGTCTCGGTCTGATAAGAGGTTTTGCATCTCTTCTAGATAATCCTCTTTATTCAGGAGTACCGTTCCCCCTCCTTTATCAGCCGGTCGAACAATCAGATTTTTATTGTCGCATATAGCTTTGATCCCTAAAGATAAATCTCTTTGGGATTGGATTTTCATATCTTTCTCCTCCAATTCCCTCAGGACAACCTCCTTGAAAATTTTGACATGATCACTGGACTTGCCTCCAGGGTTGAACAAGGAAGCATTCCTGAGGTTGGTGGGTATACATGCGGTCTGACTGTATGACACATAATTCCTTTCTTTGGCGTTGCACAAAAAATGTCGTTTTACATTCAATTTGCGTATAAATTTGTGCACGTCAACAAAGGTCTGGAACTTGTTGAGTGGTTTTTTCGGGGCATATTTCAGTCCCTTATTAAGCGTGTGTTTTTCCTTTTCTGTTAAAACCACTCCACTCAGATTGAAAATTCCAGGAGTATCTACTTTTTCTTTTTTCCGTGCGCTGCCCCCCCTGCAGCCTCTACTGGTTTTTTTCTTTTGGCTTTGCTTGGTCCCTGGCCTAAAAAACCCTTTGGCTTAGAATTGATGGGAGTTGATAATAAGCCTCTTTTTGGTGGGTGCCTTTCATCCTCATCCGAATCATCATAACTTAATGATTCGTATCTGTTAGGCATCGAATACCTAGACTCTTGAGGTGTATGGGATGATTGGGAATAATACCCAGTGTGGTCCACCTGTCCTCTAAACGGGGATCTAGATCTTGATCGTCTCCGATTCCTCTCATCCGATCGATCCCTTCTGTTATATCCGGTGTTTGGATGTTCTTTTCTCTTTTTATCTTCCCATTTAGCCTTCCCCTTACCCTTGGGTGGGGGGGGGTGGTTGTGTCTCCCTTAACGGTCTGAAGTTCCTGTGATAGGATTGCCCACCAGTAACGACACCAGTTTGGGTCGGCGTTCCGCCAGGATTTTCTCCGGGGAGGTTTCTGGTAGGGACCTCTGGAGGTTCCACAAAATCCACTTTTCTAGTTGACTCTCCTGATGGTCCTTCTCCTGGATCTAAGGGGGTGACACTCATAGGTTCTTCTCCTCCTTGATTTAATTGCCATTTGAAAACTCTCCCTGAGGAGTAATCGTCCAAATCACGGAAATACTTCTTCCTCTTTTTGGCTTTCTGCGTAACCTCCTCCATCGTCATAATCTCTCTTAATTCTTGATTATAAACTTTGTAGGCTGGTTCCTGCATAAGGGGTGTTAGTTTCTCTTTAATTTCTTGAATCTCCTTGTTTAATCGGATGACTTTTTTCCTCTTTCTATCAACGAGAAAGCTAAGGAGACTCATCCCCGCTCCATTAAAAAATTGGTACCAATCCGTGATTTCGGGATCACCCTGGTCAGGATTGATATTCCAACGCAAGCTTCGTGGGACCATCTTTTCTTGCATATATTTTTCTAAAAAGACGATGTCCCAAGAAGCATGGAGTTCTGCCACTAACACATTTTTGAGTCGCATGAAAATGCCTCTCATGTCTGTGAAATCATTTTTTGTCTTATCAAAGACCTCTTCTACGGCTAATTTCCGTGTACTATGGTATTCAAAGATATCCATAGGGATGGGTCCGCTGCACTAATATAAAAGTAAACGTGATGTGTATAAAGAAAAAGTGCGCTGGATAAGGTAGGTGAAAAAAGCAGCAACCTTAGAGCCAATAGGTGATATAAAATGAAAAAAGAAAATCAGGTGCGCTAAATTCACATGTGTCACACATCAAAACTTGGGTGTGTCACTATAATAAGTAACCAACCAACCTCTGCAGTGTGTACCTTGGTTGATGTGCATTAAGAGGGTGTATGGTATTACCAGAAACCCTGGTGCTGACAAATAAAAGGTGATGGATGAAGTAATAATTTTCAATGTGATAATAACAACATAATCAAATGGTGCTTCACAAATAATGCAAAATAAAGTCCAAAACTTCAGTGTAAACCACCTAAAGTGTATGTACACCCCTGGGGGGTACACAAGTCCCAAAATCCCACACAAATAATACAGTCCACAAACGTGTATTGGATAAAACTGTGAAGGTGCAAAGGTTCCACCACCTGGATAGGGATTGGCCTCTTACCATAAGAAAGAGGTCAAGGGCGGATAATTAACCCAGTAGTATCCTAGGGGTCCCGGGGATCACCTTGGGATGTGCGGACAAAATTGGCCTCTTACCAGATCGCTCCAAGTATGGGCAAGTTGTCTCACTTTTCGTATTATGTCCCAATCCCGGTCCTCTATCTTCCTGGGGGTTCTCTCTATTATCCCGGATGGAGGCTTCAGCTTGTGGCTCATGAAAATAAATTAGACCATAGTGCAGTACCTTGGGTGGTTTTATTAACAAAAGTAGATGCACTTACATTTAGACGGTCATCTCAAATCACAAAAAGAACCAATTCCAATAATAGAGGCCGAGACCACCTGCAGTGCGGTCCGGCAACCAACGATGACGGCGTGGCGCTCCTCTCTGACGCGTTTCCACTCAATAGTCGTCTACGGAGATAGGAGTATGCCTGCACCGTCATCTTCCGCCCTTAAAAAGCCAATGTGTGACGCACTTCCGGTGTCCACAGTATCCTCCTTCCTGTGCGCGCACAGGAAGTGACCTCACACAAGAAGTCCGTCCCGATACTTCCTGTTATGGAAAATAAATTTTTTATTATTAATTTATTGATTTTATTATTTTAACATGTGATTTAAATATTATTTAATATTGTGTAAAAATATTCACCTACCTATATTGATGGCAGGGTTTTACATTTCAATATTTTATAATTTATATTTTATATTTTATATTTTATATTTTTTATTGTAAAATGACTGGAATTAGCTGAGAAGCATTGCGGCTTTTTATTTTATTTTGTACCGTATGGAATTGTATTGGGCATTTCATATATGACCTTCATCTGTATAGTACTAGTTAGCCCAGATCCCGACTTCCTGTGGCGGCCGGATCGGTCCCCATTATATGGGTGGCGATCGTGCTGATTATGGTAGCGTCACGGACTTTGACCCGGATGTTTATTTTCCATAACAGGAAGTATCGGGACGGACTTCTTGTGTGAGGTCACTTCCTGTGCGCGCACAGGAAGGAGGATACTGCGGACACCGGAAGTGCGTCACACATTGGCTTTTTAAGGGCGGAAGATGACGGTGCAGGCATACTCCTATCTCCGTAGACGACTATTGAGTGGAAACGCGTCAGAGAGGAGCGCCGCGCCGTCATCGTTGGTTGCCGGACCGCACTGCAGGTGGTCTCGGCCTCTATTATTGGAATTGGTTCTTTTTGTGATTTGAGATGACCGTCTAAATGTAAGTGCATCTACTTTTGTTAATAAAACCACCCAAGGTACTGCACTATGGTCTAATTTATTTTCATGAGCCACAAGCTGAAGCCTCCATCCGGGATAATAGAGAGAACCCCCAGGAAGATAGAGGACCGGGATTGGGACATAATACGAAAAGTGAGACAACTTGCCCATACTTGGAGCGATCTGGTAAGAGGCCAATTTTGTCCGCACATCCCAAGGTGATCCCCGGGACCCCTAGGATACTACTGGGTTAATTATCCGCCCTTGACCTCTTTCTTATGGTAAGAGGCCAATCCCTATCCAGGTGGTGGAACCTTTGCACCTTCACAGTTTTATCCAATACACGTTTGTGGACTGTATTATTTGTGTGGGATTTTGGGACTTGTGTACCCCCCAGGGGTGTACATACACTTTAGGTGGTTTACACTGAAGTTTTGGACTTTATTTTGCATTATTTGTGAAGCACCATTTGATTATGTTGTTATTATCACATTGAAAATTATTACTTCATCCATCACCTTTTATTTGTCAGCACCAGGGTTTCTGGTAATACCATACACCCTCTTAATGCACATCAACCAAGGTACACACTGCAGAGGTTGGTTGGTTACTTATTATAGTGACACACCCAAGTTTTGATGTGTGACACATGTGAATTTAGCGCACCTGATTTTCTTTTTTCATTTTATATCACCTATTGGCTCTAAGGTTGCTGCTTTTTTCACCTACCTTATCCAGCGCACTTTTTCTTTATACACATCACGTTTACTTTTATATTAGTGCAGCGGACCCATCCCTATGGATATCTTTGAATACCATAGTACACGGAAATTAGCCGTAGAAGAGGTCTTTGATAAGACAAAAAATGATTTCACAGACATGAGAGGCATTTTCATGCGACTCAAAAATGTGTTAGTGGCAGAACTCCATGCTTCTTGGGACATCGTCTTTTTAGAAAAATATATGCAAGAAAAGATGGTCCCACGAAGCTTGCGTTGGAATATCAATCCTGACCAGGGTGATCCCGAAATCACGGATTGGTACCAATTTTTTAATGGAGCGGGGATGAGTCTCCTTAGCTTTCTCGTTGATAGAAAGAGGAAAAAAGTCATCCGATTAAACAAGGAGATTCAAGAAATTAAAGAGAAACTAACACCCCTTATGCAGGAACCAGCCTACAAAGTTTATAATCAAGAATTAAGAGAGATTATGACGATGGAGGAGGTTACGCAGAAAGCCAAAAAGAGGAAGAAGTATTTCCGTGATTTGGACGATTACTCCTCAGGGAGAGTTTTCAAATGGCAATTAAATCAAGGAGGAGAAGAACCTATGAGTGTCACCCCCTTAGATCCAGGAGAAGGACCATCAGGAGAGTCAACTAGAAAAGTGGATTTTGTGGAACCTCCAGAGGTCCCTACCAGAAACCTCCCCGGAGAAAATCCTGGCGGAACGCCGACCCAAACTGGTGTCGTTACTGGTGGGCAATCCTATCACAGGAACTTCAGACCGTTAAGGGAGACACAACCACCCCCCCCACCCAAGGGTAAGGGGAAGGCTAAATGGGAAGATAAAAAGAGAAAAGAACATCCAAACACCGGATATAACAGAAGGGATCGATCGGATGAGAGGAATCGGAGACGATCAAGATCTAGATCCCCGTTTAGAGGACAGGTGGACCACACTGGGTATTATTCCCAATCATCCCATACACCTCAAGAGTCTAGGTATTCGATGCCTAACAGATACGAATCATTAAGTTATGATGATTCGGATGAGGATGAAAGGCACCCACCAAAAAGAGGCTTATTATCAACTCCCATCAATTCTAAGCCAAAGGGTTTTTTAGGCCAGGGACCAAGCAAAGCCAAAAGAAAAAAACCAGTAGAGGCTGCAGGGGGGGCAGCGCACGGAAAAAAGAAAAAGTAGATACTCCTGGAATTTTCAATCTGAGTGGAGTGGTTTTAACAGAAAAGGAAAAACACACGCTTAATAAGGGACTGAAATATGCCCCGAAAAAACCACTCAACAAGTTCCAGACCTTTGTTGACGTGCACAAATTTATACGCAAATTGAATGTAAAACGACATTTTTTGTGCAACGCCAAAGAAAGGAATTATGTGTCATACAGTCAGACCGCATGTATACCCACCAACCTCAGGAATGCTTCCTTGTTCAACCCTGGAGGCAAGTCCAGTGATCATGTCAAAATTTTCAAGGAGGTTGTCCTGAGGGAATTGGAGGAGAAAGATATGAAAATCCAATCCCAAAGAGATTTATCTTTAGGGATCAAAGCTATATGCGACAATAAAAATCTGATTGTTCGACCGGCTGATAAAGGAGGGGGAACGGTACTCCTGAATAAAGAGGATTATCTAGAAGAGATGCAAAACCTCTTATCAGACCGAGACACTTATCAAATCCTTCGGAAGGACCCTACTGGGACTTATAAGAGGAGGCTCGAAAAGATTGTGAAAAGAGGCTTTGAAGATGGTATTATAAGTGAAAAGGAAAAAGAATTCCTGGTTCCACTGGCTCCACGTATACCAATCATCTATTATCTTCCAAAAGTTCACAAGAGCTTGACTAGACCTCCAGGAAGACCTATAGTGAGCGGAATAGATTCCGTAACATCTAGGATAGGCAAATACGTTGACTTCTTCCTGCAGCCTCTAGTTAGGGAAACTCCGGCCTATCTGAAGGACACTTCCCAGTGTATACAGGAGATTACCAATTTAGAAGTAGAGGGGAACATTCTACTAGTTACCGCGGATGTTACGTCCTTGTACACTGTCATCCCCCATGATATGGGGTACGAGGCAGCTAGTGTGTTCCTGGACCAGGCATATGAGATTCCAATACAACAAAGGCGGTTTATCCTGGAATTACTCACATTCGGCATGGAACACAACTACTTCTACTTTGGAAATCAGTTTTTTCTCCAAAAGAAAGGCGTGGCGATGGGGGCTAAATTTGCCCCCAGCCTCGCCAATCTTTTTATGGCACTCTGGGAAGATAGGAACATTTTTTCCGAGAGGATACATGAATTGCTGTTCTGGCGACGTTATATAGACGATGCCATCTTTATTTGGAAAGGAAACGAGGAGAGTTTACACCAGTTTATGGTTCATATCAACCAAAATAGTTGGGGCATTAGGTTCACCTATTCCTGGAGTACTGTGTCAGTACATTACCTCGATCTAGTCATCTCAAGAAGAGGGAATGGATTCGTAACAAGTGCCTACCACAAACCCACAGATAACAACGGGTTCATCTCACTCGATAGTTGCCATCATCCAGCATGGCTAAAGTCTATTCCCAGAGGGCAATTCAGGCGGATACGAAGGAATTGTACAGAGCGTTCTGATTATTACACTCAAGCAGAAATTCTGAAACAACGCTTCACAGAGAAGGGCTATGATCCCATTACATTGGATAGAGAGATGAAGGAGTTAGAAGATTGCACACAAGTGGAACTGACCGTTCAACGAGATGAAGGAACAACTAAGAAAAGTTTTGACTTTGCTTTCATCACGCAGTTCTCGGGCAACTACAGATGGATGAACCATGTTTTTCGTAAGCATTGGAACATATTGAGGCAGGATAAAGTATTAGGTCCAGTCCTCCCTACGGGTCCGCAGATGATCTTCAGGAAAGCCAAAAACCTAAAGGAGACGATAGCTCGGACATATGTAGAACCACCTGTAACCCCAATCCTCTTTCCCAATCTTAAGGGGTACTATCCATGTAAAAATTGCAATCTTTGTCGAAGTGCTAAGACCAAAAGGACCAATACCTTCACATCAACTGTCACTGGAGAAAGTTTTCCCATAAAAGACTTCATTACCTGCCATACTAAAGGGGTCATTTACCTTGTGACCTGCAGTTGCAAAAAACAATATGTAGGCAGGACCATCAGGACAGCAAGTATCCGCGTTTGTGAACACCTGGCAAACATAAGGAAAGGTTTTCCAGGTCACAGCCTATCCCAACATTGTGCTATATACCACCACAAGAAACATCACGATTTAGAGGTGGTAGTAATAGAGAAATACACTCCCCACTGGCGAGGTAGCGATTTGAGAAGGACTATATCCAGAAGGGAAACCTTCTGGATTTACCAGCTGAAGAGCTCCCGCCCCCTAGGACATAATGTAGATCTTGACATCAACTCATTCATTAATAATAGATGAATGGTTTAGAGATTCGCCAAATCTTGCTCCCTTCTCCTCTTTACACATAGTGACACATCTTGTTTGATAACAGGCAGGTCATTTACCTATTGGCTTTCTTTTTCTTCTTTTCTTATTGCCCAAATCATGTTTAATTTGAGGTAATATTTTATTGATTTTATTATTTTAACATGTGATTTAAATATTATTTAATATTGTGTAAAAATATTCACCTACCTATATTGATGGCAGGGTTTTACATTTCAATATTTTATAATTTATATTTTATATTTTATATTTTATATTTTTTATTGTAAAATGACTGGAATTAGCTGAGAAGCATTGCGGCTTTTTATTTTATTTTGTACCGTATGGAATTGTATTGGGCATTTCATATATGACCTTCATCTGTATAGTACTAGTTAGCCCAGATCCCGACTTCCTGTGGCGGCCGGATCGGTCCCCATTATATGGGTGGCGATCGTGCTGATTATGGTAGCGTCACGGACTTTGACCCGGATGTTTATTTTCCATAACAGGAAGTATCGGGACGGACTTCTTGTGTGAGGTCACTTCCTGTGCGCGCACAGGAAGGAGGATACTGCGGACACCGGAAGTGCGTCACACATTGGCTTTTTAAGGGCGGAAGATGACGGTGCAGGCATACTCCTATCTCCGTAGACGACTATTGAGTGGAAACGCGTCAGAGAGGAGCGCCGCGCCGTCATCGTTGGTTGCCGGACCGCACTGCAGGTGGTCTCGGCCTCTATTATTGGAATTGGTTCTTTTTGTGATTTGAGATGACCGTCTAAATGTAAGTGCATCTACTTTTGTTAATAAAACCACCCAAGGTACTGCACTATGGTCTAATTTATTTTCATGAGCCACAAGCTGAAGCCTCCATCCGGGATAATAGAGAGAACCCCCAGGAAGATAGAGGACCGGGATTGGGACATAATACGAAAAGTGAGACAACTTGCCCATACTTGGAGCGATCTGGTAAGAGGCCAATTTTGTCCGCACATCCCAAGGTGATCCCCGGGACCCCTAGGATACTACTGGGTTAATTATCCGCCCTTGACCTCTTTCTTATGGTAAGAGGCCAATCCCTATCCAGGTGGTGGAACCTTTGCACCTTCACAGTTTTATCCAATACACGTTTGTGGACTGTATTATTTGTGTGGGATTTTGGGACTTGTGTACCCCCCAGGGGTGTACATACACTTTAGGTGGTTTACACTGAAGTTTTGGACTTTATTTTGCATTATTTGTGAAGCACCATTTGATTATGTTGTTATTATCACATTGAAAATTATTACTTCATCCATCACCTTTTATTTGTCAGCACCAGGGTTTCTGGTAATACCATACACCCTCTTAATGCACATCAACCAAGGTACACACTGCAGAGGTTGGTTGGTTACTTATTATAGTGACACACCCAAGTTTTGATGTGTGACACATGTGAATTTAGCGCACCTGATTTTCTTTAAACAGGAATACCCGTGAGTCCAACAAGAAGAAGAAAGGTGGCATAAAAAAACAAGGAGGGGAGGAAGGAGACATTAATGACGAAGGCAGTGGCCATTATCAGTTACGGGGGACAGATCCAGATTTAACATGTAATGTTTTAAATCTATCATAATGGGCTTTAAGTGATTCGGATGTCTCTTTGTTATCTAAAGGTTTACATTTTTGCCTGAGTTGACATTTTGACTTGTTTAGCACTATATTAGATGTCAATAAATTTGTGCGTGCATTAACCTTTAGAAAACATTACTTTACAACTTCAAATGATGTGGACATAGTGGTCAGAGATGTGAGTTTGACAGTGGAGTCCCTGACTTCTCCACTTAAATTTGTTGATCTGTGTGCATTGTGTGATTTTGAAGATCTTGCATCTAAGTCTAATCCTTGCCCGGTAGAGCTGTCGGGTGTTCAAATGAATGTACCTTTTAGGATGTGATCCGATTTTTATCCTGACAACTCCCGACGCAAGTATATGGACTTATTTCAGAGACTTGTGGAGAAAGATTTGACTCACCTTGCTCGTAGGTGTCCGAATAGTCTTATATCTAACAATCTTACAGCCCTTGAGAAAGTGGCTCTCGAGGATTTGAGTAAAGACAACAATATTGTAATTAGAAATGCTGACAAGGGGGGCTTTGTGGTGGACCTTGATTCCGAGGTCTATAAAAGTGAAGCTATATGCCAGGTCTCTGATGAGAATACCTATTTAAAGTGGTAGTATACTCCGCTTTTTAACTTTTACCTACAGGTAAGCCTATAATAAGACTTACCTGTAGGTAAAATTAATATCTCCTAAACCGGCACGGTTTAGGAGATATTCACCCTGAATGCAGCACTGACACCAGCACTGACAATGTGCTCAGAGCTCCTTGCCGGAAAGTGAACCCAGAAGAGATGCAGAATGAACATGTCAGCTGCCTCAGCAGTGTCCAGACGACCGCGTCGGGGCTTCGTTCTAAGGTAAATATTTCATAATGTGCTAGTATACGATGCATACTAGCACATTATGCCATTGTCCTGCAGGGTTTGTTTGTTTTTTTGGGGGTTTTTTGGGGGATACAATCACTTTAAAGCTCAGAGGTTATCCCACACATATATTTAAAAAGTATGTGTATCTTTTAATAAATAGAGCAGTAGCAGCAGACATTTTTACCCCAGAGGAGAGGGAAATGTTTATTCCAGAAGGGCCCATCATGCCTATTTTCCACCATCTGCCCAAAGTTCATAAAGGATTAAGCCCATTGCTGGGGAGACCCATAGTGGTAGGCATTGGGTCCCTTAATGATCGTTTGGGCCAGTGGGTGGACCACTAGTTGCAGCCTCTGTCTTCGGTCTACCTGGTTTTCTCAGAGGTATAAAACAATTGCAGATCGATATCCAACAATGTAAATGGAGTGTGGAGTACTTATAGATTACTTGTGATGTCACATTTTTGTATTTATTTATTCCTCATTCTCTGGGGGTGCAAGCAGTTTCCTCTTTTTTGAGGCATTCAAGCAACAATTCCCTCATCCACCAGGAGTTTATTTTACAGAGTTTAGAGTATCTGTTAACTCACAATTTTTTCATGTTCAATTGGTACTACTACCTCCATAAATTTGGGGCCTCTATGGGAGCTAAGTTCTCACCTTCCCTGGCCAATCTAAACATAGGTTGGTGGGAAAGGTCTTACATTTTTGGGGCTAGTTTTCCCCATCGTTCAGTAAGTTTTTTCAGATTCTGGTCATCCTAAACATACTATTTAGGGTATAATGGTGGGACAATTATGCATCTAAGGCTTAGATGCATATGTAGTGATGACACAGAATTCCAAGCAGAAGTGGTAAACATGAAAAAACGGTTTCGGGATAGCCAGAGCCTATCTTGGAATGGGCGATTAATATCGCTAACAACACTGTGAGAGGTGATTTACTCAGGGACAGTAATAGTAATAACAAAAATAGAGTAAGATTCTCTGAATCTAAAAGTATCCCTGTGTTTTCTACCCCTTTCATTGTTGAATTTTGTAAGATTGAGAAGACCATTGGAAAATATCGCCCCATCTTATGTAATTATTATTATTATACAGGATTTATATAGCACCGACAGTTTGCGCAGTGCTTTACAATATGAGGGAAGACAATACAGTTACAATACAATTCAATACAGGAGGATTTAGAGGGCCTTGCTCATTAGAGCTTACAATCTAGAGGGGGGGGGGGGGGTCATGATCCGGTGTATGCCCAAATTCTGCCTAAAGGTATCAAGACAGTTTTACGTAGGGCTGTCTTCTAGTTTATATACTAGCAAACAGCATCCTCTTCATTGGTTGCAAGTTAAGGGGTCCTTTCAATGTGGTGCGGGTACATGTCCATGTTGCCCACACATTAAGAGAGGAGTGGTGGCTTGTTCAACTGCAACCAATAAAGAATATAAAATCCTGACATTTATTAACGGTAACACTAAGTATTTAGTATATGTTATTACATGTGTATCATGCTCCATACAGTATGTGGGTTGCACAACCCGCAGATTGAGGGACCGCCTTTATGATCACCTAAATAACATACATAAGAACCATTCCACTAATGTTGCAAAACACTGGAATGAATGCCGCAATAAGGATGCTAATAGTTTTTGTATGAAGAGGATCAAAAGGGTGGTACTCCCTAAGAGAGGTGGTGATACATTTAGGATGCAATAAAAGACTAAGACTAAAGACTAAGGGTGCCAGGTCAGTGGAGGAAGTGATAAAAACACATTTATTATTCGCACACTTACATTCAGAATAACACAGGTCGATGTGTTGACAGGCAGATCATCCTCAGAAATGAGATCTCCAAATGATGGTGTGGGCTGGAGGGTAACACAGAAGCCGTGGTGCCAGTGCAGGCACTGCTGTATGCAAGGTGCTGAGTGCAGCAGCAGGGATATGTGTGTAAAAATGGCACTGTCTACTGCCGTGCCTCCCACAGAGGCATCAGCAGCTAGATGCTGGAAACCAGAAATGTTGTCACCCTCAGATGCCGGATCCTCCATGGATACCTGCGAGGGACAAAGCAGCAGCAATGGAGAGGGCGGGCTGCAATGTCGTTTCCGAGGCTCAACCTCCTTCCTCAGGCTGGCCTGCCCCTCCAAAAGGAGGACATTATATAGTCCTGTTCCTGATGGAGCGAGGGAGGGGGGAGAAATAAAAGATTTATTATTAATAATTAAAAAAGTTAAATTGATTAAAAAGCCAAATGAGGCACAAAAACATGTAAAAAATAAATAAATAAAGTTAAATGTAAAAATGAATATGAAAAGGAATAGGAACAAATTAAGACAATTTGAGAAAATTACCTATAGATTTAAATTTAGAAGGATGGACCCTCCAGTTCACCCATGCAATAGCACAGAAGCAATGCAAAAATGGTAAACGAGGTGTATTACATAAAATACAATAATAATATTGGTGCAATAAAATAAAATAAATTGAACAGCATATCATACAATTTTAATAAAAGGTACGGTCTCAGGATGGGGGAGGGTTTGTCTACAAAAAGAAAAATCACAAGATCGTATTGATCTCTATTTCCTCATTCAAACCCCTGGGGGCCAAAGAGTTAAGAGTGAAAATCCAAAAGGTTTCTCTGCAGCAAAGTCTCTGAAACTGTTTTGCCACCGAGTCGCATTGGGGGATGGTCTCAATCACCCAACTCGCTGCCCCCAGTGGACTGGTTGTGATTTGAAAGGAAATGCCTAGGGGCACTATGTTCTACAGATCCCCTTTCAATGAGTCTCCTGTGGTCTCCAAAGCGTGTCTGCACTGTCCGTATAGTGTGACACACGTATAGGAGGCCACAAGGACAAGTCAGGCAGTACACCACTGAATGTAAGTGTGTGAATAATAAATATGTTTTTATCACTTCCTCCACTGACCTGGCGCCCTTTGTCTTTTATTGCATATTTGTTCCGGAGGGCTCCCATAACTCTCATAGGAGCTGCCGGTCCCTTACATCTCTCCTTTTTGATATAGTCTGACAGTACCCTTGGCTATCTCATCAACAGAAACTTTTCTCCTCCCCCTTCATTTGCCCTGGATCCATACCAGCTTTTGATCTTTATATTTATGTTCATGATTTTATAGTTTTCATTTATGCACTAATCATTTGTTTCTTATTATCCTGTTTTTATATATTCACCATTATTTGTATGTACCAGTGAGCGCTGATCCACCGACTTCGGCCAGTGTTGCTTTGTTCGTGTGATACATTTAGGATGTTATGTAAAAAATATTCATTTTTGGATTTTCACTCTTAATACTAGAAAGCCCTCTGGTCTTAACTTTGAATTAGATGTTACTCATTTTTTTGAGTGACATATGCCCATGCCCGTTGTTAGATATGGGTTATATGAGTCACATAAGCAGCTTAGTCCCTTTTCCAGTTTTATATTCTATTTTGCATGTGTAGTTACAGTGGAATTCCTGCCTTTTTTTTTAGGTCTCACCCTGAGGGATGCGTTTGTTCATGTTCTTTCAAAGGCATTGTGTGTATTCAGGTTTTTCCCATTTTTTTTTGTGCACACTAATATATAGATTTTTTATTTTTGCTTATTTCCGCACACTAATAGCTGTGTTATACATGTATACTCTTAGTATATTGTTCTCATTGATTATATCATTATAATTTTTTTGTCTTTTTGACAAACCATGTTCATTGGCTGTGCAGGATTGGTGTTGCAGTTTGAGGTGTGCATACACACACACACACACACACACACATAGATTTATTGGTCGGGGAATATTTGGAGCGATAGTTACATTGTTAATTAAGTGGATGTATTATATATAACAATTTGTTTATCCACTTTTGTTTATTATAGCATACACCGTTTCCCCATATATTAACATCCCTCTGAAGATGTGTGTAGGTTAGAAACAAAATGTTTTTGTGGAACTTTTTTAAGGTATCTTAATGTGTCAACGTTCTTACAATATTTCATGTGTACTCTAGTAGTCCAGTTCATATGATTTAGCTGTTTTGGCTAACAGTGGACTACCCTCTAGAGTCGATCACCTGTTGATTTAATGATACCTAAAGGCCCGTACACACGTACCGATCGTCGGCATACAAACGTCGGTGGACGAAGGATCTGCCGATTGTACGCGTGTTAGTATGGTGCCTCCGACAGATGTCTGCGCACAATCCGCGGACAAAAGTCTTTCTTGCAAACATGAAAATTTTTGTATGCCGACACCAGAACGGACGATTGTTCGCCTGTCAGTACACAATTCGGCCGACAGACCGCAGATTTGCAAGACTGGGCATGCTCAGAAAATAGAAAACACAGGGAAAGTTAACCATTACATGACATCACTTCTGCAGTCGGCGGACAAAATTCTTGTGCTGTCCTTGTGCTGTCTTTGCACTTTTCAGCAGACACCGACATCCCGGGGAGAAAAGAGGAACATTTGTATGCCGACCATCGGTACGTGTGTACGGGGCTTTAGACTGACAGGCGCATGTGTGTCTAGTCAGATTAGTTAATGGTTTCAAGTGTTTTACATTTGTCTGTATATATATATATATATATATATATATATCTCTGTATGTTTGTCTGATATTTCATCTATGATTAAGTACCAGTTGAGGTGCGAAACACGTTCCACTGTTCTCTGTATGAATCATCTTTTTATCACTTTGAATAAAGATGTTTGCATCAGAGTGCTGCCCTCCAGTTCTGTTTCTTTTATGTTCCTCTTCCAAGATCCTCTGAAAACTTTGGAACAAGTCAATAGAATTCTTTTTTAAGAGCAACCAAAATTGTTAGTTTTTTTTTTTACTTTGGAATATGGCAGGGCTAGGCAAACTCACTCCTGAACAGCTCAGAACCTCTCAGTGATTAATACTTCTGATGCTGATTGCCTTTTCAAAATGTCAAATGTACTAAAAATAGCATACGTTTGTTTTTAAAAATTAGACTTTTTTATAGATATAGCATTTTTACATTGTATGCGTGGTGCTAATTAAATAGAGGCACTTTATTATTATTACCGACTTAAATCTCTAATCGCATTTTGGGAATCATTTATGTAGAAATTTTGAATTTCAGTTAAAGATTTACAAACGTGTTGTCAATCGTCCTAGTCTTTTATAAAAAAATGTTGTCCTTGTTTATATATTACTATTACAATGCATGACTCTGACCAAATGTCTATACACATATTTTTTTTTACCAGTTCTGGCCTGGAAGGATTTGCCCCCTTAATGACCAGGCCATTTTTTTGCGATTCAGCCCTTCATTATTTTAATGGAAAATTGCGTGGTTGTACGATGCTGTACCTAAATAAAATTGATGTCCTTTTTTTCCCACAAACAGAGCTTTCTTTTGGTGGTATTTGATCACCTCTGTGATTTTTATTTTTTGCGCTATAAACAAAAAAAGAGCAGCAATTCTGAAAAAGATATATATATTTTTCACATCCTGCTATATAAGATTCCCCAAAAAAAAAATGTAAAAATCAAAAATTTGCATCCTTTTGGGCCAATTTGTATTCTGCTACATATTTTTGGTAAAAAAAAAATAGCAATAAGCGTATTTTGATTGGTTTGCACAAAAGTTATTGTGTCTACAAACAAGGGGAAAGATTTATGTCATTTTTATTTTTACTAGTAATGGCGGTGATCTGCGACATTGTGGCGGACAGATCGGACCCCTAACTGAAATTTTTGACACTTCTGGGGGGACCAGTGACATTACAACATCAGTGCTAAAAAATTGCACTGTTACTGTAATAATGACATTGGCAGGGAAGGGGTTAACCTAGGGGTGAGCAAAGGGTCAAGTGTGAGCCTAGGGGAGTGTTTACTAACTGTATTTGGGATGGGCTTGGGAAATGACCACAGAGACCTGTGATCCAATAAAGTAGGATCACAAGCACTCTGTGATCATTTCAGAGAGAAGAACGGTCAGCTGTGTTTACAACAGCTGACCTTTCTTCTCTCTCAGCAGGGAGCGACCGCAGGTGGCCGGCGGCAACCGCGGTCGCCAGCCCTGTGCATCCGTATCCCTGCCCCCCAGCACCACACGTGCAACCGACGTAGAGCCACATCGATTTGTGCAGCCGAGCCAGCCTGCCGCAGTAAAACTGCGGCGGGCGGTCGGCTAGTGGTAAAACCTGCTATTCACACAATGTTTTATTTTTCTGTAACCATTTAGTAGCTCTAACCTTTGATAAAATCAACATTTTTAAAACAAAAATTTAAGCTAATATAGTAAAAACTAACAATAAAGAAAAAAAAAAACAGTATATTTGTGCTTACCTTAAAATCAGTTTCTTAGCTTATATTAAGGGACACAGGATCAGATGTAAATAAGAGACTATTGGGATATACTGTTGCCTTTTGGAGGAGTTTAATACTGACAAACAATAAAGCAGCTGGACAAATATATATAATCCCTACTCCCACTATGTTCCTCTTTTATAGAAAAGCTATAAAGGAGTTTATCATGGACACAGGGGATGGGACCTGTGTTTTATATTGAACTCAAAGACATGAATTTTACCGTAAGTACAAAAATGTTTTTTTCTTTATCATTCAGTAATGGACACAAGTGAATAAATAAAAAAGTTTGCACTGCCTGATAGCTTTCAGAAATTCATCCCAAAATAAAATTACTAATCAATTATTAAACATAGTGTTTATAAACACAGTGACAAATTAAACATGTGATATAAATATATCAACAGATAGCAACAAATATCAAAATGTAAAAAATCTAAATATTAAAAAAGAAAAACAAGTGTCTTTATTAAATTCCAAAAAAAAAAAAAAAACTGATAGAAGGTGCGCTGCTCCTAGCGATGGGTGTTGCACAATCACAAAGTGCTTACTGTATGCGCTCCACCAGTGCTCTAAGAAATATTTGCCACTTACCAGATAATCAAGATCTCTAAATTATAGGAGATCATGAAAAACATGGAATAATAAAGTAACCTTTAGAAAGCCAATCTTGTCCTCACAGCATTAATCATAATGGGTCCTATGCTTATTGGTCAGCCTCCACATATGCATATCAAAGCTTGCTGCAAACCACAACTTAGCTCTCCCTTTCACTCGGGCAGTGATGTATAATTAATATACAAAGGAGAAGAGGGCCCACTGTGCAGTTATTCCACGCTTTTTATTAAACACTAAAAATATTGCACTTACAGGAAAAAGATATAGTCAAGCAGTAAAGATTAAATCCAACCGCAGGATAGATTAGCAAGTCAGGAACGTTGTGAAGTCACAACTCCTGTCCCCACCCAACGCGTTTCCCCGTAACAGGCATCATCTGGGATTGGAGGACTGAGTTAGGACATCTGTCACTCCTCTTTAAAGGGGTCGAGACACTGGAAAATCAATACCAAACATGTCCACCAGATGTCACAACACAGAAGGCTGTATAAGTGTAAATAACAAAGTTATTTGCCTCTATCGCAGCAGCTCATGTAAACAGAGGTACTTGGTATTTAAACCAGCACTCATATTGAATAAAAAAAAAAAACATTTTTTTACTTTGGAATATGGCAGGGCTAGGCAAACTCACTCCTGAACAGCTCAGAACCTCTCAGTGATTAATACTTCTGATGCTGATTGCCTTTTCAAAATGTCAAATGTACTAAAAATAGCATACGTTTGTTTTTAAAAATTAGACTTTTTTATAGATATAGCATTTTTACATTGTATGCGTGGTGCTAATTAAATAGAGGCACTTTATTATTATTACCGACTTAAATCTCTAATCGCATTTTGGGAATCATTTATGTAGAAATTTTGAATTTCAGTTAAAGATTTACAAACGTGTTGTCAATCGTCCTAGTCTTTTATAAAAAAATGTTGTCCTTGTTTATATATTACTATTACAATGCATGACTCTGACCAAATGTCTATACACATATTTTTTTTTACCAGTTCTGGCCTGGAAGGATTTGCCCCCTTAATGACCAGGCCATTTTTTTGCGATTCAGCCCTTCATTATTTTAATGGAAAATTGCGTGGTTGTACGATGCTGTACCTAAATAAAATTGATGTCCTTTTTTTCCCACAAACAGAGCTTTCTTTTGGTGGTATTTGATCACCTCTGTGATTTTTATTTTTTGCGCTATAAACAAAAAAAGAGCAGCAATTCTGAAAAAGATATATATATTTTTCACATCCTGCTATATAAGATTCCCCAAAAAAAAAATGTAAAAATCAAAAATTTGCATCCTTTTGGGCCATTTTGTATTCTGCTACATCTTTTTGGTAAAAAAAAATAGCAATAAGCGTATTTTGATTGGTTTGCACAAAAGTTATTGTGTCTACAAACAAGGGGAAAGATTTATGTCATTTTTATTTTTACTAGTAATGGCGGTGATCTGCGACATTGTGGCGGACAGATCGGACCCCTAACTGAAATTTTTGACACTTCTGGGGGGACCAGTGACATTACAACATCAGTGCTAAAAAATTGCACTGTTACTGTAATAATGACATTGGCAGGGAAGGGGTTAACCTAGGGGTGAGCAAAGGGTCAAGTGTGAGCCTAGGGGAGTGTTTACTAACTGTATTTGGGATGGGCTTGGGAAATGACCACAGAGACCTGTGATCCAATAAAGTAGGATCACAAGCACTCTGTGATCATTTCAGAGAGAAGAACGGTCAGCTGTGTTTACAACAGCTGACCTTTCTTCTCTCTCAGCAGGGAGCGACCGCAGGTGGCCGGCGGCAACCGCGGTCGCCAGCCCTGTGCATCCGTATCCCTGCCCCCCAGCACCACACGCGCAACCGACGTAGAGCCACATCGATTTGTGCAGCCGAGCCAGCCTGCCGCAGTAAAACTGCGGCGGGCGGTCGGCTAGTGGTAAAACCTGCTATTTACACAATGTTTTATTTTTCTGTAACCATTTAGTAGCTCTAACCTTTGATAAAATCAACATTTTTAAAACAAAAATTTAAGCTAATATAGTAAAAACTAAAAATAAAGAAAAAAAAAAACAGTATATTTGTGCTTACCTTAAAATCAGTTTCTTAGCTTATATTAAGGGACACAGGATCAGATGTAAATAAGAGACTATTGGGATATACTGTTGCCTTTTGGAGGAGTTTAATACTGACAAACAATAAAGCAGCTGGACAAATATATATAATCCCTACTCCCACTATGTTCCTCTTTTATAGAAAAGCTATAAAGGAGTTTATCATGGACACAGGGGATGGGACCTGTGTTTTATATTGAACTCAAAGACATGAATTTTACCGTAAGTACAAAAATGTTTTTTTCTTTATCATTCAGTAATGGACACAAGTGAATAAATGAAAAAGTTTGCACTGCCTGATAGCTTTCAGAAATTCATCCCAAAATAAAATTACTAATCAATTATTAAACATAGTGTTTATAAACACAGTGACAAATTAAACATGTGATATAAATGTATCAACAGATAGCAACAAATATCAAAATGTAAAAAATCAAAATATTAAAAAAGAAAAACAAGTGTCTTTATTAAATTCCAAAAAAAAAAAAAACTGATAGAAGGTGCGCTGCTCCTAGCGATGGGTGTTGCACAATCACAAAGTGCTTACTGTATGCGCTCCACCAGTGCTCTAAGAAATATTTGCCACTTACCAGATAATCAAGATCTCTAAATTATAGGAGATCATGAAAAACATGGAATAATAAAGTAACCTTTAGACAGCCAATCTTGTCCTCACAGCATTAATCATAATGGGTCCTATGCTTATTGGTCAGCCTCCACATATGCATATCAAAGCTTGCTGCAAACCACAACTCAGCTCTCCCTTTCACTCGGGCAGTGATGTATAATTAATATACAAAGGAGAAGAGGGCCCACTGTGCAGTTATTCCACGCTTTTTATTAAACACTAAAAATATTGCACTTACAGGAAAAAGATATAGTCAAGCAGTAAAGATTAAATCCAACCGCAGGATAGATTAGCAAGTCAGGAACGTTGTGAAGTCACAACTCCTGTCCCCACCCAACGCGTTTCCCCGTAACAGGCATCATCTGGGATTGGAGGACTGAGTTAGGACATCTGTCACTCCTCTTTAAAGGGGTCGAGACACTGGAAAATCAATACCAAACATGTCCACCAGATGTCACAACACAGAAGGCTGTATAAGTGTAAATAACAAAGTTATTTGCCTCTATCGCAGCAGCTCATGTAAACAGAGGTACTTGGTATTTAAACCAGCACTCATATTGAATAAAAAAAAAAACATTTTTTTACTTTGGAATATGGCAGGGCTAGGCAAACTCACTCCTGAACAGCTCAGAACCTCTCAGTGATTAATACTTCTGATGCTGATTGCCTTTTCAAAATGTCAAATGTACTAAAAATAGCATACGTTTGTTTTTAAAAATTAGACTTTTTTATAGATATAGCATTTTTACATTGTATGCATGGTGCTAATTAAATAGAGGCACTTTATTATTATTACCGACTTAAATCTCTAATCGCATTTTGGGAATCATTTATGTAGAAATTTTGAATTTCAGTTAAAGATTTACAAACGTGTTGTCAATCGTCCTAGTCTTTTATAAAAAAATGTTGTCCTTGTTTATATATTACTATTACAATGCATGACTCTGACCAAATGTCTATACACATATTTTTTTTTACCAGTTCTGGCCTGGAAGGATTTGCCCCCTTAATGACCAGGCCATTTTTTTGCGATTCAGCCCTTCATTATTTTAATGGAAAATTGCGTGGTTGTACGATGCTGTACCTAAATAAAATTGATGTCCTTTTTTTCCCACAAACAGAGCTTTCTTTTGGTGGTATTTGATCACCTCTGTGATTTTTATTTTTTGCGCTATGAACAAAAAAAGAGCAGCAATTCTGAAAAAGATATATATATTTTTCACATCCTGCTATATAAGATTCCCCAAAAAAAAAATGTAAAAATCAAAAATTTGCATCCTTTTGGGCCATTTTGTATTCTGCTACATCTTTTTGGTAAAAAAAAATAGCAATAAGCGTATTTTGATTGGTTTGCACAAAAGTTATTGTGTCTACAAACAAGGGGAAAGATTTATGTCATTTTTATTTTTACTAGTAATGGCGGTGATCTGCGACATTGTGGCGGACAGATCGGACCCCTAACTGAAATTTTTGACACTTCTGGGGGGACCAGTGACATTACAACATCAGTGCTAAAAAATTGCACTGTTACTGTAATAATGACATTGGCAGGGAAGGGGTTAACCTAGGGGTGAGCAAAGGGTCAAGTGTGAGCCTAGGGGAGTGTTTACTAACTGTATTTGGGATGGGCTTGGGAAATGACCACAGAGACCTGTGATCCAATAAAGTAGGATCACAAGCACTCTGTGATCATTTCAGAGAGAAGAACGGTCAGCTGTGTTTACAACAGCTGACCTTTCTTCTCTCTCAGCAGGGAGCGACCGCAGGTGGCCGGCGGCAACCGCGGTCGCCAGCCCTGTGCATCCGTATCCCTGCCCCCCAGCACCACACGCGCAACCGACGTAGAGCCACATCGATTTGTGCAGCCGAGCCAGCCTGCCGCAGTAAAACTGCGGCGGGCGGTCGGCTAGTGGTAAAACCTGCTATTTACACAATGTTTTATTTTTCTGTAACCATTTAGTAGCTCTAACCTTTGATAAAATCAACATTTTTAAAACAAAAATTTAAGCTAATATAGTAAAAACTAAAAATAAAGAAAAAAAAAAACAGTATATTTGTGCTTACCTTAAAATCAGTTTCTTAGCTTATATTAAGGGACACAGGATCAGATGTAAATAAGAGACTATTGGGATATACTGTTGCCTTTTGGAGGAGTTTAATACTGACAAACAATAAAGCAGCTGGACAAATATATATAATCCCTACTCCCACTATGTTCCTCTTTTATAGAAAAGCTATAAAGGAGTTTATCATGGACACAGGGGATGGGACCTGTGTTTTATATTGAACTCAAAGACATGAATTTTACCGTAAGTACAAAAATGTTTTTTTCTTTATCATTCAGTAATGGACACAAGTGAATAAATGAAAAAGTTTGCACTGCCTGATAGCTTTCAGAAATTCATCCCAAAATAAAATTACTAATCAATTATTAAACATAGTGTTTATAAACACAGTGACAAATTAAACATGTGATATAAATGTATCAACAGATAGCAACAAATATCAAAATGTAAAAAATCAAAATATTAAAAAAGAAAAACAAGTGTCTTTATTAAATTCCAAAAAAAAAAAAAAACTGATAGAAGGTGCGCTGCTCCTAGCGATGGGTGTTGCACAATCACAAAGTGCTTACTGTATGCGCTCCACCAGTGCTCTAAGAAATATTTGCCACTTACCAGATAATCAAGATCTCTAAATTATAGGAGATCATGAAAAACATGGAATAATAAAGTAACCTTTAGACAGCCAATCTTGTCCTCACAGCATTAATCATAATGGGTCCTATGCTTATTGGTCAGCCTCCACATATGCATATCAAAGCTTGCTGCAAACCACAACTCAGCTCTCCCTTTCACTCGGGCAGTGATGTATAATTAATATACAAAGGAGAAGAGGGCCCACTGTGCAGTTATTCCACGCTTTTTATTAAACACTAAAAATATTGCACTTACAGGAAAAAGATATAGTCAAGCAGTAAAGATTAAATCCAACCGCAGGATAGATTAGCAAGTCAGGAACGTTGTGAAGTCACAACTCCTGTCCCCACCCAACGCGTTTCCCCGTAACAGGCATCATCTGGGATTGGAGGACTGAGTTAGGACATCTGTCACTCCTCTTTAAAGGGGTCGAGACACTGGAAAATCAATACCAAACATGTCCACCAGATGTCACAACACAGAAGGCTGTATAAGTGTAAATAACAAAGTTATTTGCCTCTATCGCAGCAGCTCATGTAAACAGAGGTACTTGGTATTTAAACCAGCACTCATATTGAATAAAAAAAAAAACATTTTTTTACTTTGGAATATGGCAGGGCTAGGCAAACTCACTCCTGAACAGCTCAGAACCTCTCAGTGATTAATACTTCTGATGCTGATTGCCTTTTCAAAATGTCAAATGTACTAAAAATAGCATACGTTTGTTTTTAAAAATTAGACTTTTTTATAGATATAGCATTTTTACATTGTATGCATGGTGCTAATTAAATAGAGGCACTTTATTATTATTACCGACTTAAATCTCTAATCGCATTTTGGGAATCATTTATGTAGAAATTTTGAATTTCAGTTAAAGATTTACAAACGTGTTGTCAATCGTCCTAGTCTTTTATAAAAAAATGTTGTCCTTGTTTATATATTACTATTACAATGCATGACTCTGGCCAAATGTCTATACACATATTTTTTTTTACCAGTTCTGGCCTGGAAGGATTTGCCCCCTTAATGACCAGGCCATTTTTTTGCGATTCAGCCCTTCATTATTTTAATGGAAAATTGCGTGGTTGTACGATGCTGTACCTAAATAAAATTGATGTCCTTTTTTTCCCACAAACAGAGCTTTCTTTTGGTGGTATTTGATCACCTCTGTGATTTTTATTTTTTGCGCTATAAACAAAAAAAGAGCAGCAATTCTGAAAAAGATATATATATTTTTCACATCCTGCTATATAAGATTCCCCCAAAAAAAATGTAAAAATCAAAAATTTGCATCCTTTTGGGCCATTTTGTATTCTGCTACATCTTTTTGGTAAAAAAAAATAGCAATAAGCGTATTTTGATTGGTTTGCACAAAAGTTATTGTGTCTACAAACAAGGGGAAAGATTTATGTCATTTTTATTTTTACTAGTAATGGCGGTGATCTGCGACATTGTGGCGGACAGATCGGACCCCTAACTGAAATTTTTGACACTTCTGGGGGGACCAGTGACATTACAACATCAGTGCTAAAAAATTGCACTGTTACTGTAATAATGACATTGGCAGGGAAGGGGTTAACCTAGGGGTGAGCAAAGGGTCAAGTGTGAGCCTAGGGGAGTGTTTACTAACTGTATTTGGGATGGGCTTGGGAAATGACCACAGAGACCTGTGATCCAATAAAGTAGGATCACAAGCACTCTGTGATCATTTCAGAGAGAAGAACGGTCAGCTGTGTTTACAACAGCTGACCTTTCTTCTCTCTCAGCAGGGAGCGACCGCAGGTGGCCGGCGGCAACCGCGGTCGCCAGCCCTGTGCATCCGTATCCCTGCCCCCCAGCACCACACGCGCAACCGACGTAGAGCCACATCGATTTGTGCAGCCGAGCCAGCCTGCCGCAGTAAAACTGCGGCGGGCGGTCGGCTAGTGGTAAAACCTGCTATTTACACAATGTTTTATTTTTCTGTAACCATTTAGTAGCTCTAACCTTTGATAAAATCAACATTTTTAAAACAAAAATTTAAGCTAATATAGTAAAAACTAAAAATAAAGAAAAAAAAAAACAGTATATTTGTGCTTACCTTAAAATCAGTTTCTTAGCTTATATTAAGGGACACAGGATCAGATGTAAATAAGAGACTATTGGGATATACTGTTGCCTTTTGGAGGAGTTTAATACTGACAAACAATAAAGCAGCTGGACAAATATATATAATCCCTACTCCCACTATGTTCCTCTTTTATAGAAAAGCTATAAAGGAGTTTATCATGGACACAGGGGATGGGACCTGTGTTTTATATTGAACTCAAAGACATGAATTTTACCGTAAGTACAAAAATGTTTTTTTCTTTATCATTCAGTAATGGACACAAGTGAATAAATGAAAAAGTTTGCACTGCCTGATAGCTTTCAGAAATTCATCCCAAAATAAAATTACTAATCAATTATTAAACATAGTGTTTATAAACACAGTGACAAATTAAACATGTGATATAAATGTATCAACAGATAGCAACAAATATCAAAATGTAAAAAATCAAAATATTAAAAAAGAAAAACAAGTGTCTTTATTAAATTCCAAAAAAAAAAAAAACTGATAGAAGGTGCGCTGCTCCTAGCGATGGGTGTTGCACAATCACAAAGTGCTTACTGTATGCGCTCCACCAGTGCTCTAAGAAATATTTGCCACTTACCAGATAATCAAGATCTCTAAATTATAGGAGATCATGAAAAACATGGAATAATAAAGTAACCTTTAGACAGCCAATCTTGTCCTCACAGCATTAATCATAATGGGTCCTATGCTTATTGGTCAGCCTCCACATATGCATATCAAAGCTTGCTGCAAACCACAACTCAGCTCTCCCTTTCACTCGGGCAGTGATGTATAATTAATATACAAAGGAGAAGAGGGCCCACTGTGCAGTTATTCCACGCTTTTTATTAAACACTAAAAATATTGCACTTACAGGAAAAAGATATAGTCAAGCAGTAAAGATTAAATCCAACCGCAGGATAGATTAGCAAGTCAGGAACGTTGTGAAGTCACAACTCCTGTCCCCACCCAACGCGTTTCCCCGTAACAGGCATCATCAGGGATTGGAGGACTGAGTTAGGACATCTGTCACTCCTCTTTAAAGGGGTCGAGACACTGGAAAATCAATACCAAACATGTCCACCAGATGTCACAACACAGAAGGCTGTATAAGTGTAAATAACAAAGTTATTTGCCTCTATCGCAGCAGCTCATGTAAACAGAGGTACTTGGTATTTAAACCAGCACTCATATTGAATAAAAAAAAAAACATTTTTTTACTTTGGAATATGGCAGGGCTAGGCAAACTCACTCCTGAACAGCTCAGAACCTCTCAGTGATTAATACTTCTGATGCTGATTGCCTTTTCAAAATGTCAAATGTACTAAAAATAGCATACGTTTGTTTTTAAAAATTAGACTTTTTTATAGATATAGCATTTTTACATTGTATGCATGGTGCTAATTAAATAGAGGCACTTTATTATTATTACCGACTTAAATCTCTAATCGCATTTTGGGAATCATTTATGTAGAAATTTTGAATTTCAGTTAAAGATTTACAAACGTGTTGTCAATCGTCCTAGTCTTTTATAAAAAAATGTTGTCCTTGTTTATATATTACTATTACAATGCATGACTCTGACCAAATGTCTATACACATATTTTTTTTTACCAGTTCTGGCCTGGAAGGATTTGCCCCCTTAATGACCAGGCCATTTTTTTGCGATTCAGCCCTTCATTATTTTAATGGAAAATTGCGTGGTTGTACGATGCTGTACCTAAATAAAATTGATGTCCTTTTTTTCCCACAAACAGAGCTTTCTTTTGGTGGTATTTGATCACCTCTGTGATTTTTATTTTTTGCGCTATAAACAAAAAAAGAGCAGCAATTCTGAAAAAGATATATATATTTTTCACATCCTGCTATATAAGATTCCCCCAAAAAAAATGTAAAAATCAAAAATTTGCATCCTTTTGGGCCATTTTGTATTCTGCTACATCTTTTTGGTAAAAAAAAATAGCAATAAGCGTATTTTGATTGGTTTGCACAAAAGTTATTGTGTCTACAAACAAGGGGAAAGATTTATGTCATTTTTATTTTTACTAGTAATGGCGGTGATCTGCGACATTGTGGCGGACAGATCGGACCCCTAACTGAAATTTTTGACACTTCTGGGGGGACCAGTGACATTACAACATCAGTGCTAAAAAATTGCACTGTTACTGTAATAATGACATTGGCAGGGAAGGGGTTAACCTAGGGGTGAGCAAAGGGTCAAGTGTGAGCCTAGGGGAGTGTTTACTAACTGTATTTGGGATGGGCTTGGGAAATGACCACAGAGACCTGTGATCCAATAAAGTAGGATCACAAGCACTCTGTGATCATTTCAGAGAGAAGAACGGTCAGCTGTGTTTACAACAGCTGACCTTTCTTCTCTCTCAGCAGGGAGCGACCGCAGGTGGCCGGCGGCAACCGCGGTCGCCAGCCCTGTGCATCCGTATCCCTGCCCCCCAGCACCACACGCGCAACCGACGTAGAGCCACATCGATTTGTGCAGCCGAGCCAGCCTGCCGCAGTAAAACTGCGGCGGGCGGTCGGCTAGTGGTAAAACCTGCTATTTACACAATGTTTTATTTTTCTGTAACCATTTAGTAGCTCTAACCTTTGATAAAATCAACATTTTTAAAACAAAAATTTAAGCTAATATAGTAAAAACTAAAAATAAAGAAAAAAAAAAACAGTATATTTGTGCTTACCTTAAAATCAGTTTCTTAGCTTATATTAAGGGACACAGGATCAGATGTAAATAAGAGACTATTGGGATATACTGTTGCCTTTTGGAGGAGTTTAATACTGACAAACAATAAAGCAGCTGGACAAATATATATAATCCCTACTCCCACTATGTTCCTCTTTTATAGAAAAGCTATAAAGGAGTTTATCATGGACACAGGGGATGGGACCTGTGTTTTATATTGAACTCAAAGACATGAATTTTACCGTAAGTACAAAAATGTTTTTTTCTTTATCATTCAGTAATGGACACAAGTGAATAAATGAAAAAGTTTGCACTGCCTGATAGCTTTCAGAAATTCATCCCAAAATAAAATTACTAATCAATTATTAAACATAGTGTTTATAAACACAGTGACAAATTAAACATGTGATATAAATGTATCAACAGATAGCAACAAATATCAAAATGTAAAAAATCAAAATATTAAAAAAGAAAAACAAGTGTCTTTATTAAATTCCAAAAAAAAAAAAAACTGATAGAAGGTGCGCTGCTCCTAGCGATGGGTGTTGCACAATCACAAAGTGCTTACTGTATGCGCTCCACCAGTGCTCTAAGAAATATTTGCCACTTACCAGATAATCAAGATCTCTAAATTATAGGAGATCATGAAAAACATGGAATAATAAAGTAACCTTTAGACAGCCAATCTTGTCCTCACAGCATTAATCATAATGGGTCCTATGCTTATTGGTCAGCCTCCACATATGCATATCAAAGCTTGCTGCAAACCACAACTCAGCTCTCCCTTTCACTCGGGCAGTGTTGTATACACTAAAAATATTGCACTTACAGGAAAAAGATATAGTCAAGCAGTAAAGATTAAATCCAACCGCAGGATAGATTAGCAAGTCAGGAACGTTGTGAAGTCACAACTCCTGTCCCCACCCAACGCGTTTCCCCGTAACAGGCATCATCTGGGATTGGAGGACTGAGTTAGGACATCTGTCACTCCTCTTTAAAGGGGTCGAGACACTGGAAAATCAATACCAAACATGTCCACCAGATGTCACAACACAGAAGGCTGTATAAGTGTAAATAACAAAGTTATTTGCCTCTATCGCAGCAGCTCATGTAAACAGAGGTACTTGGTATTTAAACCAGCACTCATATTGAATAAAAAAAAAAAAAACATTTTGAATTGAGTATAAAAAATCAATTGGTTACATGTTTGTACTCTAAAATTAACATAATATCACTGTGGGAACATAGTGATCTATCTTACACAACATATACACTACAGATAATCTAAGATAATGAGCAATAAAAATTTCAATAAATAAAATCTATGTTGAAAATTAACTAAAATGAAATAAAATAAAACAGGGAACAGCAATGAATAGAAGAAAAAGCCATGATCATATCAGCTATTATAAATAAAAAAATGTATGTCCCACTCAATGTTAGGACCCCAAGGACCCCAAGAACCTCAAATCCAGCAGGTTTCTCATCTCGATATGTGTCATCTGAGATCACTTCCCTGCCAATGTAGATTATATTTTTTTATCCATATTACTTATAAAGAAGAAGGGTCCCAATTGTGTTGGTGTGCAAAGTGCCTGGAGAGACTGTGTTTCCCAAAACCTTATGCTTATGTTAGCCAGATGTTCTTCTATACAGACATTCAATGCCAGTGTAGTTCTGTCCACATACTGATATTCACACATGCACTTTAGAATGT
>NC_138772.1:409209721-409449721 GCF_965119305.1 Pelophylax lessonae
ATATTCGTTATTGTAATGGGTTTGTTCCATATACGACCTTTGATTAAAATATATCTGCCCTCCGGATCCAGGATAGAGTCAGTAATTGTCAGTGGCAAATTTTTAGATATTAGAATGGATACTCCTTTGGTTTTGGCTAGGGGGTTGGTTGAATGGAGCATGGTGGGATAATCTTTGGAAGTGAATTTAGGAATTGAATCTGATCTAAAATGAGTTTCCTGAAGGAGTACAATATCTGATTTCAATTTTTTGATGTATTGTGTAAGTTGGGATCTTTTCTCTGGCAGATTCAGGCCTTTTACATTAAGAGACATTAACTTTATCGAAGCTCTCTTGTGACTGGGGTCGTTAGAGGGATGAGGGCTTACTGCAACATTTTGTAATGAGTTCATTGTGTTGAAGGGAGGGGGTATAAACTATAGTAATAAAAAGATCACCCCACTTGTCTCTATAATTGGTAAGGGTAGGAGATTGGGGTAAGGTATTAGGCGCTTTGTTTGTTTCAGGGGGTCGTGGGGTAGGGAGGCTGTGAGTATTGGGGTAAAGGTAAGAAGGGGAAAAAGTCCAACTGTGCTACTAGTCCTGCTAGGCACTCTACTTGTTGGTGTATGTAGCCCGGAGAGAGATTATATCTCTCACCAAACTATGTTAGGACGATGCCGAAAACTGGGCGGTACAAAAGTAGTGTTGTTAACAAGATATCTAGGGTGGGCGTGCGTTACACACACAGCACCTCCATAAGTGAGAAACATTATTAGCAGATGAAATGGTCTCACGGTGGGTATAGAGTAATTAGTTATATATAATATCCGTGTAACATAGTACAAGATGTGAATATTTACGCACTTGGTGATAATATGGGAGAACATAATAACACAAACAGACTAGTAACTGGGAATCGAGTCATTACAGATTCAAACTTATCTACACATCTCCGAATCCCAGACTGTTGGATCTAGGACTCTGGAGGTGTGCAAACTGACTGCACTATCTCAAATCTTTGAAGAGTCAAGTATCAAGAATGTAGTAAAAAAAAAAAAATGTAGTAGAAGACCATACCTTGAAAGAGCCATGCATTCTATAGACAACTTAATTTTTTTGAATTCGTGTGGCGCCATCTAGTGTCTTAGTGAAAGAAAGTCAGGGATTTTGGTAACTTCTGACAAGCTTGACGTAGTAAATTTTAACACAACATTTTTCTAACTGTGGATTCCTTATCGTATCAATAAGTGGTATTGGATCACCTAGGTAGAAGGATCCACACAGTATGACTCAGAGTAAGTACCACATATATGTACACACACCCACACACATACATATGTGCGTAAGTATATGCACCCTTGTATATCTATAAAACGCTTGAATACTTGACTTAAAGGTTTTCCTCCTTTTCCTTTCTTTCTTCTATCCTAAATATCTTTTGGAAGTGAACATCAGTCTTTTCTGGGTTTACTGTGGACAGGAGACGATGGGAAGCTGTTTCCTCCTTGGTTGCGATGATGGGAACGTGGTGGTGAGTTTGATAGAGAGAATCTTCTTCTTCTTGACGAATTCGGAGACTTGTCATCTGGAATCTCCATGCGTTCTTCTCTTCTTGTTCGTTGTTGATCTGGGAAGAAGTTCCAGTCAGGAATAGGCATTCGTGGAATATTTAGGGCTTCGCAGAATGGGATAATATCTTCTGGGAACCTTATTTGGGCTGAGCGACCTCTGGGACCTGCTGAGAGGCAAAACGGAAACTTCCATTTATAAGGAATGTCTCTTTCCCTCAGAATGTCCAGGAGGGGGCGCAGTGATTTCCTTTTTTGTAATGTTATCTGGGACAGGTCTTGAAATAATTTAATCTCAGTACCTTGGAATAGTATTCTACCTCTCAGTCTAGCTTTGTTGAGAATTTCTTCTTTGAGTTGGAAATTGACTAGACATCCTATAACATCTCTCGGTGGGTCAGTATCTCTACCTTTGGGCCTGAGTGCCCGATGTAGCCTTTCCATCTCGATGATGTTGTCCAGTGGTCTCTCTAAGAGATCGTTAAAAATAGCTAGTACTGTTTGGTTAAGATTTGGGGGTTCAATTGACACTGGAAGTCCTCTTACTCTAATATTATGTCTTCTCCCTCTGTTCTCCAAATCTTCAATGTGTCTGTTCATATCCCTGATTTGGGCTGCTTGCGAAGTAAGGGCTCTCTGTGCATCTGTAATTTCAGATTCGTGTCTGTCTGATGTGTCTTCTACATTCTCTAAGGAATTCTTACACAAATTACACTTTCTGCATGGGAAAAAAGCATTTAGATATTCAAACATTTTAGGGCAAGAGGGCTTATCCACTACATTAGGGGGCCACGACATCTCTAAGAGTCTGAGATCTTCTAAAAAAAACTCTCCATTGTTTCTTAAAAAGTCTAGTGATCCAAAGATGCTGACTGTAAAAAGTGGTTAAGAAAGCCCATTCATGGGAACTCCCTGCTCTATTGGATCTGTTTCTAGGAACAAGAAGATCTAACTCAGCTACTCGATTAATTTCCTGATCTAGTTTTTCTGAAGAATACCCTTTCTAGAGATTTTTTCTTTCTGAGTTTTAGCTTGGGATAAATAATCTTCCCATTTAGAGTAATTACAACGAAGCTTCCGGAACTGACCCTTAGGATTAGCTTTTAACCAGGTGGGATGATGGAACTGTCTAAAACCATTCCTGTCAGTATTTTAGAAAAAAGGTTTTAGTCAGAAGTTTATTGTTTTCCTTTTATATCAATAAATGGAAGAAAGTTATTGGTTGTATTACTCCACTCATATGTGAACTTATGGTTTCAGAATTCAACTGATTCACCTGTGTGAATAATGGATCCACATAATAAATTGTGGGACCCCGCGGGTGCGAACCATCGTTATTTGAAGAGGAGGGTTACCATAAAAAATTGACCCTCAAGTTATAAAGTGGTCATAAACCGCTTTGTTTAAAGATGCCTTTTGGGTTTGACCTCATCCAATGGTACCCACATATCACAAATGGTCATATTCAAATCCTTCACATTGGCTACTTCCAGATTGCTCCTCAAGAGCCGATTGTTTACAACAGCTTATACCTCCAGGTCATAGATGCAAGAAATAAATTGAGATGGGCCGAACATCCCCTGGTTCGGTCCGCACCAGAACTCTCGAACAATGCAAAAGTTTGGACACAAAATGCAAACCTCAAGTCTACGGGACCCAAACTTGAAAAATTAAAAGTCCCCATTTGGAAGGCTTATATGCTAGTTATTGGCCATGAAAAGGGTATAAGGGCCCGCCTAATGCCCTGGGGTGCAATCATTTTTAAAGGAGCAGTGATTTTAATGATGCATATATACTGCAGCAGAGCAGCCCAGCTGCCCAAATTATGTACATGTTTGTGATTTTGTGCAATCTGGGGCGTGCGCGCTGCTGGAGCACCGCTTCTGCTTCTATGGCCGCCAGGATCCGCTGTTCGCTCGGAGGAAAGTCTGAATGGCTGTTCTGTCAGGGAGTAAAAGAGAAATCTTGTGTTTTAGCTAATCTTAAAACCAGAGGCGTAACTAGAACCTTCAGGGCCCCGATGCAAGAAACCATGAAGGGCCCCCCCAGATCCCTGGCCGGGGCCCTTCCCTTCAAGCCCAGGGCTCTTCCCACTAATCCTGGGGCTCTTTACTCTCGTTGCATGGCCTTTTATTACGGTCCCGCAGCAGGATCCTTTCACAAGTTCTGCAGTGGGCTCCCTTCCTGCAATCTTGGGGCCTCCCCACAGTGGTGCAATGCCAGGGCCCGGTCGCAAGTGTGACTTTTGCAATCCTGGAAGTTCACCCACTGGTTTGCTAGTGGGCCCCCTGGAGCATGGGGCCCGGTAGCAATCGCAACCCCTGCAACCCCTGTAGTTACGCCCCTGCTTAAAACACAGATCTCTCTTTTCATCTAGGGCATCCACTCCCCTCAAAGTTAGGAAGAACTCCCTCGAAGCACACTTAACCCCCTTGATCGCACCTGGTGTTAACACCTTCCCTGCCAGTGTCATTTATACAGTGACAGTGCATTTTTTGTTTAGCAGTGATCACTGTATTGGTGTCACTGGTCCCCAAAAAGTGTCACTGTGGGCCTAATTCACTATATCACCTTTGTGGGAGTTTACGTGATCGACTCTAATTTAACACGATAGCGAACGGGAGAAGGTGAGATCGAAATTAACTATAACGCCAGAGGAAACGTTATTGGAATTCCAAATACACTAAGGTCCAATAACGTCAGCGCGAGACTGAAAAAACAGTTGAGATGAAAGCACGGCTGTTTTGTTCTAAATCACGTTTTGAGCATGAAAAAATAGCATAAATGGTTCGGAATATCATGGTATGTCATCTGGAGATGAACTGCTTTTAAACTGTGTCAAAAAGTGAAATATAAAAAGATTTCTTAAAAAGGGTAAAAGCTAAAAGTATTTCCCATAGTCTAAGGCTGGGAGGCAGCACATGTGCGCATGCTCAACGCCAGAATAGACCTGAAAAATAAAGATTTTCAAATCGCAAGCTGGCGATATAGTGAATTCCATTACTGGCGATCGCTGAATTTGTGCACTCAGCCGTTAAAACCAGCGATAAGAGGTGAGCAGTACAGAAATTAATGTTTTAGGGCTCTTTCACACGAACGATCGGATCAAATCCGCCTGTCTTTTTTATGCGGATCTGATCAGATCCTCCATGCATCCCTATGGGGCAGCGGATGTCAGCGGAGACATGTCCGCTGACACCCGCTGCTATCCACATCCGATCCATCCAGAATACCCCCCTCCATCAACTGCCCAGAATGCCCTCCCTCCATCAACTGCCCAGATACCCCCCCATCAATTGCCCAGAATACCCCCCATCAACTGCCCAGAGTACTCCTCCCATCAACTGCCCAGATACCACCCCCATCAACTGCCCAGAGGATCAGGACTGCTCTGTGCAAAACCACTAAACAGGCAGCAGTGGGTAAATCTAAACTGATTGTTTTTTAGAAGCATCAAAAAAGAAGATGCTCAAAACACTTTAATGTTGTTGGTGCCTCAGCCATACCTTTTCAGAGAACCACCTTCAGCACAGAAGCATGGAGTACATATCTTTAAGGCTACATGCTTCTCCCTGAAGCAGGAAGCTTGCAGTGTAGAAATCAGCTTTAGCACTGAAAAGGTGCAAAAAGCACCCTTTGAGGGGTGGGTGGAGGGGGGAAGGAGAGAGGGTGGATATGGTGGGGATAAAGATGAGAGGAGTGGGGGTTTGAGGTTTTCCATGATTACCTGACCTCCATTTTATTTTGTGAAATTCATTGCTAATCTTTTTTTCTCTCTCTCTCTTCACACAGTTTCTACAGACATAAGTGGGGCTGCTCAGCAGCAGGACAAACCTCAAACACATGTCCGCCTCCGGCTACCAAGTGGTGAGTCTCTACAATGTGTCTCTTTAGATATATAGATAGCGAGAGGGAGAGAGAACTCAATCTACATTTTGTTTGGGATAGAGAGAGATGTGTGCACATGTATCCTGGGAAGAAATTGAACACAACGCATACTATTGTTACAAATGTTTGTTTGTCTTAACCTATTGAGATTGACATGGCAAGCCTTTTACATTGCTTTTGTTGAACAGCTACTAAAATAAAAAGTCATAAACGGCGGCTTCCACGCGCATGTGTGGGAGTGACATCATCACGCCCCTGGCCACTCAGGGGCCGTGAACCTGGAAGGAAGACCGGGGGAAGATGGAAGCCATCTCAGCGGTGACAGCGTGGTGCTGGAGGGCTTCATTTTGAGTTAAGTCTCTCATAATGTGCTAGTATGCAATATTTTTTTTCTTCAACTGAGGTTTACTACTGCTTTAAAGGTTCACAAGAAAGGGATTCTGGTGAAAGGCAGACATGTAGTTGCAAACATCTGGTCCCTGTGTGAGCCTTTGAAAGATTTGATGGATGCTCTCCTCTAGCCTTTATTAGTCAACTTACTTACCTACAGTATACAGAGAATATTATTTAATGGTTGGAGAATAGAGAATGGAGAAAGCATCACTAGTGGTTCATGCATGATGTATTAGCAGTTACTGTTGCATACACCATGTATCTAAATTATGACCCATAAATCATAATCTGGACTACTACTCCAAATATTCAACTGAATCATGTTATTTTAGAAGCAGTCACATTTCTTTTAATTCACAATCATTCTTTGTTAAAAAAGTATTGTTATCTCCAGAGGCCTGGCACTTCAATGAGCACAAAAATTTGGATTTGATGAATGCAAAACCTTTGAATGGGTTGGTGTGGGGGGGTGTTCCACATCTATGAAGATGCCAACCTATTTAGGGTTGTTTTCTCATTAAATTGGTGATTTGGAATGGTCCTAAAGGTAAAACATTTTTACCTTAATGCACCCGCCAAAAAAACGTATCTGTGTCATGTTGATACACTGTGCCTGTCTGCTGCCTTTCTTTCCTCTCTGACTGCTCTCACAAGCTTTGTCAGCCAAATTCTGTGAGCAGAGAGCAGGGGGCAAGGCCATGCTGTGCTGTGTGTCAATAGATATACACAGCCTGGCTCAGAATCGAGACTGCACATCTGCCCCTATAGAAGAGGAGGAGCCAAGATCTCCAGCAGGGGACCATAGAAGAGGAGATTTAGTGCTTCTCTGCAATACCATTGCACAGAGCAGGTGAGTATAATATGTTTATTATTTTAATAAAAATAAAATTTGCCTTTGCAAACACTTTAATTTTTGTTGTACCCCGTAATGGAATTATTGGGGTATTTTACAATTTTAGATTCACTGATGAGGAACAACCTGTGCAGTTCAATGTTTCTAAATGAAAAATAATGCACCTAGGGAAATAATACTGTTTATAGAGTACAATACTGGGGGTAAAGTGTTGGCCAGCTCTGCTGCCACGCTGACTAGGAATACCTTGAGCCCTGCCTGGCCTATTAATGTGCCTTCAGAGGCATGTCCAGGGTTCACTGGAAGTGGGTTGGATGACAGTCATTCTTTAATAATAGAGCATGATCCCTATTTTACTTTAAATTAGTACACACAGCTTTACTTGTACAGATACCAATTGACTGTATGTTCCTATTTGGTGAAATACAATATTAATTTCATATCTTTATTTTTTATATATTTAAACTATTTATGCTGTTATTTATTTATATGGTAGTAAACATAATTTCTGAATAACTATTGCATTATATTATACATTTGTTTATTTAAGTACCATGTGGCAGAAAAAGCACATATATTTTATGGAGATCTTTCTTGAATTGTTTTGTGATCTGAGGGAATAATGCAACATTGCAGTATTCTTGGAAATTAGAAAAATAACACATACAATCCCAAAGACTTGGCTTCTCCTAAGAGTACTGACCAACATGACAGTTAATTTAGCTTCATTGCTAGAGTGGCAGCATTTTTCCTTTGTTGCTGCACTACAGTGGGGACTGAGAAGGCTGTCTGCAATGACCTGAAAATCCTATCTATTTGTTTGTCATCTCTCTGTTCATAAGAGGATGTAACACTTGTATACCCAGTGATTAGACACACATCCTCCTGAGAGCTTCTGCCTCTGCTGCATAAACGTTGACACCAGAACAATGATTTTCAGAACACAGATCCCAAGTCTAATCAAATTTCTGTAATATCAGCATGTGACCTTTTCTCTTATTAGTATGTTTATTCATAGCGCAGTCCCATGATCCCTTATCACTTTGTGCATTTTTGCCGCCTTGGGCCTAATTATTTTAACTTTTCTAAGCAATAATTGAACATGATTAGATTTGAATATAAAGTGTAATGCTGCAACAAAGGAGCATTTTTATATTTTTTCCTAATTAAAAAAAAATAAATGGAACACAAAGACATACAAGTCAAAGGACAATAACACACTTAAAAAGATAAAATATAATAGTTTATTTTAAATGTTATTAAAAATAGCCAGTGCTGTTATTTACTGTAAATGTTATTTGAAGGTATTGTTTGTATTGGCTGAAATGGACCTTGCACTAAAAAGCAAGGTCTACCTTATCCAAATTGGCCTTCTCCTAAAAAAAAAAATAAATCCTGCAGGGAAAAAGTTAGTAAATATATGCACCTTACCCTGGGCTTCCACCCATGGCTATTAGGCAACAGTGAATTATTAGTTCTTACAGCAAGATCCGTAAAATGCAGAGTATCCAACATTTTGCAAGAAAACACATACTGAAGCATCTCCTTGTAAGATTTGGGATACCCAGCATTCCCTGAGATCACATAGGGGGGATAGAGACATCTCACTTGCAGAGTAGAAGCAAAGAGTAAAATAAATATATTTACAAACTTTTTCCTCTGCATGTATTTTAAGCCCCCGTTCACACTGGGGCGACGCTACTTCGGACCGCGACCTCCGAGGTCGCGGTGCGAGCAGCGCGCAGCGACCTCGGAGCAGCCGCCACGGACTTCATAACATTGAAGTCTATGGCGGTCGCCTCCTGGTCGCCCCAAAGAAGCTCCGGACCCTTTTTCTGAGTCGGAGCGACTTGTGTCGCTCCTATCAGAACGGGTCCGCAGCTTCCCTATGGGAGGCGACCTGCGGCGACCTGTGAGGCGACCAGGTCGCCTCACAGGTCGCCCCAGTGTGAACGGGGGCTTATTACTTCTGTCAGGAACACCATGTCAGTCATCAGAGAGATTGTACAAGCCAGAAGCCTTATGCGCATGCTTTTAGACACGGGAGCCTAACAAAGCGCACAAGAATAAGAATGCATGCAGAACAGTGTGCATGTGAACACACGGCCACATCCTTTAAAGATACTGACTTCTAGTGGATGTGCATGAGATCACCACTAAATGTTCTTGAGATCCTGAATCCATTTGACCCTGTTTTTGACCTTGTTTCTGAATTATACTTGCCTGTTTATGTTTGCTTCTTACCTTTGATACCAACTTCAGTAGGGACTCTTGACTAAAATGCTGTATCTTGCTGACTGCACATAAATAAAACTCTGCTCACTCCTAACCTTGTCCTTGCTCCCAATATGGTGCCTCCCTGACTGACTGTTAATGAACTTGGCTTGTGACCCAGTTCTGCTCTCTACTGAATTTGGTGAATTTCATGTGGTGTCACCACTGTGCTTCTGCTTACCTTTCACCAGCATTCCCAATGTAAGTCTTAGGTTATAGATCATATATTAGGCACTGGCTAGCAGGATTGTTGAAAGTGTATTTGTGTTACCTAGGTTTTTTACCCACACATGGTGTGAGGCTCCAGGGTTTGTGTGTTATTGGAAAAAAACAAACTTTTTAATTACTCAGATCCTAATAAAGTCTGATCTGGGCCCTGGAGCCTGGATGCTGATAGAGCAGAGTTAACCATTCCTTAGTAGTTAATCTCAGCTGCTCACATGCCTCTCTGTATGTAAGCTGAATAATGGCTGGTACAGTATACACAGGCTGAATGAAAAAAAAACAAAAAACTATTTGATGTTAGTACAGTGATCTCCCCATTGAGCAGAAGACACCAGTCAGCGCTTTCAGCCATTGGCTTTCAGTGCTGATCAGATGCTGATCGGCTGCTGGTTTTTCAACATGCCGGTTCGACAGAAGCCGGGTGTTAGGCTTCTGTCAAACAGCCTGTTGTACACTCTCTGTAGAACTTTACAATAGAATACCCAATGATGATATTTGGCCAGTGTGTACCACCCTTAAGGCTCAGGGTTTTCTCGCTCACTTTCTCTGCTGATAGAGCCTGTTTCTGGGTGAAAAAGCTGACAGAACATTAACCCTTTCACTACCAGGTCTGTACATCCCCACCATGTATCTCAAGCTCCACATGCCCATATGTGGGCAAGGAACTGACATAGAGGGTGCACTGGATAGAGGGGAGGGAGCCAAGTGGACACATGCCTGCTCTACTCCCCTTCTTCTATCTGCCCTGGAAGTGATGTGTAAACTGTCACTTCCGGCTCCCAGAATGGGCGGGAAAAAATTGAATGCAGTGCGATCTGCACTGTATTAGATTCATTGGTGGGCAGATGTTATATTAGGGGTCTTTAAGACAAAAAAAAGTTAAATAAATAAAAATGTTTAAAAGTTTAAAGAATGAAGGTTGTGCACAAGCAATTTAATTCCCCCCCCCCCAAAAAGGTTTTTGAGCCCCTCCCCCACATATACGCATGTATGAACATAAACACATGCATCTGGGGCGCCTATGCATGAAAACATTCAATGTGATACACATATTACACATCATCATGTATGCCAAAGTGAGAGCATTAACTGTAGCAACAGAGCTCCTGCATACTGTATCTCTAAGCTGATCATCTGTAGGGACTTTTAAAAACGTTGCTTATAAAAAAATATAGAGCACTGAAATTTGTTGAAATTTCATGGACACGCGCAATCTTAAGGTTTATATTATTACTATTTACTTAATGCAAACTCGTCTTTTAAAAATTACCCCCAAAAAGGGTAATTTATTGTGTTGTAATTGTTTTTTAAACATGTGCGCAAAAAAGCAAAAATAGCTCTGGCAGGGAAAGTGTTAAAAAGGGTATGCCCGTTTGTTTTGGGAAATCCATTAGGGGCACCTGTTAGTGAGGAATTGACTTCATTTTAGCTAGTGACTTGGGTGAGCAAATGTTTTGTTTTATGTTATGGACTTGCTATACAAGATATAAAAGAAAATAAATAATCCACGCTATGGACCAAGAAATGCATGTATCTAAAATAATTTTAGTTTCAATAGGTTTTTATTGATTTTAACAGGAACATAAGCGTTCATAAAAGGCAGTTAACAAACATTTCCTTCATGCTAGAGAAGATGTACAGAACAATCACAAAATGAATACAAGAAGGTATGACATACAACCGTCAGTTATTGTTTGCAAGGAACTCATGGGAAAGGTATCATAACAGTTGCCTGGAATAGCGGCGGACCTCCCCACCCCAGGCACCCCCATGGGAACAAACTGTGACTTAGGGGGGGGATGTCCACCTCTTGAGCATACAACAGTAAAACATCATGTAGGCATCAATGAACACGCTACCAATACCGCCATTGGAGAGGGCAAGAAACTGGTGAATGTGAGGGGAGGAAGGGGAGGACACAAAAGGAGGGTAGGGTGAACATAAAGCGGATTAAGAGGTTAGGGGGGTAGTGGAGGGGACAATGTCGTTGGATCCACCGTATATGAAAACAGGTAATCAACATCAAACAATAACTGTACATTTAGGGTGCTGGAGCCAAACATCCCATTTCCTGTGAAACGTCTTGGTTTTCAAGGAAATGCGGGAAAGGATGCGTTCCATATCACACTGCTGGTTCAGGGTGTCGATGGTGTTCTCTATCGAAGGGGCTGTGGTGGATTTCCACAGTCTAGTGATAGTGAGTTTGGCTGCTAAAAGAATGTGAATTATCACCGGTCTAAAGGCTAGCCGAAATTCCTGGATACCAACATGTAATAGGGCCAAGTCTGGTTCGGGGGACACCCGCTGATTACACAATTCAGATATTAGGGAGAAAACTTTATTCCAGAATGACCGGAGAGATAGACAGGCCCACATAGTGTGGAAGAGGGTGCCACACTCCCCACATTCCCTCCAACACGAGGGCGGGTGGAAAGGGTAGATCTTGGAAAGCCGATATGGCGTTAGGTACCAGTGGTGGGTCAGTTTAACATGTTGTTCCCAATGTGTAACGCATTTAGTGGCCGAGTACGTGGCCGAAAAGGCCTTTAACCAATGAGAGGAAGGGAACGTTTTATGTAGAGTCTGTTCCCATTTAATCATGGTGTGTGTTTTAGAGAAGTGTCCTAGTTGGGTAATTGTTTTGTAGAAGAGGGTTATACCCTTAGAGGGGCCAGGGAGATCCTGAAGATATTCGTGGATAGGGGTAGGGAGTGTGATAGAGTGTGGGATGACTTCGGAGCGTAAAAAGGACCGGATTTGGAGGTAAGTGTGGAAGGTCTTTGGCGGGAGGTTAAATTTTTTCACTAAGTCCGCGTAGGTGGAGAGCAAGGTGCCTTGGTAAAGGTCCTCGATGTGTCTCGGTGGGGCGCCCTTAGGCAACCACAACGTGAGGTCAAGGTTGGGAATAAGGAAGGAGAAAACTTGCAGCGGGAGCCTAATATTTTGACCACTGTCTGTAGGCGAAATGGTGAGGGGAATTTCTTTCCAAATGTGGTACGAACATAGAACCGCAGGAGTCGCGGAGGGAGGGGGTTTGGCCCCTATGCGAGTGGCAAGTAACAGCTGTTGAAGGTTCTTGTGCGGTAATAAGGCCGTTTGCATCTGCGACCAGAATTTGTTGGGGGAAGGGGACCACCAGTACTTAAGCTGGTCGAGCACACATGCCTTGTAGTATGAATAAAGGTTGGGGACCCCCATCCCCCCTAGGGACCTATGCCGGGACATAATAGCCAGCGAGCATCTCGAGGGTTTTCGGTCCCATATAAATTTGGTAATTACACTTTGAAGGGCTGTAAAGAAGGAGCGTGGAAGGGGGATTATCAATGTGCGGAGGAAGTAGAGGAGCTTAGGTAGGACTATCATTTTAAATGTGGCTATTCTACCCATAACGGATAATTCTTGCGTTTTAAGGGATGTCAGAGTGCGTGGTAAAGAGTCCAATAAGGGTTTAAAATTGTGGGCAAATAGTCCGGAGGTGTTCGAGGTGAGTTGAATACCCAGGAAACCTAAAGAGTCTGCAACCCAAGTGAAGGGGAGATTTTGCGAAAGTGACTGACGGAGGGCAGGGGGTATGTGGAGAGGAAGTATTTGGGATTTGCTAGCATTTAATTTATAATAGGAAACTGCACTAAATTCTTGTAAGAGATCATAAACTGCAGGTAGAGATTTGGCTGGATTAGTCAATATGAGCAGAACATCGTCCGCGAACAGACTAATCTTGTGCTCAGACTGAGCGACCTTAGGGCCTGAAATAAGAGGGGAGTCACGGATTCTCTGAGCTAAAGGTTCCATAAGTAATGTAAATATGATGGGCGAAAGGGGGCACCCTTGCCTCGTACCATTGGTAATGTGTAGGGGTTTGGATTTAATTCCCAAGGCAAGGACTACCGCGGAAGGGGTAGAATACAGCGATAGAATGGCCGATTGCATCCAATCCTGGATACCAAACTTGTCTAGAACTTGTTGTAGGTAACCCCAATGGACCCTGTCAAACGCCTTCTCCGCATCCAGGGACAGGAGCAGAGAAGGCGTCTGAGGGGCCCCAAGGTGGGAGATTAGGCCAATAAGACGTCTGATGGCATCAGGGGCCTGACGACCAGGAACAAAACCCACCTGGTCCGGGTGTATCAGGAGAGGAAGTACCCTCTGCAACCTTAGAGCTAATATCTTGGCGTAAATTTTAATGTCAACATTTAGCAATGATATAGGTCTATAGTTCGCAGGCAGAGAAGGGTCCTTATTCGGTTTCGGGATAGTAACTATAACAGCACGCAACATATCAGGAGGGAAGGAAGCAGTGGAGGAAGCAAGAGAGAAGATCTCCTGTAATCGAGGGGCAATTTCTGGAGCAAAACATTTATAATAGTCATTGGAGAAGCCGTCTTCCCCAGGGGATTTGTTGTTAGGTAGTTTAGAAATAACAGAGCAGATTTCGTGCGGAGAAATGGGTTGTGAGATAGATTGGAGCAGCTCCGGAGAGAGAGTAGGCAGTTTAGTCTTGGAAAGAAAGTCGGCAATACCCTCAGGAGTAGGTTGAGGTGTAGAGCCGTCAGTGCGGAGGTCATAGAGTTTCTGATAATAAGACGCGAAGGCATCTGCTATATTTTTGGGGTTGGTCAGGAGATCAGCTGTGGTCGGATAGGTCAAAGTTAGAGTTTTCTGTTTTAGTCGCTTAGATTTGACCCTCCGAGCCAGCCAAGCACCCGCCCTGTTATTAAGTGCATAGAATTGAGCCTTCATGTACTTAAGGTGGTTTTCGTATTTATATAAGAGGAGAGACCTTAGGGTCTGTCTTTCAGAAACAATAAGTTGTGTGAGGCTGGGGAGGGGTTAATTTTGTTTTCCTGCTCTTTAAGATCAATGGACTTCAACAGGTCCTCAACCCGTTTCCTCCTCTGCTTCCGCAGATACGAAGACATCTTGATCAATACTCCACGCATGTATGCCTTATATGTACTCCATAGGGTGAATCTGTTAACCTCCTGGCTATCATTCCATTCAAAAAAATTGTTATGTTCTTGCAATATCGCCTGGCGCGACTTCTCATCCGCCAGCAGCGAAGAGTTCAGTCTCCACACCGGGGGAGGGGAGTTGCGCAGCTTGTCGTCAAACTCCAGAACTATTGGTGCGTGGTCGGACCAAGAAATTGTGCCAATGCGAGCATTAGTCACACTCTGCAGGGATCCCTTCGTAGTAAGAAAGAGGTCTATGCGGGAGTATGAGGAATGGGGTGCAGACATGAACGTATAGTCCCTTTCAGAACCATTAAAACAACGCCAGACATCATATAAGTCGTGAGATTGCAGTAAAGACACGATAGATTGTGTAGGCCTTCTGGATTGGGAAGTGGAGTCCATGGCAGGGTCCAAAACAGTATTGAAATCCCCTCCAATCAGGAGGGTGCCTTGCAACATTTTCAGTGACACAGAAAGCAATGGGGACAAGAACTTCCGTTGACGTGTATTTGGGGCATAGAGGTTAAGTAGGGTGAAGACAGTATTGTTCAGTTGGCATACTAGCACAATAAACCTTCCTTCAGGATCGGCTAAAGAGTCAATGTACTTGAATGTTACTGAGTCTCTGACAGCGATAAAAACACCACACGCCTTTTTCGGAGCGTTGGCCATATAGACATGGGGGAAGTGAGGAAGAGTCACTATGGGACACTTGTGGGCTGCGAAATGGGATTCTTGGACAAAAAGAACGTCGGCTTTGTGAAGTTTGGCTTCTTTAATCAGTGCCGATCTCTTATAAGGGCTATTAAGCCCTTTCGTATTCAGCGAGAGTACTTTCAATGGCATGATGACACAGTGGGATATGTGCGGATGGTGAGGGTCCTACCCAGGGTAGGTCTCACCGTATGTAGTGCATAGTACCTTACAGCAAAGTTATGTAGACAGGAAGGCTTCCGGGCGGTGTGCAGCACGATGAATGCGGTGTAAAAAGGACATTCGTATCCAGCAGACACCTGTGGTATTAGTCCAACCAGTTGTACAAGTCGACAGGGGTGATTCGGATTCAGGCAGGTGGCGAGTGGGTTTGGAGAAGCTGTAAGAAAAAGGGGAGACGACAAGACAGACAAGACAGACAACACAGAGATAAGAAAGGCCTGACTAAAAAAGCAGGCATAATGGGCAGCCAAAAAGGCCACTGTGGTCAAGGGGGTCTACAAACGCTCAGCAACATGCTGAGCTGTCACAGAGAATTTGTAGGGCGCACCAGGGCAAAAAAAAACCTGATGTGAAGCAATGAGAAAGAGAGCATCAAAAAAGAAAAATAGAAAAAAAAATAAGCAGAAAAACCAGCAAACATTGGAGCTCACGGCATTCCTCCAGAAAGTTGAAGAAGAATCTGACTTATGCAGAAAGCAGAGGCTTGTAGGAAATCATGTCCATTCAGAGTGCAGGCGTTCCAATGGGGGAACATTGGGTAAAGGGGTCTCGTCGGGTATAAGTTGCCACTGCTTGAAAAGCTGTATCCCCTTCTCCACACTGTAGATAGGATATGTCTTGCCGTTCCAGGTGACCAGAAGCTTCGTGGGGAAACCCCATTTGTAGATCACCTTGTTATTGCGGAGCATCTTTGTGAGGGGCGCCAGCTTCTTACGGTTAAGTGCAGTTTGCTGCGAGATATCTGTATAAAGGGAGATGCCCATGAATTCTTCAGGGGCCGCTGGACTCTGTTTCGCCGCCAACATGACCCGCTCTTTCACATGGTAATAATGTATGCGAGCTAGGGTGTCCCTAGGCGTTGTGTCGGGCAGGAATTTGGGCTTTGGAATGCGGTGGGCCCTGTCCACGCACAGTTCAATGTCGCTCAAGGCCGGGAGGAGGGCCTTCATCAAGCGTTGTACATAGCGGGTCAGCTCACTATGGGGGATAGTTTCAGGGATCCCCCTGAACTTAATGTTATTCCGACGTGAGCGATCTTCTAAGTCGGCTAGTTTAGTTTGGATGCGTTGCAACTCAGTCTCTTGGTCGGTATAAGCATCGACAAGGTCATTATGTGCATGATAGAGATCCGCCATCTTAGACTCTAGATGATGAATTCTATGGTCATTGGTCTGCACTTTGCCTTTAATATCATTGAACATGTCGTCAAAGTCAGCATGCAGTGTGCTCCTGAAGGATAGGAGCATCCTCTTCATGGTCGCTTCAGATATAGGCTGGTCTGAGGCAGGGAACAGATCAATGGAGAGGTCTGAGGATCTGTGAGGCCTCTGGGCCTTGTCTGAGGTGCGCTGTGTGAAGGGGGAAGAGTCTCCACTATTGCGGCGTTGTTTGGACTTTGCAGGGCTGGATGTAGTGGGAGAGGAGGGTGGGGAGCTTTCCTCCAGCGTCCCCATGTCAGCCATGTCCTCTAAAGGAGGGTCGCCCCCGCCGCTATAGCGCTGGGGACCGGGAGCCGCGCCGGGTCCGGCGCCATTTTGTGTACCTCGAGCCGGCGCCGCCGGGAAGAAGTCGGTCAGCCGCTGAGGTGGTTTCGCCGCCTTCCTGCGCTTGGACATCGCTGCCGGGTGATGTAAGGAGCCTCCATCGGTCGATTACCGTGACCGCAGTGAACAATGTCAGCCGCTGTGAGTTGCTGTAGTCTGGTGGATGCCGGAGCTCTCACTTCATGCGGCCATCACGCTCGCCGGCCGGACACGCCCCCATCTAAAATAATTTTAAATGACAGAGTGGTTCTTATTATAGGTACTAAATTGATATTAGGAATAAAAGGAGCTGCTGCCCCCAAAAGTGCTACTACAAAGGTAGTGCCTACTATAAAATTATATGTAAATATGGGTTGTGGCACTGCTCAACATCAATATGTTAGTGTTATGTGTACCTCCTAAGCAGGAATAAACAATTAAATGAATAAATTAGGTATACCACATACAATAACTGCAAATTAACATCAGTGCAATCACCGCAAAAAAAGTGCAAGTGCTAAAACCATGAACAAGTTATTCTCAATGTGCTCAGTTCTCACTAATAAATCATCTATGTAAAAAATAATATAAGTGTCCTTCAAAAACACGTGCACTGTCCTTTAAACATCTCTTATGAAGAATCTTCCCGTGAGCTTGCTGATCCTTATGGTGCCTTCAGTGAAACTGTGAATGGGTGCTACCACAGTCCAATTAATATCCCGACATGCAGTGAGCCCCGAATCCTCTTGTGTCCCCCACCCCCATCCCCCTCTTGTGACCCCTTGCAACAGGGGCGTCTCACCCTTAGGTTAGAATACCTGCCTTTACTTGCCACCGAGGTCTTTCCTTATGCTCCCCCACATCTCCTCTGTGTAATCATATCCTCTTATTCGGCTCAATGGAACACAAAATAATAGCCCCATAGTGTAAAACCACGATACAACTTTATTAAGCAACAATGAGATGCACTTGCATCAACAGTAGTATTGGCACTTGTGCGATCCAAACACAGGAAGCCCGGGATGCTTTGCGATCCACTGACCCAAACCTGAAGTTTCACAATGATTCTAATGCAGACAATATATATATATATATATATATATATATATATATATATATATATATTAAAATATCTAAGAGAATCTTTTTTAACCCAAGGTTGGTTACGCAAGAGGATGGCCTTTTTCATATGAGCACACTGTCCAAACACCTTGCCAGGTCTCCTTTTTCTTTCATACCCTGTAAATTGTTGAACATGGGAAAACAGTAGTCCCCCATATCTGTACTGTGGGGGCTTCTAATTCCACACAAAATTATTCTAGTAAAGAATCACAGTAGTAGCAGTAGTGGTAAGATCCTCTCACAGCCTAATTTATTGGTTTCTAAATTTCAGGATTCAAACTGTTATTGAAATAGAAGAAAAAAAGGAATAATGTTTCAATGCATGCTGGAGATCAGGAGGGAGGTAAATTTCCACTCAGAGGCAGAAGTTGTGTAGGAAGGAAATGTTAGTAGAATGAGGTTGAGCACTTCTAAAGGAATTAGGTTCTGTGAGTCTGTAGTTTAACAGTGGTTGCCACATTTTTTTCAGGCACCTCCTTTGACTAGCTTGCTAGAAATCTAGCCCTGCCACTTTTGTTTTCTGGGTACCAGATAATTAAAAGTCGTGCTTGCCGCCACTGTCATTGTCTCCTTCCTGCTATTAGACATTCATCAGAATGATAGGAGCAGACCGTATGCAGCCCACAGGCCATAGTTTGGCAACCCTTGGTCTAGTTCTTAAGCTGAGTATTTAACAGGTGCTTTCATTCAATCAGAGCTTAATGTGAATATTAAACCGGACCTGCAAAGTAAAGGCATAATGTGCCAGTATGCATCTCATGTGCATCTGTCAGGGTCCCAGAATATCAGATCACACAGGGATGCAGGTAAAATAAAGCAGTTACCAGGACCTTTAAGAGGCAGCAGTCTGCACATGTCCAAGCTGGTTGCCAACAGGAGGGCAAGGTAAGACCTTTACAGCATCACACTAACACCCTGCAAACTCTATAGGTATCACGTACCTGGAGATGAGCCTGACACTGTGAGGAAGGCCTCCCTTGCGCCTCCGACTCGGGACCCCTGATAGTGCAGACATGGGACACCTGAGTGTAGAGTAGCACGAGTGCTTGGAGACTTGCTTGGAGCGGACGATGGCTACTGGTGAAGGTTGCCAGAGAAGTCCGATGAGCAGGGTGTTGAGCAGGCAGCAGGTGCTGGAAGCAGGGGTTCCTGGGTAACAGGAGGAGCTTCCTATGCAGGATGGACGGATCTGGGAATGACAGAAGCATAGTAAGACAAGCCGGGTCAGGAGCCAATCGGTAACGTAGAAGCCAGTAGGAGCAGACAGGAAGAGAGGTCACAGGACAAGCCAAGGTCGGTGCAGGTGGAGATCAGAGAATCGTCAGGACAAGCCGGGTCTGGAACTAGGAACAAGATGCAGGTAAACAGGTAACAGGTATCCAAGGCTGAAGACAAAGCAGCACTAGAGCAGTGCAATGGCTGGGTTTAAATAGTCCCTTTGGCGCCAATGTCTAACGTACGTTCGCGTACCCGCGAACGTGCGTGCGCAGTGCACGTTCGTGTACTCGCGAACGTGCGTGTGCGGTTGCGTGAGTTCGCACATGCGCATTGGCCATTGTCCGGTTTCTGACAGGAACATGTCTTTGTACAGCAAACGTTCTCTTACAATAGGTGTTGTCAAGGTACAGTTATAAGGCATTACCCATAAAGTCAATGAAGACGGCTAACAAGTGTCAATGTCTCATGAACGTGACATACTGTTTAATTTTTAACATGACACAACACAACACAATGCTATCACTCCTGTGTGAATAGCACTGTGTGGTGCTATTGTAATATTCATGGCAGGTGTTGAGGAGTGGTTATAAGGCTTTAAAATGCTGAATAAATGCAGCATAAACACAGGGTATCGGGTATTGACTCACATGTGAATAAACCCCTAGACTTCAGATTCCACTCCCTGACTTTTCAGAAGCTGAGTGATCCTGTGTAAATTCTGCACTTTGAACTGAGGTATAAAACAGATGGCTGCACATAAACAGGTACACCTTATATAGGTGAATGTTTAATTTCTGTGTATCATTTGATGTTAGTTCCCTCACTGGGTATATTTGAGGGTTTTCAACCACGTTAAGCCACATTTTTCAGTATGTGGTCTTTCAACAAATGTGAACCTGCCTTTTTACAGTACTTTCAAGTTTCCATAGTGCCTCTTGGCACCTTAAAGCCTACCTCCAGCCATATTTTTTATTTTGATTTAGATAAAGTGGGAAGCATTACAATTTCTGTCTGTTTTTTATTCCTCTCTATCTGTCACTCAATTAAGGAGATTTAAAGCATAACTCCACATTTGATGGGGAAAAAAAACATTCCTCTCTGTGTGATCTCTGTACATTGCAAGGATTGTAACAACCTTTGTTGCAAATTCCTACCTTTTGTTATTCTGAAGAAATCACTGTATGTTCCTCTGTGCCCCTGTGCTGAGTGGGTCCAATGGGAGTGGTTTCATAATTATCAATCGGCTGTGCAGCAGCAGAGCACTAATGATCCATATTGCATTGCATTTTCAGAAAATTACAGTGGATACAGATTGAAAAGGAAAGGTAATTTTTAATAACATTCAATTACAATATGATTTGTGTCGCAATTGTATACTCTATAATGTTTTTTCTTTATATGCTTTTTTTTCCCCCCCACAAAAGTGGAGTTACCCTTTCAATTTACTTTCTGAAGCCAGCTGGGGAAGCAGGAGGAGAAGCTCTGGGATTTTGATACAGAGATGCAACTGACCAGTGACCACACATTTACTGAGAAATGGGAAAGAACAGCCAATCTGAGAGCATAGAAAGGCAGGAATTGAGCATGTGCTTTCAGACATAGTATGTACATACTGTGAAGTAAGGTAAGCAAGAACCATGTCTGCAAAAAGTCTTTGTAGTAATACAATACTATGTAAAAAAGGTATAACTGTCAATATAAATAAAGGTTCATAAAATGTTATTAAAATGTACTGCATATTAGATCTAAATGGTATATTACTGTGAAGTTTGGTCCTTTAGTTACAAAGATGCTCATACTAATACCTAATTTACAAAGATTTTCATTCTCATATTTAAAGCCTTAACCAATACAAATCATAAGACAGCAATGTTATAAATCCATCTGGATTTTACCACTAAAAGGTTTGTCTCAGGAGTTTAGCATAAAGCTATATTATCAATATGAACAATTAATATAAGCCTGTGACATATTCTTTCTGTTATTATCACAACTGCTGTTTCATTATTGTCTTTGTAAGTAATGTACTTTGTCATATACTGTGCTGTCATTGACAATAGCTACACTTTCAGGAATCCCTTTGGGAATACAAGCTGTTTTGTTTATCTTCTACTGTTAAATGCTGTATAAAACCACAGAGAGCATGGCAAATGTTCCTCTCACTTTTCCACCCTGATTCTGGACTGGATTTGTCTTTAGGCCACATAGATATTGGCCATTGATGTAATTGCTGATGAGGGTGGCAGAGAGCAGGCAGATTCAAGTGTGCTGGGGGTGGGGGTGGATAGGGGTATAGGGGTATAGCTCTCTAATGCACACTATCCCAAAACCCAAACAGCTCACCATAGTCTCCCCCAGCCCTCAATATACTGTCCCTGCAGTCATGTTTAGGTTTGTGTTAGTGCAGTACTGATTTTAACATATGATGATTGATTTTATTCCAGCAGCTTGGTCTCTTAGAATATTAGCACTTATTCTAGTAGCCAATCAGCCTACTTCAGCAGTCCTATTTTTCAGTACCTTTTAGCACATTTTCTTTGTGATGCAATTTAATACACAATATGTTTGCATTATATATCTACTTTATTTATTTATTTATTTATTTTTGTTAACAGGACCTTTATTGAAATAGTTTTGTTGTAAAACAATGCAAAACAAATGAAGGTGTTAAATCATGAAATGCATGCCTCACGGCCAAGACAGTTACATAATAGGGAGAGACACAGGTAAATGCATTATTGATCTTACAACACAACCGAAATCAGTATAGACAGACAGGAGTCAAAGAGATTTTGTTAATAACCACAAAACACGACACCCTATGGGGCTACCATCAAAACGGGGGTCTAAAAAGTAGAGAACAAGTGATGGTGAATGGTGGCATACCAAGGTATGTGAATGTATGGAAGGTTGAATAGGAACTTCACAGAAGGGAAAGATGCAAACATATTATAAAAAATTGTACATTCCACAAGGAATAATACCAGTAACAGATAGGGCAGGCTATCATAAACTACACACAGGACATTAAAGGCAGAATAATTCATATTGATAAACATTCCTAGCATCCTAGCATAAGGAACAAACTTTTTAGAGAAAGGGAATACAATAAGACACATGGCCACTCACTAAAACTAGAGGAAAAATGGTTTAACCTTAAAATAAGTAAGGGGTTCTTCACTGTCAGAGAAGTAAGGATGTGGAATTTGCTTCCACAAGCAGTCATATCAGCAGGGAGCATCGATTGTTTCAAAAAAAAAACAATTAGATGGGCACCTTAAAGACCACAACATACAGGGGTATACAATGTACGGTTAACAGCAAACACACACACATCATAGGTTGAACTGGATGGACTGATGTCTTTTTTCAACCTCACAAACTATGAAACTATCCTTTCTGATCTCTCAGGAATTTCTGTATCAGTGTTTATTAACAGGGGTATTGGGGAACAAAAATAGATAAGGTGGGTGTAGGTAATGGAGGAATGAGGGTTAGGGGGACAAAGAGAAGGGAGCAGGGTGAAAGACAAAAAGAGGAAGGAGAGGATGGGGGAGACCAACCCTATCCTTGTGCCTCTCCCTCGGACCATGAGTATCCATAGATAAATTCTCTGACACGGAAAGCCAAGACTGGCCATCAAGGTAAGGATATAGTTAATTAGGCGAATTGTGCAGACTCAGCAAATTAGTACCAGCAAGCCCAGGTTTTTGTGTATTTAGAGGGTGTCTCATGTGTGATACTTTTTAACTCCACTGATACCAATCATGGGGCTTAGTCTGCTAAAAACAATAATGTGATGTATTTTACTTTTATAATCTCTTTAATGTACCCCCTTCCCCCTATTGTCCTATTTTGTCTAAAACAAGCAAAACACAGGGGTAAAGGTGTGACACTAGAAGCCTTACACAGCAAAGATACACCCAATTTATTGGTCACGCCCACTTTTGACCATGCTTCCATATGGTCAGCAGGCATTTTTTTCTCAGATCCTTCATAAATATTTCCAAATGTTGGCAAATATGCTCACACATGCAGATCTTCAACTGTCCTACCTGGAGAAATTCTTCCTTGTACATGTTCAAGTGTTTACGTGAGCAACTGCAAAACTGTAATAATTTCTATGTAGTTCAACGTGACAGCAAATTTTAAAAAATGGCTACAGCTGCCTCTTCACTTCCAGTAAACTGTCCTCAGTACCCCCTACTGAGAACAATTTATTGGAAGTGAAGAGTCAAGCTGTTCTCAGTAGCCCAGGATGACCTGAATCATTTAATCTCAATACTTCAACTGCAAGTAACCAAAGTGACTCAGGCCACATTCACACTTTGCCTACTGGGGATGCACATTCCTGCTTGTATTTTTTTTATACATTTTTGGCTTATTTACATGTGTAGTGCATACGGCAGTGCCAAAGAAGCTCCTGCACTTTTTCAGGCTTCACAGACATGACTTTTTGGCCCATTTGTAGCGTGCTTGACATACAGCAAATCTTATAACAAAACGTGAGTCTGCTAATCATACTTGGGGTGACATTTTAGCTATTAATGGCATCCATATGCATGTTTTGCTGCAATTTTAGCGTGACCTGGAATTGCATGCAGAATCCCATGATTCTGCATGCAATTCCAAGTTTCCCTGGTGTGAATAGGGCCTCACAGATTTTTTACTGTGCTCAGGCAAGGAAGACTCTCAAGATGGTGCTTACAAGAACAACCTGAGCACTGCTTTACATTCGCACAGAGCAACAGATAGCTGCAATCCATCTGAAAGTTCTTGGTCTGAGCTCTGCCATCATTAACACCATCCCGATTGCCCTGTTGTCTCTCTATCCTCTTCACTAGTTTCCAGGGGCCCCAGTAAGTAAAACAAATACACCAGATGCAGATGATACACCCAGGCTGCAGCATGAGATACACTGGCAGCCTTTCACACAACAGATCCCCTTGCCTCTGTACATACTTTAAAAGATTTGCTACTATCTCTTAAAAAATGAGGAGCAGCTGGATTTGCACAGGAACATTGCTGAGCTTCAAACAAACTTACAGCAAGTTAAGGAGAGAACAGAGCACTTTGAGGGGAACATGGGGGGGGGGGATATGTTTCATCCCAGAATAACTTGCCACAATGAGCACAGTACAAATATTCAGTGTCTTAAATATAATTCTCAGATCTGAAGGACAGATCTCAATGGAATAAACTGGAAAAAGAGTAATTCCCAAAAAACATCACTCAACATAGTTATTTCATATGTATAATGATTTCTAAAACTCTTCTTGCCTCTGGAATAAGGATGAGCCAACAGTTCGGACTGAATTTTGTCTGTTCAGACTAATGCCAGAACTTTGACTTGTTCGGCCCCCTATTTTACTAGAGCCAAACATTATATATAATAGTGGTATTTCTACCATTTCTCTGCTGTATATGACAGCTTTTTGCTGTCAATGGTTGCTAAGAAGCCAGAGGGTGATTGCACCCACTGCGACCATAAGAACTGGTGATGCCACTGGAAATCCATGTCATGTGAGTAAATGGGCTGGGACAGTAGTGACATCAATGTCCAAATATTGCCAGTAGTGTTTTTTCATTTAAAAAAGAAGCCAAGAGGAAACTGTAATTTGCCAGCATTTTTTTTTTCTTTGTGAATTTCAGTGCTTTAAAAAGATAACTGGTCCCAGCGGAATGGAATTTAAAAAAGATTATTTTTGCATTAGTTCATGTTTCCTACGGCACTTTCCATCCCCATGCTTTTTTTGAGAACTCCTTGCCTATTAGCCCAGAAAATTATTAATATAAGAGATTCAGCTCCCATCGTTTTCACATCAATTCCGATTCTGAATATAAACTTCTTTGAAGTTTGCCAGACCTTACTTGAACCAAACCCAGAGAAGTTCATCTCATTCCTACTCTGAAACTACCCTAAGATTTTATCATAGATCGAGTGCACAGAATTTCGAAACAAAAACATTTCCCTCAATCCCTAGAAATGTATTCTCTAGAATGCATTTTTCAACGTTGTGGTTCTAAAGGCGGAACATTCTTTACTGTAATTCATTCCCTGCATTAAGTTAAAAAAATTTCCAGTGGAAGTATCACCCCCTCTTATACTTATCTGAATCTTATCTCAATCCAACACTTTGTCCATCTGCAGCAACACTGGTTCCTCTCTCTTTTCCTCACAGGACAGAGAAGCAACCATTTAATACTGCTGCTGTCAATCAAATCCTGTGAGCAGAGATCAGGGTATTACTGTGCAATGCAGTTACACAGAGCAGGTAAGTTTACCATGTTTATTATGTTAGAAAAATGGGCCTTTACAAATGCTTTGAGGGAAATGCTATGACTCCTGCATGCAAAGCAGGGAAACATAACGATCACTATGCAGATATCTCTACAGACATAGTACAATGTTGGAAACCACAGAAAACAGATTGTTCAGATTACTAAAATCCTTCAACAAAATAATGATTCATACAGATAAGGGTTACCCAGCTATGTTACCGGTCCATTACCAACACCGCATTAGTCTTCTGCAATTACCTGTGGAAGATACTATGGGACAGTAGTAAGAACACACATGTAACATTAATAATTATAACACTGGACTCCAAAATTTTACTTTGTGGATTCAATAGGTTGTGGCCCTTTATTATAGGTATATATTAACCTTTATTCACAACATACACTGTAATCATAAAACTTTTTCAACAACACGTTTAGCTCAGCTATTACAGCTCAAGCCTATAAACATTACAACTTAAAATCCCAAACGTCATGCTCAACAACAATGAATATGGCACCCCACCTGGCCCATGGCCAACTCCACACAGGTCTGTAAATCTAGGTTAAAAATGTCCAGTGCTATGTCAGACAAGTGAATTTGGTCTTGTTGGTAAAAACCAAGAACTCCGCCCTCCAAATTAACATGCTTGAAAGATAAACCATTCAACCCAGGCATACATTTTGCCAAAGCCCTATTGATTTGTTTGAAAATTTTCTCAAAATGTTTCAACGCGAGACTAAGCCAAACCAAACGAGGTATGATCTCTGAGAAAACCAGGACGCATTTAGGAAGAATCGAATGAAGGCACATTAGATCCGACTTAATCAGTGAAATAATGTCCAAAGTTTTCCGGATACCAGTATCGTTTCCTGCTAAATGGAAAATAATAATCTGTGGAACAGGCCAATTCAAATACAAAAAGGATAAAGCTGTATGTCCCCATTCATCAGTCCATTTCATAACACATTGATCATACCAATATACATCAAAATGAGAAGGAGACAAACCCAGACATGTCTCATAATCTCTAATTTCAGCTCTTCTATTTGCCCAAAAGACATACAAATGTATGATTATCCAAACAATGTGAGATGAATCTGAAATTAAAAGCAAACATTAGTATGTACATAAGATCTGTAACAGTTGGACTTCCACCCACCAATACTTTTTATAACAGATTCAAAAGCCCAAGTTCACTGCTTCTATAGCAGCACAGATACAGAACGATTGAGAATGAATGGGAAGATGGTCAAGCTTCAAAAATAACTAACATTTTTTAATACAGAATTGAATTGATAAATCGTTAAAGGACAATTATTAGCATGGATAAGGAATTGTTTATCTGTGTTATGCCAGCAAAGCAAATATTTCCTTGTTAACAAAGCTATACAAGTGGAAGAACCAGAGCTTTGTGGAGCGTAATCCACTGACCTTGTCCAAATTGATCAGTTTTTCTCCTATGCAGCAGAATACGAATAATTTCATGTTGAAGAACTACTTCTGAAAACATTAGGCCCGAAGTAGCTTTAAGATTGCGTACAGGCAACTCTGATATTCTAAAGAAAGAAGGAAAGCTGAAACAACAACTCATATGCAGAAAACCAGACTGTTATAGTTGCTGTACAAAGCATACCCAATAAATCAGCTGAAATCTGAAGTCTGTTATCAGCTACTACATGTTCTTTGCGATAACCTTTGAGAGCATGCTGTGCTGAAAGAAAACAAATGCAAGCTGGAGCCCCTTTCATACGCAAGAAAAAAGACACTCCAGCTAGTGTTTTTAATATATGTGAATGAAAATATTGACAACCCATCAAATAATTTAAGAATTACAGAACTAGACTTTCCGTAAAGCAATTACTCACCATATTTTGTTGTTGTAAGAATGAACACAACAATGTCCATGCAGCTCTATAACATGCCCACGTGGAAGTAGCCAATGAATCCCGAATAGCAATCATCACCGTAGTCATATCAGATGCCATAATTGTGTCTGACACAACAGGCCAACAGGATCTCTGTCCGGAACCAACATTCGAAACCTTTTCATCTGTAGACGAGATAACGAGTCTGCAATGAGATTGTAAACACCTGGAACATATTTAGCCTTAAGCCAGATATTAAGATCCAAACATTTAAAAACTAGATGATGAAGAATAGCAATAACTGGCAGAGATTTTGAAAACAAACAATTGATAGTAAAAATGACACCATTGTTATCAGAATGCAGGAGAATTCTCTTATTATGAAAATGCGTACCCCACAATTCCAAAGCCACAATAACAGGAAATAACTCTAACAGGACAATATTAGCCATAAAACCCTTTTGTATAAGAGATGGATGCCATTCACTTGCAGACCAGTGTTCTTGCCAGATTGCCCCATATCCACAAGCTCCCGAAGCATTAGTAAACAGATTAAGGGCAGAAGAAACACAAAAGGGGGCTTGCCATAAAGAACAACCATTAAAGGAGGACAAGAATTTGTGCCAAAAGTCTACACGAATGTCGGAAGTTATTCTAATGAACTGAAAAGGGGAGCAAATTCCACTAACAGCCCGGTATAGGCATTTTGAGAAAACTCGACCCATAGGTATAACTCGGGATGCAAATGCTAATAATCCTAAAAAGGACTGAATCATCCGCAATTGAACCTTCTGTTTTGCCAAAATCAGATTCAATTACAGTCTGATTTTAATAATTTTTTCTATCGGAAGACAAAATTCCATAGCTACAGTATAAATTTGTACACCTACAAATTCCAAACAAGAAGTTGGATATACTGATTTCTCAGATGCTTAAGGAAGCCCAAACGACCTACAAATTATTTGAAATTCCGTGAACAAGTATAAGCAATCCATAGAGTTTGCCTTTCCTATAAAAAGAAAATCATTGAAATAGTGCAAACAATTGAAAGAACCCGCTTTATAACAGACCACCTATTCAAAAAAAAAAAGTCAAAAATAGTTAAAAATAATGACAAAAAATAAACCAACCCATAGGTAGACATTTGTCGAAGAAGTAATCACCTTGAAAAACCAAACTCAAATAATTGAACGCTGAAGGATGTATAGGTAATAAACAAAGCTGATTGTACATCTGCTTTAGCTAAAAGAGCAAAATCACCAACTTTACGAATTTTACGCAATGCATCATCAAAGGATGAATAGGACACCGAACACACATTAGGATCAATTTCATTGTTCAATGAAAAACCATTAGGATAAGATAAATGATGAATCATAGGAAATGTGTTAGGTTCTTTCTTCGGGATGACCCCTAATGGAGAAATCACTTCCTTCCAAATTTTAACTCTAACTACATTTTTGTGCACTTCAACAGACAATACAACCACAAAACACAAAACACAATACCACACAACCGGTACCCGAAAAAGAAGGCAATTTAAAACCGCAACTAAAACCTTCAAATCTGATGGCTTCCGTCTTGTGATCTGGATAAAATTGCAGCCAAGGTAAAATTTTTTCCAATTTCACCAGCGTTGATAAAAATATCATTAGCGGTAGGAGCCTCAATAGGAGCCAATTTCTTGAAACAATGTACCGCAGGGTGTGCTCCAGTGAAATGAGCACATTCATACTTTACTTGCAATTTTTAGGCCACTTACATTAACCTTCATTGAAATTAAAGCATAAACCTTTGCAATATTGACCCGCCGCAGGTACAGATGGTTTAGAAAATTGCTTCTGTGGCAATAGCAGATTTAGCCATAGGCCAATGTCTTTCATGCCCCATTTTAAAGAATGGTGCACTGAAAATTTTTGATGAAATGATTCCTCATAAAAAAACCAAGAAATTCACTGAAAATTTTTGAATGCTTCTAGAATAATCTCTACGTGTTGGAAGAGACCACTACAGAGTTCTGGTCGTCACTCACCCATAATGCTAGCAAAAATACAAAAGGCTTATAACTAGTTGTTGGAACCGCTCTGTGTCTGTCATCATCAATTCTTTCCCCTTCTTTCTTATCTATCCTAATCTCTTTTGCCGAAGGCAGTAAAGATAGGATATCTATATATTCCCCTTTCCATATTTTTTCTTTAATCGTTGCATTGAGTTGAAACCCTAAAGATGAAAGTTCACAGAAAAGGACTTCCTTCATACAAGTTTCAGGGACCAATGTGGACGTAAGTGGCAACGGTCTAGCTGGCAACACTGGGGAAGATACCGACTCAGGATGCGTAATAGGAGAAACAACAGTCGGCATGTTTTCTCCCCAGACTGACGCAATCCCTAAACCAGAGGGTTGTTGCACGTTTGGAGCAGAAGGCAGACATTTTGGCATTAAAGAAGAAATAGACACAGCTAATTATTTTAAGAACGAGGCATCAAATGACTCACCTCTTGTCAAATGCGTAGTTGAAACCGTATGGTTAACAGCACCTTGTGGTACTAGATCCCCTGTAATAGCATCAGATGTTGAAGCTGTTGGTGCTGTGTTGGTAGCCATGGCTACCACATTATTTTCTGGTATATCAGATGTCTGCTTGTCAGCCAGCAAATTATGCTCAGACATGGTATCTGTATTGTCATTAGTATATTTGTGTTGTTCAACAATTACTTTTTTCTTTCTCCCCCTGCAGGATGATTTTTCTCTATATCCACCGTCCGTTGTCCTGGATAGGGATTCAAACCAACGAGGCCGCTTTGCAGATCTCTTCTTGTGAGTCAGAGGCTTATCTGCGCATGTCCCGGATGCTGAGGGGAGGGGAAGGCGGCAATTACCTCCATAATCATCGTGGGAATTGACCGATGACTCACCGCCAGAAGGAAGGTTCCAGTGAGAGGAAGAGGCCAGGGGAGAAGAGAGACCCGGAAGAAGATAAGGCTCAGTGGCAGGAGTGCCTCAGGAAAACAAAGGGATCTGATCCAATACATCAACGTCAGCGGCTACAGTGGCCGGCGCCGATGTGCCACCAGGCAGCAACAGGCAGTGTCTCATCCACTCTTTTCCATCAGCCGCGCTCGCCCATTTCATCACCATCTGTAGCGAACACACCTCAGCAACAACTGCAGACATGCTTCTCTCTTCAAATCCCAAAAGACTGCTTATTAATGATGCATTTTTGTTTCCTTTTATAGGACTACCTCGTGTCAGGACTGTTTGACACAGTATACAACTTCAAATACACCAATTACAGGTAAGTATAAAATTAACCATTTAACTCCAATGCTTTTTCTTATTGTCTGCCACTTGTCCCATCTGTGGTGGGCGGGGACATTTCATGCCCCACCGTCCTTTTCTAATCCCCAACTCATCTCCGAAATCCTTGCCAATAGACCCCCCAAAGCATGTCTCTGAAGAAGGGATTACATCCAACAAAACTTAAACAGCTTCCTTATTCACTGGAACTGTAGGTCTGGTATGTTCTTGCTTCTTTATATTGTATATACAGGATATGGGCACTGTGTGACAGTTTATATATTGGCACTATGTGAGCCCTCTATCTAAGCAATGTAGGCAACTACAGGCATACTCTTTGCAATAGGTAGGATCCTTATAGTAGTTTTCCTGAATGTAAAAGGCCTACATAATTCAATTAAACACTCAGGGGGGAATTCATTAATGCTGCTACACCCCTTTTCTGGTAATAATACCTGTGGGTATTGCGTCGCGCCAAGTTCATTAAGCATCTGTGACACCTTTGTTTCTGCCAGTGACTTGGGTGCTGAATTCAGGTAGTTGTAAAATGTGCCATTTTTACATTGTGGCACAATGAATGCACTGAATTCAAAATAAAATACAGACAGTAAATATCTTTTTAAAGTTGAGTTAATTAAGGCTAATTCTTTTTTGGTGTACAGAGAGAGAGCCTGGAGCAGACAGATTTTGCTGAAGTGTCTTTCGTGCATTCCAAAAGTGGCAGAGAGTGTGCCAAATTCAACTGCAATTTCTAGAAAAACATTCTCTGTGTACAGGAAACTCACCTCCTTAAAAATAATCCCCGAAGATCAACCATCACAGCTTTCCCCACTGATACTTTGCCTATGCAGAATAAAAAGATGAAAGGTGTTATATAAAATGCTTATTACAGAATGTGACAGTGGGGCAGGTACATTATTTTGGGTGCTAGGATTAACAACCAAACTTACACGAGTGTCAATGTATGCTTCTCAAAATAAAACAAAAACTTTTCCAACTGATTTTTTTTTGAAAAATTAAAAAAATGCAGCAAACTTTTAAGGTCAGAAGAAGAACTCATATTTTTTACAAGCTAAACAGGGTTACTCTCAGCTCCACATGTTTCTTGTAGGTAACTAACTGATACAGCTGATATTGGAATCATAACATGGTTGGCCTCAATGGAAATTTGCTTATGCTTAGACCTTAAACTATACCCAACTGCTCTATGGTGACCAAACATCTGAATCCTGCATAACCTGGTCCATGGGAACATGGCATAGGCAAGAGTGAAAAATAGTTTTAATTGAAAGAAGCTTCAACTTCGCTTGTGAACTCTCTGTGGAATGCCCTGATAGTTAACAGGAGTTTTATTTGAGCTAGGGACCCATTTTTTATTTTTTTAAATGTAGCTTTATTAGAGTGCTAACAAGCCTCCTATTTGATAGCATGGGCAGGTGATGGATACTTTTTATGGAGACATCATGGGTCTATTGATTTCAAAAAGTCCACCCTGCCCTCCACTGCAGCTAAGCAAGTACAGAGCATGCTTAAATAACTGCATCCCTAGCTACAATTAGCTTCAGCCTCCGCATGCTTTTTGTTTTGTGATCTATTAATCATGCTGTTCTAAGGCCTTCTTTTTAGAGCTATTTAATACCAGCTTTATATACTATTATGTAAATATTCATATCCTTAATTACATCTGACAACAATTGCCTTTTCTATAGCTCTAGCCAACAAAACCTTCATAAACACTCCATTCTGAAGCCATCATCAGTTAATTGCGTGGTTGCAATTCTTATCATTTTGGATAGTTTCCTCCCATATCCTGATTACCCCTTGCTATTAGGCACTGATATGGATCCTGTGTATTTCCTTCAGCTTTATTTTGGTGGACCTGGTGCCTCCGCTTTCTATTTCTCTATTGCCATTATGGTAGTTATAGCCATTTGAAAATATTAATCTATTTTCGTAAAGTAAACTTTAGCTACTAGTTTTTAAAGGAGATTACATTTATCTATACTAGACCATTATCCATGATAAGGGTCTGTTATCTATGTTAATTGGAAACCCCCCCAAGAAAAGATGTGCAATCTCCCCAATTTCAGGTCTGGTATGAAATTTAAGGAGAAGCCCCATGCAAAAATTATGTAGGACCCTATTCGTTTGCTAGTGGTTATGTAAATTTAGTTAGGGGGTTAATTGTGTAAGGATCTGTGCAGTGTCTCTAAGGTTTTTGGTCTGATGCTTTCCCCTGTCTTCTGAAGTGTTGTAGATGTACAGTGGGAGGAAGAGCAGAACAAGCAGCTTGAAAATGTATGGATCGCCAATCCCTGGGGGGGTGTGCCTAAAAGGTGTAGGGAAAGCTTATATATACTCTGAGATCTGGCAGTCTAGGAGCAGAGTCCAGGGTCCAACCATCTGGAGGTGACCCCTGTGTGGGGGGCTCTGATCCTGGGACAGAGAGGAGAAGAAGGAGAGAAGCCTCAGGAATCCAGTCCAGCTTTAAGATCTCAGCAAGGCTTAGTTGAGAACCCACTAGAGCAGGAGTCAGCCTGAGCCAACATAGAGGACTGAGTACTTAATCCAGCCATCTTTGCAAGAGAAGTGATTGTGGAGTGCAATATCTCACAAGTCAGGACCAGGTGCAGCCGGGAGTTATGCAAGTTAACCTGTGGCACACTGCTTCTTAGTGACCAAACCTAGTGCAGCCTGGTGCAGTGCAAGACAGTCAGGTGTTGTGCTACTATTTCTACTTTAAAGGGGTTTTAAAGTCTCAAGGTTTTTCACCCTAATGCATTCTATGCAATAGGGTGAAAAACTTTCTGTGCTGCAGCTGCCCCCCTTCTTTTCTTACCTAAGCCCATCCGTTCCAGCAATGTGCACAAGCCCAGCAGCTCCAGCCGCTGTCTCTGTCCTCATTGGATAGGTTGATAGCAGCAGAAGCCATTGGCTCCCGAATCCTGCTGTCTGTATCAGTGAATGCAGCAGCAAGACTCAGGAGCACGCCCCTAAGGGTGCCCCCAAGGAAATCAGCTCTCCCTAGGGGCACCTAATGAAGGGGAAGAGCCAGAAGTGCCTACGGGGCACCCTAGAGGAGGAGGATTGGGGTTGCTCTGTGCAAAATCCTTGCACAGAGCATGTAAGAATAACATGTTTGTTATTTTTATTTCTAAAAAGTTGAACCTTTAAAATCACTTTAACTATTACTACTTTCCCAACCACGCTCACTGCTAGTGGAAATGCAGGACATTGCATCATATGTCTGTGCAATACAGCTTGCAAACAGTTACAGAGCAGCCAGGGACTTAGCGGTCCTCAAATTTGTAGAAAGTTTTTCAACTTTCTACAGAATAAAAAGTTCCCATCCCTATCTAAGTTCATTGTCCCCTATATAAAAACACCCACAAAAACCCTATACTGTTTATTGAGCCTGTGGAAGAGTGTGGAAAATACTGTGTGTCTGGCTTTGGGTGCTTCACAGGGTGGAAATAGGCCCAATAGGCAGCAGCTTCTGCAGTTGATGATCAAGTTGAAAGAACAAACACACTATCGCTTGAAAATAATATCCTCAACTGACATACTTTATTATGCAAATATGATGTAACATATTGAGGTTGATTTACTAAAGGCAAAAAGACCATTGACTTTGCAAGGGATGTTTGCCACAGAGTTTATTGATTGTGACGAAGTTTTACTTTGCAAAGAATATCCACTCATGTGCAATGAAATTAAAAAAACAGCATTTTCTCTTGCATATGATTAGATGATGAAAGTCAGATGAGCTTTGCCTCATTCAGTAAGCTCTGGGGCAAATTCCCTAGCAAAGTTCAACCTCCCTTGTAAAGTGAACAGTCTGTTTGCCTTTAGTAAATCAATAACATGGTCGCCATGAGTGAAATGCGTGTGCCTGTAGTATCTGGATATGCCAGATTTTGCTGTGACTCTGTATGCTCTGTCACTTTATAAAACTAAATACAATAACACTGTTAAAGCCTAAAGATCTACACAAGGGAAATCACTTACCTTCAGTAAGGTGTGCCCCTTGTTTGTGCTGCTTTTCTCCTTTCACTGAAACTTTTCTCCTCCAACTCCCTACACCCCCAACACATTAATCTTACAGTGTGATAGGGGTTAAAAAAGAAAACAGATAGAGCTCTGACAGTCACTCATTAGAAGTTCCCAAATATGTTACTACAGCTTCCATTAATGAAACATGATCTATGAATGAAGGGGCAAACATTTTTTTATCCAACCATTCTTCATTTTTAGATCCTGTTTCATTCATTGAAGCTGTAACAATGGCTTTGTGAATGAGGCAGATGGGCAGAATAAGCAGGACTAATTGGGCACTCCTAAAGAACACCTGGTACAGCCCGTTAGTTCTATTAAACCTGGCCCCACCAGAAGGTTATGGCAGTGAGGGTGGAGAAAGCATTGGAGATGGAAGATTTTGGTGAAAGGAGGATACAGCAACACACAGTACACATTTTTTTTCTTTAGGTAAAATTAGGCTTTAATAGAAAAGAAAAAGGTATACACACAAAAAGAACCTTCGATACTTTTAGATAATACAGCTACACCTCCAATAATGTGGAGTTACTCATTAAATGCAACAAATGAATGAGTATGCAAGTCACACCTGAAATCGCCAAAAGTAATGCAGGCACTTAAGCCCCGTACACACGTACCGATCGTCGTCATACAAACGTTCGTCTTTTCTCCCCGGGATGTCGATGTCTGTTGAAAAGTGCAAAGACAGCACAAGAATTTTGTCCGCCGACTTCAGCTGACTGCAGAAGTGATGTCATGTAATGGTTAACTTTCCCTGTGTTTTTTCTTTTCTGAACATGCCCAGTCTTGCAAATCTGCGGTCTGTCGGCTGATTTCTGTACTGACAGGCGAACAATCGTCCGTTCTGGTGTCGGCATACAAAAATTTTTATGTTTGCAAGAAAGACTCTTGTCCGCAGAATGTGCGCAGACAGCTGTCGGAGGCACCATACTAACAAGCGTACAATCGGCAGATCTTTCGTCCGCCGACGTTTGTATGACGACGATCGGTACGTGTGTACGGGCCTTAACTTTTAAAAGTGCGGAAGTGTCAATGAACTACCACAGCATGCCACAGTTCCGTGGTAGTTCATTGAGAACTACAAGCCGACAGCCTCAAAGGCTATTAGACCTTGTAGTTTTCTGATTAACAGAATACTGTTAATGGATGAGGTTTTTTACAGATTGTAACAGCTAGCAGGGGGGAGAAGATCCCCTTCTAGCTTTCAGAGTATGGGTTCGGGGGGAGCGGGGTATGGTGCATCTGTAACATGTTACATGTCATACCCTAAATATGGGTGTAACATGTAACATGTTACACAAGCTGAACTTATCATTATTTTAAGTATTTTTATTAGATTGGGAGCAAAGAAAAAGAATGTACAACAACATTTCACTTCACAAATTTTTTTTTTTTTTAATTCCTTTAATGAAAAGTACAAAGTACCAGAATACAACAGCAGCACAAGTGGATACATAGGAATCATTCAGTCGATCATCACAGAGCAGGCATACAAGTATGTGCTATTGCAAAAAGCCATTAAAACACAAACAACATCAGGAACATAGTTCACTTCACAAATTGTTAGGTAAAGAAAAGATACTGCGTGTAAAGGAAATGTATCTACCCTCAGTGTTATTATTGATTAGCAAAAATAAGTTTATGATTTTACTTTCTAATGTAACAAATTGTGTAACAAACATTTTAAACCCAACTGTAAAGAACAATCCATCTGGGAGTAACATTTCAAGTCTTCCAAAGATACCAGTTAAGCTCATATTTAGCTATGTTTCCCTCCTAATATGCTAGGATTTTTTCGTACTCAGCTATTACATTAACCTGTCTTACAATTTCTCTGATACTGGGTATTTCATTGGTTTTCCACTTATATATTATTGCTGATCGAGAAGCTAAAAATATCTGCATGACTATTGACCTTACCAAGGCATGGAAGGCTGACATATTGATATTTAGTATAGCTTGTTTGATATTTGGTTTAGAAAAGATCCCAGTCACTTGAGATTAGCCTGACAATCTCTACCCAGAAGCTGTGAAGATGCAGGCAAGACCACACCATATGTGTAAGAGTTCCTACCTGACTGTATCCCCTCCAGCAGAGATTTTAATTAGAGATGGAAAATGTTGCCACAATATTTGGGGTAAAGTGCCATTTTAGAAGAAACTTTTGTGTGAGTTTCCAGTAATTCGTGCATCTGGAGTATTGGTAGGTACATTTAATTGCTTCAGTCCACTGATGGTTTGAATACACTTCCCCTAGTTATTTTTCCCATTCATGTAAGTGAGTCAATTTACTGAAGGTGGATTTAGAATTAACAGTGCTATAGATCAAGGTAATACCTTTCAATTTAGGGTTCTGAAAGCGCAAACATTTCCAAATCTTCTCTGGAATTAGGCATGTTGTGCTCTTTAGGTTATGACATAAAGAGGTGATACAAATGTATGAGAAGAGTTCATTCTTTGGTAAATAGAATTTGAGGAGTAAGTTATTCAATGGCATCATCTTATGAGAAAATACTGTATATCTTGTAGATTGTGAATTGAATTCCCCTGTTCAGCCAAGGACCCAGAGCAATGTCTGGAATGATCCAATAAAGGGATTCTAAAGGTATAGGCATGTCAGATTAAGTTAGGCCGGTGCCATCCATCTTTTGAAGTTGTGACCAGGCCCATAATGTAGCTTGTATGGTAGGACGATCAATAGTTTTCCCTTTAAATTGGGGAGTATTGGCCATCAGAAGTGAAAAAGGAGATTTATTATTCATCCATGTCAGCTCTAATTGGCACCAAGGTTTCAGCGGAGTACAGCTGAACCAATTTTTAAGTTGGTCTAGTGTTGATGCTGTGTAATAATCTATTAAGATAGGTATTCCCATACCTCCTACTAGCCTATATTTTCGTTGAACTTGAGGGGAGCATCTTGCTTTTCTGCCTGCCCATATAAATTGTGAAAAATGTTTTTGCATGGTCTTAAAGAAAAAAAAAAAGATTGTATTGGAATAGGGAGTGCCCTAAATAAGTACAATAATTTTGGGAGTAGTAGCATTTTATATGCTGCTCATCTACCTGACCAAGATAAGTAGTATTTTTTGAGTTTGGACATCTCTTGTTGAATATCTGATATGAGTGGGATATAATTTATCTTGTACAGTGCATTGGAGGGCAAAGTTAGTTGAATCTCAAGGTATTGCAAGGGTTTGTCTGTCCATGGGTAAAGGACCTTGTTTTGTAGAGAACTTTTTAAGGACCCATCAATAGCTATGCTTAAGATATTGGACTTAGATGCATTTACTTTATAGTATGCTACTTTACTGAAAAGTTGGAGTTCCTTATGTACTTTTGGTAGGGAGAGGGCTGGATCAGCAAGAGATAAAATTACATACCAAAAGAGAAAAAGGAGGGGAAGAGAAAATAGTTTTACCCCGCCAAAAAATGGGCCTTTAAATGGAAGCTCCCAAATAGTATATAAAAGAAATACAGATATTTAGTTTAAAAAGTGCAAAAGTATATTTATTGCACATACAACGGCATAAATGACCTAGGTAGAAGCAGGATCACATGGATAGAGGGATCCCTGCAGTGTTTATACATACAAGGGCATCAAAGAATTCTGCAGATATAGGATAAGTCAACATTTTTCACGGTGTAGCTAATCAGCTTCTTCAGGGCTTTTTTCCGCATATGTTTCACAGATATCATAAACAAAGGAAGAAAGAAGACACAAGAACAAACATTGTCGGATGTGTCTCAATTAAGGGGAGACCAGAAATTATATGCATCAGGTGCCATGGGTTCCCAGAAGGTGCTGTCTAACTTGGAGAATGTGCAACACTCACAGCTATAGAGCAGAAAGTATGTTATCCCACTCAACGCCAGAGATGGGAGGTCATATCCCCCATAGCATGAGTGAATGGACAGCCAGGTTCAAAAATAAGGGAGCCAGGCAGCACGATGCCTGGGTCTCTGGAGACCCCACCTCGGGGTAGCCCCAATGTACTGTGTCAAAGGCCTTCTCTGCATCCAATGCCAGAAGCAGAGAAGGCTCTTTGGACTTTTCCTATTAGGTGCAAGAGATTAATCATTCTCCTGGCTGCATCTAGTACTTGGCGAACAGAAACAAATCCCAGCTGGTCTTGTTTGATTAGACATGGTAGAACCTCAGCCAATCTATTAACCAACAATTTAGCGTCGATTTTCACATCTACGTTTAACAGAGAGATTGGTCTGAAGTTCTGTGGTATGTTTGGTTCTTTACCTGGTTTAGGGAAGGGTGATTATAGTAGCTGTTAGAATTTCAGGAGGAAAATTGCCTTTGGACATAACGGTGTTAAAGACCTGTAGAATATGGGGAGCTAGAATAGAACCAAAGACTTGGTAGTACTCTGATGAGTAACCATCTGGTCCTGGGGATTTATTTTTTGGAAGACTTTTGATACATTTTTCAATTTCTGAGATCATAACGAATTGGTTCAGATGGGTTAAGTCCAACTGGTGGAGAGTGGGTAGGGAAACTGATGCTAAGAAATCAGAAATCATTTCATTTGAGGGTTGTGGAGTATTGGCATATTTTTTTAAGTTGTAAAGCGCCTCATAATATTCACTGAACACATCAGCTATTTCCTTTAGGGTGGATATCCTAGTACCTGTTTTGGGGTTCTTTATTTGGGTATTTTTTGTTTACTGTTTTTTTTCCTTCAGTTGGTTGGCCAGGATTCTTCCTGCTCTATTGCCATATCTATATGAATTAGCTCTTAGTGATCATATAGATTTATCGTGTTGGGACAATAGTAGGGACCTTAGGTCCGGTCTTGCTTGGAATAGTTGTTCACAGATAGTTTGATTTGTGGATATCTTATTAGTATCTTCCAGGTGTTTTATGGAATGATGGTCTTCATTCAGACCACAGCTCCAACATGTTTCAAACAAAACGAAAGAGATTTCCAAGCTCAACTTACTAACCAGCCTGCAACCAACTGAATTGACCTGTCTAACAATATGTGTTAAAAACAGGGTTGGTTGATAAGTTGAGCTTAGAAAGTTCTTTGTTTTTTCTCACATAGGTCCAGTGCTCCTTTCTGCAAAGACCAGTTATAGGTGGGGGCAGTGGCAACTTGTTTGTATTTTGAATATATTGGTTGGGCAACGCACTGACACCTTTCCTGTCATAGTGCTATGTGCTGAGTGTTCAGTGTGCCCCTGTACCTTTAAGGAGGGTTGCAGGCTTACCTGCCCTCTGCCTTTCCATTAAAATGCAATTGATTCCATTGTGGAGATTCTAAGAAGTTAGAGTTAGGACTAGGGATGGGCTGAACACCCCCCTGTTTGGTTCGCACCAGAACATCTCAAATAGGGTAAAAGTTCTAGTAAACATGCAAACTCTTAAAGTCTATGGGACACGAACATGAAAAATCAAAATTTCTCATTATGAAGGCTAATATGCAAGTTATTTCGAAAAAAAGCATATGGGGACCCAGGTACTGCCCTGGGGGACATATATCAATGCAATTTTTTTTTTTTATAAAAGATAATTTTTAAAGGAGCAGTGCTTTTTATGATACAATGAAAATGAAAAAGATAGTTAAACAATAAAAATGAAAAATTCCTATAAATATCGTGCCTGTGGGGTTCCCTTAGTCTGCCTGTATAGTGGCGCATCTGTACGATGTATAGAGCCTGCTGAAGAAATACTGACATTTCTAAAGAAAAAAATGTAATTGAATCTTGCTCGCGTCTGTAATGTATTGCCTACTCCAACTCAGAATTAAAAAAATGGCATGGAGTCAACTCCCCCCATTCTATACCAGGCCCTTCAGGGCTGGTATGAATTTTAAGAGGAACCCCACCCCTAAAAAAAACTACGAAGGGTCCCCTATAAAATCTATGCAGCCTGGCAGGTCAGGAAAGGGTGGGGGCTGAGCAAGTGCCCCCTCCCCTCATGAACCATACGAGGCTATATGCCCTCTGTTAGGCCTGCCAGTGACACCCACTGCTCCTCCAGTTTACTGACCAGTAGTCTTGTTATCCTGGTATCAGGTGGAGGAGCAGCTAGGGTCCTGCAGCCAAAATATCGGGGCCTCAAATGAAAGTGCAAGCAGCAAACTCAAGCAACAATAAACATGTAAAGGACTCACGGTTAGGAGTAGGTGGGAAGCTAGGCCCCGAGGTAGCAAATGAGAGTGGTTAAGAGCGAGCCGAGTTCGATAACCAGAGTCAGTACAATCCAAAGGGGTGATCCGAAGAGTGGTAAGGAAAAGCCAAGGTCAGCAACAAGAATAGAACATAAACAGCAGACAAAACAGGAAGCAAAACCTATACTAAGGTGCCAGCAGGAAGTGGAAGAGGATATTTATAGGTCACAAGATCAGGTAACTGACTACATCTGTCCAAGAGCCACATATCCAAAGTAAAAGATAACAAGAAGCTTGCCCAAAATCAGAATACGCCAGTGGCCCAGGCAGCAGGGAAACAACTCAGAAAACACCCAATCAGAAGATTGACTCCCAGCCAAGGTGTGACACCCTCAACATGGGGGTGGGTGCACCTGGTACCCATGTTAAAGGTGACAAGGGGCTCTTCCCAACAACCCTGGGCTGTGGTTGTTGGGGTCTGTGGGTGGAGGGCTTATCAGAATTTGGAAGCCCACTTTAACAACTAAGTCCCCAGATCCTGCTCCCTCCCCCCATGTAAATGGGTATCGGGTACATTGTACCCCTACCCATTACCAAAAAAAAGTCAAAAACGAATAACGACAGGCAACAGTTTTTGACAAGTTCTTTATTAAAAAATAAAAAAATAGTGTCCATCAATGTAAATCCATTGTCAATCATGACATCCTCTGTACCTGAAAAAAAATAAAAAACGCTCCACCTCTTGGGAGGCCTTTCACCGTCTGCCTTCTCTCTGATTTGACAGTTCTTATATAGACAAGGGGTGTGGCCACCAAGCAATGTCACCCCCCTTCTGACATCACATGACTTCAGAGAAGGCGGTGCCATCAGGTGAGGTAGTCGGGTGGCCCTGCCCCTTGCCTATATAAGTTAAAGCTCAGATCGGGCAGAGGGCGGGAGGCCCCCCAAGCGGCGGAGTGCTTTTTATTTTTTTCAATTTTTTGGGTACAGCGGCATTGTAAATGACGATGGATTTACATTGAGTGAGTCCTTTTTAAAAAAAAATTTTAATAAAGGACTAGTCAAAAACTGTTTCCTGCGGTTATTACTTTTTACACTTTTTGGTGAATGGGTAGGGGTACGATGTACCCGATATCCATTCACATAGGGGGGGACTGGGATCTGTAAAAGGGGGCTTCCAGATTCTGATAAGCCCCCCACCCACGTACCCAAACAACCACAGCCCTGGGTTGTCGGGAAGAGGCCCTTGTCCCCATCAACATGGGACAAGGTGCATTGGGGGCACCCCAAAGCACCCTCCCATGTTGAGGGCAAGCTGCCTGGTATGGTTCATGAGGGGGGGCGCTTGCTCATTCCCCACCTTCCTGGCCTGTCAGGCTGCATGCTCAGATATGGGTCTGTTATGGATTTTGGGGGGACCCCACGCCATTTTTTAAAAAAACCTTGAAGTGGAGCTCCCCTTAAAATCTATACCAGAACCAAATGGCCTGATATGGATTTTGAGGGGGGCCCAATGCAGTTTTTTTTCTTAATTTTGTCATGGGGTTCCCCTTAAAAGCCATACCAGTTCCAAATGGTCCCCCAAGCTGTTTTTTTTTAAATTAGGTTTTGGGTGTTTGTGAAGCCTGAACACTGTTACTTGTTTTATTATTGTTTTTATTTTTTAGGGGTGATTTTTATAACTTTTTATTATAGAGTGTGGGATGGGAATATGGTGCTTGGATGCAATACATTTGTGCTTGGTGCACTATAAACCATTTTTGTATAGTTTTTTTATTTATTTTTTTAATAAAGAAAATAATGGTGCAGCAACTGTGGCAAATTTTTTTTTACTGCTGTGCTGCAAAAAAAATAAATAAAAATAAATGTAAAATAATTTAAGAAAGTAAAAAAAAAAAACAGTGCCAAGGCGGAAGGAAGTTCACCTGTGAAACAGGTAATTATGGAGACTTTTTTTTGCTGCTGCTGGGAAAAAAAAATCTAAAAACCCCCCCCTCCCCAAAAAAAAGGCAGTCACTGCTGATGCAGAGGAGGAATGCCTGTAATGCAGAATGGAGGAACAGCAATTATGCCTTAAATATTTTTAGTGCTGCTGCAAAGAAATACTAATAATTAAAAAAAAAAAAGAAAGCAAAAAAAAAAAAAAAAGGAAACCACTGCTGATGCAGAAAGAGGAACCCCTGCAATGCAAAAAGAGGAACTTAGCTCTATTAGCTACTAATATCAGAGTGTTATGTATACTTATGTAATGGCACTTCCTATCTCTGGGAGGTGGGCTTTAAAACCCCAGAAACAGAAAGTGGAGAGAGTAAGAGAAAGTCTCAGCCACATGTCCTGTCAATGCTGCTGTATTCTCACCTAGACCAAAAGGAGAGACTATTATGCAAGTATTCCTATGCTCTAATTGCAGCTGCCTATAGCTTATTGAATGTGTCTTTGAACACTTGTGTCAGAAACAGTATCTCTGTCTATCAGTGTCAGCTAGTTAGGTCTGTGCTACTTGGTCTCCTTCTGGTATATTAGCAGGGGAACTTGTTTATTTCAATAGAGTTTACATACAACTCCAGTTATTTTAGTTAACCCTGTCATCTCTGGTCTGTGATTCTATAGCTAGTTTTAGTTTAGGGCTTAATTACTAGCATAGGCTAGAGCTAAGTTAGGCATCTGATGGCCACTCATGGTAGTTAGAGGTCCAGTTGCATGTCAGAGTAGAAACTACTAGAGAAGGATTAAAGCCCAGACTGACTCAGGCTGACTCTGAGTTGCTGTGCCACACCACAGTTTCTGAAGCTGAATTCCAGGCTGAATGGACAATGAATGGAGGATCTCCCCATTGTGGATGATCTTGTTTTCAAGTCTCCAACCCAAAAACAGATGCTGCATTGTGATCATCCTTAGTGAAGATCCAGGTTCTCTTATTTACCTGCAGGTTCAGTGCAATATCCTGTTTGGGGACGGCCATTTGTCATACCCTCTCACAAAAGAGGGCTACACACATAGCATTCCATAATGTGAAAATGTGTAAAGTATGACAGAAATTTTCAAATAGAAGCAAGATTAAAAAGGCAGACAGGGAAAATCATTGGTCAAACAGATTTAAATCCAAACTCCAGGGTGGGCATCATGTAACCCTAAAGTGGGGAGGCACACAATACTGGAGGAAGGCAAGGGACAGCTGGAGTAGGAAAAGGGTAATTAGTGCATTTTTTTAGTCACAACATGAGGAAATAAATATTTTCACTAAACACATTAAATTAGAGTTTGGCATTAAGAATTTGCTTTTGGTCTTGTGACTGTAGTGTAAAAAAAGAGATAACAAATTTCTGTTTTGCTATATTAAAATTTGCTTTTGTTTTTTTAAATCAACTACACATTCTCTTTGTGAAATTGCCAATAAATTGTATGTTAAATGGTAAAACAATACATTTGGCTATGAATGTAAGATAATTAACTCAAAATATATAATTGTACAGTTGTACACTTTTAGTTTAAATCACCATGATATTAACAGTCAATACATTTTCACGACATAGAAATTGTATTTTAGGGTTGCTTAGCAAAGTTACCATTATGTATGTTCATCATAGTGTAATATAAAATTTATAGTTATATTTTTTTTAATTGCAGTGAAAATCTACTGTACTACAGATTTACAAGAGAACTCTTTGGGCTCTTTACAACAAGTTCAGATGAAGTAGTTCAGTAATGCAAGCAAGCATTTGAATATATTGATAATCTAAATATTATAATTTAATACTTTTGGTCTTCTAATTAGCCATCCAAAATGCATTATTTTCATTTATTCTCACTTAAAAAAAAAAACCCAAATAGTATGTACTTTTAGCTTATCTTCTTAAATCTAGCTAAGGTAAGTAAAACTTTTCAAAGCGGCTATACAGAAATAAATGATTAACGTTTCTGCCTAAAGTACAAAAGGAATATTATTGGCTACTAGGCATACTGCAGCCTTTGAATCAGTTTGCAGAGTACAGGTAATCACATTTGTTATTCAGTTTACGTACAAATGAAGCCATTTACAAATCACAATCCAAGGAAAATTTATAGTGAATGATGATTTCTGAATGAATAGTGATTGGATATTTACTTAAAAAATAAAATTCACTAAATAACATCTTGTGTTTGTTTTGCATTTGAGGGAAAGGAAGATAAAGATGCAAGAGAATCTGTTTTCCTGAATGTTGTTACTTTGGGGCTAGTGGTGAATTTTGTCAAGGCAGCAATTTATTTGCTGAGTCAATATTCCATAGTGAAAATTATTTTGTTATGGTTTTGCTGAAGGCATATTTTGTTAACTATTTATTTGCAGCTACAGCAAATCAAAAAATGCTGTATGTACACTCATAATCTTGAGAAACTCCTTGTTAGTCAGAGATGCTTTTCTGTTCTGCACTAAGGAGTGCAAATGTCAAGGATTTACATTAGAAACTAAAAAACGCAAACAAAAATGTAAACAGTGTGACGGGAAAGCAACACAGGCAGCTAATGTACTCATACATATCCTTGAAAACTTTAATCCAAATAAGAGCAGATGAAATTGTTAATGTATGCATGTTGTGGTGAAAATGGATATATCTGTGTACTGACTTTTTTTCTATAAAACTTTGTTTACAGTGGCCTTTTATCATTTCAGCAAAATTATAATGATGATTTGCATTTCACTACTTAGATAGCATACATGGGGGATCCACACATGTGGGCAGGTTGAATTGTGTTTTGTTTTAGTAAGTTAGCGGATGGCCCAGGTTGGGGGAAAGGGTTATGTTATGTGTGCTCTGTCCCAGGTTTTTTGGTCCAAGCCAGCCCACCTGTGGTATAAAAAAGGGGGAAGGCTGAGGTACAGGAGTCTGTGTTCCCACTCTTGGCTCAACTCGTGGTTTTGGGGGATTGCTGCATTATGCAGTCTGTTGAAGACACTGGAGTTCCGGAGATCATCCAAGTTATGTAGAATACCTATTTGGGCTACTACCTCACAGGGGTAGGCCTATGTAGCCACACAGGTATAGTCAGGATTAGGAATTGGACATTGTTCATATTGGACTGTTATGTTGGGAACTTTTCAGTAAAGTAACATTAACTGTCTCAAGCCTGGTCTGAAGTTATTCAAAGGGGTTCATGTTGGTTCTGGTGTATCTAAAGAACCAAGGTCTGTAAAGAACAAAAGGACATGAAGCAACATCGCTACAAAGGGTTAACTCAGCAAGACAAGGAAGAGGAGTGTTGTTGTCAGGAGTAACTGAGTACAAGTTCAAGACACAAAGCAACCAGTCATTAGGCATGATACCTGGAAGGGTGACAGATCCTCCAGTACGGGGGTCATTGTCTGGCTCCCTCTATAAGCAGCCAGTCTATGCTATGCGCATGGTGGGACCCCATTCTGTTACTGGGAGTGAGGTAACAGAGGTTCGCTGGACTGATGGAGTGGGAACAGGTTCAGCCTGTCCCTACTAATGCAACATACTGTACAAGTACAGTGTGTAGTGACATTGGACAAGACACTTTTCAGAGGAAGAAAGAAGATATACCTGAGCTCAAATCCCAAAAGCTTGTTCATGTATTTGAACTATCAGGTGCTAAAGGGGTGTGACCCCATATTAACCCCCTTAAATTCTGGATGGACCCTCTCCACACTGCTATACCCTTTCCAGCAAACTATTCAATGAAAAACAGGGATATTTAGCTCACATATATTGCAAAACATGTTTAAGCTGACCAAATGCCTCTTCTGCCAAGTTCAACATTGCCTTGCCACTGCAAATGCTACGGTGGACACCATGCCAACATGGGGCATAAATGCCAAAGGTGGGGAGAGCAACTAGGTTCAGATCTGGTCACTGACCTGCATTACAACAGAGGAAATATATACCTGTGCTCAAATCCCAATAGCTTGTTCATGTATTTGAACTATCAGGTGCTAAAGGGGTGTGACCACATATTAATACAAATTCTGGATGGACCCTCTGCACAATGCTACACCCTTTCCAGCAAACTATGCAATGAAAAACAGGGATTACTTTGACGCAGTTGGTCAGCTTAAACATGTATTGCAATATATGTGAACTAAATATGCCTGTTTTTCACTGCATAGTTTGCTGAAAAGGGTGAACTAGTGTGCAGAGGGTCCATCCAGAATATGTACTTTTTAGAGGATTTTTGCTGCACACAGTGAAGGGTCATCTCTAAGTTGGGAAACTGCCTTAATGCTTGTTTTTTCATATGACCACAGTCTCCACCTGGTCCCGGGCATTGATGAGCACATTCTGTGCAAATGTACCCATGTGTGCAGGGCGAAGATGCTTACACACAGTTGTTGCACTAGCATACAGGGATAAGCTTTAGAAAATCATGTCTTCTATGTATTTATTGGTTTTTAAACTGAGGGGGGTTATTAACCACTTGCCAACCGGCTGCCGCAGTTTCACTGTGGCAGGCTGTCTCGGCTGCGTGAAACGACGTAGTACTACATCGGTCGCGTGTGTGGTGCTGGGGGGTGAGCACGGGGCCAGCGGCCGCAAATGCCGCCAGACACCCGGCATCGCTCCCCACTGAGAGAGAAGAACGGTCAGCTGTTGTAAACACAACTGACTGTTCTTCTCTCTAAAATGATCACAGACCGCTTGTGATCCTTCTATATAGGATCACAGGTCTCTATGGTCATTTCACAAGCCCCTCCCCCCACAGTTAGTAAACACTCCCCTGGGCTCACAATTAACCCTTTGATCACCCACTAGGTTAACCTCTTCCCTGTCAGTGTCATTATTACAGTAACAGTGCAAATTTTTAGCACTGATTACTGTAGTAATGTCACTGTTCCTCCCAAAAGTGCCAAAAAGGTCAGTTAGGGGTCCGATCTTTCCACCGCAATGTCACAGTCCCGCTAAAAATTGCAGATCGCAGCCATTACTAGTAAAAAAATAAATAAATAAAATCAACACAAATCTTTCCCCTAGTTTATAGATGTGATAACTTTTGTGCAAACCAATCAAAATAAGCTTATTGCAATTTTTTTCACCAAAAATATGTAGCAGAATACAAATTGGCCTAAAAGGATGAAAAAATTAGATTTTTATTTATTTATTTATTTTTTTGGGGGGGGGGGATGTTATATAGCAGAATGTGAAAAATATATATATCTATTTTTTTTCAGAATTGTCCCTATTTTTTTGGTTATAGCGCAAAAATAAAAATCACAGAGGTGATCAAATACCACCAAAAGAAAGCTCTATTTATGGGAAAAAAAGGACATCAATTTTATTTCGGTACAGTGTTGTGTGACCACGCAATGTTCTGTTAAATTAATACAGTGCCGAATTGCAAAAAATGACCTGGTCATTAAGGGAGCAAATCCTTTTCGGTCCAGAACTGGTTAATACATATCATGAAATTTGTATAAAGACCTTCCCATACATGTTTCATTTATCCATTTTAACCCCAATCCTTGCTAAGCAAGATCACTGTCAGAATTTAATTTAATTTAATTTAATTATTCTATAGCCAGTGACAGTAATCATACAAAAAAAAAAGACAGGCTGGTTGTACAAAAGTCAATTGAAAGATCAACTTCAACCACTCCAGATCAACATGCTCATAGATGGATTGAAATTCATCCAGTTCCTGCTGAACAGACTGAATTTCGATCTGTCTATGGGTGACTTTACAATGACTTGTCCCCAGACAGAGTGAGCTATACCTCATTAATATACAATACAGGAGGGTGGTTTTTAAATTGTTAACCCTTTGACAGGAGACACAGTGTTCAAATCTAGTTTACAAATGATAATTAATAAATGTAAGCAATTAGGTTTAATTATGTTAAACGTTACTCCACAACCCCCTCTGACCCCCACCCCTTCCCCACCCTCCTAAACATTACAAAGCAGAGAAAGCATGAAAGGAGTTTTAAGCAAGTGAAAGGCACTTAGAAATGTTTATGGGGGACATGTATCAATGAAAAAACGTTTTTTTAAAAAAACATAATTTTTAAATAAGCAGTGATTTGCTGATGCTTAAAATTGAAAGCATCAAAATGAGAAATAACAATAAAAATGAAAAAATCCTTTCAATATAGTGCCTGGAGGGTCCCTTTAGTCTAACTGTAAAGTGGCACATGTGTAGTGTGTATAGAAGCTGCTGCAGAAATAATTGCATTTATAAAGCCAAAAAAAATGGCTTTTTTCCTGCAAGCTTTCTTTATTTTGTAAACAACAGCTTGAGCAGCCAGTGTGTATGATGAGTCCACAATGTAGTGCACTGGGAACAAGATTAGAGATTTTTTGGATAAATTCTGGTGTCTCTTCTGCAGACTTTGGATAGAAGTAACGGGGAGCAAAAAAATTGATCTTTGGGTTTTGAAGGTGCCTAACTCTAAACTCTTGATGAAAGCAAGAATTGCCTTGCTTCAAAAATTTAAATGATATGAACCTCTTAAACAGGTGCAAAAAAATTGGTCTTTGGGTGTTAATTGTGCCCATGAAACCTACACTAAAATTCTTCCAGATGAAATCAAAACCCACAACACTAGGCAGGCTAGAAGTCTTGCAGAGATTCCACATCCCAAAAACACTTAACCAGTGACATCGGCATCAGGGGCTTCATAGCTGCTGGTAATCCAGGACTGATTCATTTTGGTGAGTAAGGAGGAGGAACAGAATTGCATCCCTTTCATGTGGCTTTCAGGGGCTCTTGCCAAAGAGCTGGGTGATGGGAGGTCAAATGCCTTGTAAAGTACGTGGTACCCAAATGGCTGGTATTTTTGCCACGCTTGATGTGCTTGAGGAAAGTTTGCAAATTGCAACAGTGCGATCGGCTGCATGTGTGCTAAAAAAGGCCCAGATAGCTGAGCTGTGGGAAGGATGCCAGGAGATAACAGCTCCACAATGTGATGGAATAGGGTGGCTGCCCTCTACTCTTCTTTGATGACTGCCCCATTGGGGTTTTGCCTCACCTCCACTTTCCACCTTTGCTCTATCTGGCACCCAAGTCGTATCAGTGACCTCATCATCATCATCTCCTCCATCCTAATTACCACTGGAGACAACTTGGCACTGCAGCTGGGGGATCATGACTGCCAATTTGTGTACCAGTGTTCTCCCCTCTATGTAGGCTAATGTTCCAACCTTCCTCAACCTCAGAACCAACATCTGAATCAAGTAATGGTTATGCATAGTCAAAGAGCAAGTGGCTGATGCTGTGTTCAAATAACTCAGCTGACTCCTTAATGCCTAATTCTGGGGCTATGGCAGAAATAGCTGTGGACAAGGAGACAGATTTAGCCAATCTGGCATCTGCAGTGGACTGTGCACTAGTCTCTTCTTCGGTGACTGCGGATGAGGATGGTTTAGTAAGCCAGTCCACCACCTCCTCTGCATGCTGTTCAGACAAGGTTGCTGGATAGCCTGGGAAACATCACTAAACACATGAAATAATGCCCTGCCTGAGGACTTACCACGTCCATCTTTGCCTGTGGACACATACGCTGCTGGCCCCCTCACAGTGCCATGGGAACATTTGCCTCTCCTTGTTGGCCTCCCAGACATGATGGGAAGGTGCTTATTAACAAAATGTGATAAAGATGTGGAAATGTGTACGTGGAGGCACTTTAATAAATAGAAAGTGGTGTTTGGCGCACTTTAACCTGAGCACTTACTACACAGAAACACTCCACCGACATACTACAATATACTGCAGAAAAACTGCACTAACGTACAGAAATATACTGCGTTAAACGTGCAGTAAGGCACTGAAATGTACTGCTTTAAATGTGCACAAACGCATAGAAATAAACTGCGTTAAATGTGCAGTAACCCACTGAAATATACTGTGATAAACATGCACTAACGCACAGAAATGTACTGTCTAAAATGACACATAATGCACTGGAACATACTGCGTTAAACGGCACATAATGCACAAAAATTTACTGCGTTATACGTGCAGTAATGCACAGAAATATACTGCGTTAAATATGCACTAACGCACTGAACTATAATACAGTAAACCTGCCCTGACAAAATAAACTGACACTAAAGTAAAAATGAATGGTCAGGTCACTACACTCACACTGACTGAACTATCACTAGATTCACACTAATGTGACACTAAAGTAAAAATAAATGGTCAGGTCACTACACTCACACTGACTGAACTATCACTAGATTCACACTAATGTGACACTAAAGTAAAAATGAATGGTCAGGTCACTACACTCACACTGTCTGAACTATCAATAGATTCACACTAAACTGATATTCTACACTGACAATAGAATTAGACTAGCCCGCTTTTGCACACTAACTCTCTAGTAGCACTGAATAGAGCCCTGTTCTATTCTCTTTTCATGCTCACAAGGCCTTTGATGGGGGGGGGGGGGGATTTAGCTACCGGTCTTCTTGTAGGGGGCCTGAGCACTCAGGGGTGCCCACACAGGGAGGGGGATTTGTGATGAACGACATTTACAGAAATCTTCCTCCAGCAGCTGACAGCTGATCTCTCCCCCTCTACCTGCTGCCAGCTTTTATCTGCTGAGAAAGAGACAGTTGTCCCTCACTAATCCCCCTCCCTGTGTGGGCCCCCCTCCTCCCAGCCCTGGCTCTAATGTTAGTTCTGCTCCAGAGTTTGTTATCTCTGTAACTTTGTTTCTCTCTCTATACTCCTAACCCCAGCCTATATATTTTTTCATCTCTCTTCCCCTCTGTTTTCCTGACACAGTCACAGTTGATCAGCTGCATTCTCATGGGGTGAAGAATTTACTGTTGTACCAGTTCCATAGCTGCCTTGTATCTTGTCCCAGTGCAGTTTAATGTGCTTTATGTAGCTGGGCTTCCCACTTCTCTCCGCCACACTGCTTTATGATCTATGCAACGTTGCTTCTTCTCCTCTACACTGTCAGTTCCCTCTGCATCCATGTATCAACTCCTTATATTTAACCATTTACTAACTGATCTGGCAGGAGTAAACTCCATTTTTTATCTTATATCTACAAGTAAGCCTATATTAGGTTCAGTGAATATCTCCTAAACGTAGCAGTTGGTGATACCACCAGCTCATGTGCACCATGCTCTCAATGGATGACATACCATCCATTAAGAGAGCTGTGCTGTGACCATTACACCAGCACGCATGCGTGTGAGTTACATCAGTTTGGCCAAACGACTGGAGCCCAAGAAACCAGAGAGAAGACCAGACGAGGATGGAATCCCTCTTAGTAGTGACAGCACACCGCTGAAGAGATCTGTGTTTTAGGTTAGAAAAATACAATTAAGGGCTAATACTCTGTACTCTGACTGTGTGAAGGAAGGGTTTGGGCTGGAGCCACCTGTCATTCTATGGGGATGCAGCGCCTGTACGAACACAGCCGCAGGCCCTACTTGGACAGATGTGCAGGTGAGTTGCCCCCAAATGCACACTGTCTGTGTGTGGACTGTTCTCCTGCATCCCCACGCCTGTCAAATTATGACCAGCAGCTGTGTTCATACAGCTAAAGGTGGTTCAAACTACATAAATGAACCACTGATTCACACACTACAGAGCACAGCAGCCATGTGCATAAGCCCCAACACCTCCCCCACACACAGAGATTTATTTATCAACTCAGTTTTATCTTTTAGATTTAGCAGGAATTCTGCATGTTGTATTTGTGTCTGCTAATGATGATTTTATTGTATTTTTTTCGAAATATAACTTTAATATTTTCTTGGGGAGGTGCCCTGTCAGGTAGTCTGTATGGGGCCCTGCGATTTTTATCAGCAGCCCTGCACGCTATCACACTACAAATAGCCGCTATTGAAAGAATACTTTTAACGTGTGGGTTGGGACTAAGAGCAATGAGCCATGATTGTAAAAAGTCCTCATTACTTTCTCCAATCATGGCTCTGACAGTGCTCTGTGCCCTGATTGGGAAAAGCTTTAATTTCTTCAGTCAATCAGGTCTTCCAATGCACTGTGCGGCGGTACAGTGCATTGTGGTAATTCGGAGGGCCTAGCAAACACCCCGATAATTTGGGTATTCGTCGAACGGGCAAACAGACATTGTTCGACCCGAACTCATGCCCGGGCAGAAAGGTTCACCCATCCCTAATAGTTATGCTAGGATAATGGAAACATGTAACAAAAATAAAGTTGGTTTTTCCCATAATGGCTGCAAAAGGTTGAAATACACTGTAAAATTGCCCAAGCCCAGTTCCAACATGGACTCCAGGCCTCGCTTTGAGATCGTCCCCTTACCTACCATCCACCTGGCCGGAATAGCATCTGCAAGTGGCGGACCACTGCAGCGTGGGCTTATGAAGTCCCTACACCCGCTGATTTTAGGATATCATCAAACGTCAAATACAGAAGTATACTGTTTCCTTAATACGCCACCTCATACCCCTCTGCATGATAAAAATTACATTTACATGACAAGAAATTGGGCAGAACAGTAGCTTAGTAGACTTTCCATTTGGGTATCCAGAAAGAACCTGGTAAGTTGTCCCTTGGATCACATTTATATTTCATTCAGTAATTGCTACTTTTTAAAATAATTTGCTCATGTTTCCTGGATAACATCAAAAACTAAATTATTCATTTTACTTATTGCCTGGAGTTGCTTTCTAAATATCTAGCTGTTCAAGTCTGGATCTAGCAACCATCCTGTATGGTGTTGGTGTACCATGAAGTAACCATGAAGTAGCATACAGTATTTAGCATACATATTTAATGAAAGACTTTTAAAGGATCAATTGAAAGGCTAGTTTACTATATATTGCTGTAACTAATTATTTAGAAAACCTAAACAAACACAATCTTAAAGCATATTCTTCTTACAAATCTTGGCTTAATACATATCTGAATATCTTCAGCTTCTTTTCCTCTACACTGCACCATTATCCTCAGTCCATTATCTCTTGTTCCCATACAGTAACATGCTCAGATATGAAACTAATAATAAAAGGATCTTTTCTATCCTTTAATGCTTCAGTATAATCCCACCAAATGAAAGTTGACTAATCTTCCCTAAGAGCTGTCAGACAACAGGAAACAAACTTATTTCTCTGCAAAATGTTTGTATAAGTATTTTAGATAATTAATGATCCAGCTTAAATCTTTTTCTCCTTTTACAAATTATCCTTGTTATGGAAGCTTGTATTTAGGTCACAAGTAGATGTCATTGTTACACTCGCTGCTTTCTATTTCCCTTGGGCAATACTAAATATGTATGAGAGCTTTGGTATTATTTTTACCAGAAAAGTAGAAGCAAAACAATTGGTCAACTTGCATCTTGTCTGTCAAAAATCACCTTCAGTAAAATCTTGTTTGTAATTTATATGCAATTTATGCATAGAGAAGATTAACATGCTCTGACAATCAGTTGTTTTGCTTTCAGCCATCTTTCCTTTTCACCACCTGCTGTATCTTCCTTCTGCTTTAATCGCACTGTTGACAGTTCCTAGCAGTAAAGATTACAATTATTCAGTGTGACAGGCAAAATACTAAATTAAAAAGCAATCAAATTGGCTTCATTTTTGTATTATATGGTGTTGACTTCAAAGCCAAAAAAATATGTTTTCAAAGCTTTTCTTCATTAGCAAAACACAGATTCATTTCATGGAACAACGATCAAGCAAAACACCCTAAAAGAACCCTAATTTTAGTAGCTATCAGGAAATTCACACTAACTATATATTGACAAAATAGTGGATATTTTACTTTGGCCTATGGCATAAATTTAAAACTATTCAAATAAAATAGGTGCTTGGAATGAACATTTATGTCTCTAAATACAGAATCTTGTTAGGAAGACTTTTCAGATATAATCTAATTATTTCTAGATTACCTCATACAATACTCAGCTGTCATATGAATTATCCGCTGCAAGATAACGCTTACTCAGTGACTCCATTTGTAAAAAAGGGTACATTGGAATACACATATAAAAAAAGAAACTGTGTTGACTTGTAGACTTCCTTTACACCTCAAGTGAGATTATAGTTGCTGTTAGTAGCACAAACAGCATTTATTTCATGTATTTTCCCTAACAATGTGAATTGATAACAATTACACACAGGCATACAGCTCAGGAAGTTATCGGCTCCTAGAATTATAATTAGAATAGATATTTTTTTTAACTTATTAAAGAGATATAACAAAATTCTTTCAATAGTATATTTAACAGACACAAGGGGAACAATTGAAAGCCTGCAGATTCCCTACCCAGCTGCTAACCTACACCACCAAGAAAGGCTCCTTCAGTCTTTATATTTCCCAAGCCATTTCCCAAGTCATGTTGTGTGTCCAAAACTTGGAATGGGATCAAAAAATGTTTCACATATCTAAACAAACAACTACTTTTGCACAAGAGGCATTAACTGATGTCCACAAAAGTTCAGATCCCCCTGTACATACTAGACCATTATACAAGGACTCACACTTGAAGGGACACTTAAAGTCGCTAAAGTTTCGCTGTCACAATCTGTGGGCAGACAGGCTCTTTAATAGAGAGCAATGTCTATTCTGCAATAAAATACACCTCCCTGCCTGATACCAGCATTCTCTGGCTTATGCATCTCAGTTTATATTGCTGGCACAGTCCCTGTGTGCTGGGAATCACTAAAGCCAAGCTCCACCCAAAAGGGGAAGCTCTACTTGGTTGCCTCCCCCCCTCTCTTCTGTCACATTTCAGGGGGAGCAGGTACCTGTTTTTGAGAGCTATCCGCTCCCACTTCTGGATGACTTCACTGTGGTACCCGGAAGTTCAGCCCCCCTAATCCTTTTCCCGCCACAGGGCTATTTACAAAGCGCAGTGTGCTTCACACATGTGCAGTACGGAGCCGGCTGTGAAGCCGCAACGCAGCACCAAGACTAAGTCCTGCATATGACATCATCTTGCCTTGGTCAATGAAAACATTGGAAGATCAGAACACAGAAGAAGATGCTAGTGCCAGTGAGGGACCAGGACTGTTGAAGGAAATATAAGTTTAGTTACATTACTGGATCTACTAAACCCCAGCTCTACAATAGTTATGGAATTGCTGTTTTGTATGACCTGTGTACTGTGCACACCTTGAAGAACTCTTGAATACTACTGCCTTCTTTTACTTTCATGTATAAACAAATGTTCTTGTGCTTTCTACTTAGATTTGTTAATAAAAAAAAAATATAGAATGAAAAAAAAGGTGCATGAAGTGATCCAAATTTAAAAAAAAAAGTAATAATGTGTAAAGTAAAAGTATTTTTGGATAACACACCACACTTTGATTGTAAGTGCTCATATGTTCTGTTTTAAAGCATACAGTACAGATACATTATTACTTTGTGTGTCTTTAACAAATGGTTTAACCAGTGGCAAATGACCCGTATTTAAGCTGATAAATTTGATGGTAACATGAAGATAAATGTGATGGTAAAACAACAGGAAAGTCAATTGCACTGCTTGCCCTGCAGGTGTTGAAATCCTTCATACCACTCACTCACCTTCTGCCTACCTGTCTAAATTCCACTTGATGTAGTTCATGATGTGTCTGTGATTCATTTTGACAATGTGTTGGTACTATTGAAAGGGTACGTCATATTTAGGCATCATCAAAAATGTTTGTGTCAACTTTACACACTGCATTTTTCTCTTGAGCTATTACATACTCATACAAACAGACAGCCAAAGTCATTAGAAAATAAGGACACTTCGTTCTGAGAAAATATAAAAAAAAAGCAATGAACAACACTTTTTTTTTTCCATTACGCAGCAACCCGCTTGAAGAATGTTATTTACATTTCAATAGCATTTGCTTATAACACTGACATAGTACACAGCTTGCAGATTTTGATACAACTGAGAAATTCTCACCCTATGGAGTTTACATTGTGTCATAAAATGCTTCAGGCATAAAGGAACAATGTGACCTGATAGACAAAGGAGCATGATACCATATCATCACAAACTCTGTTCCTCTGTTTGAAACATGTTGCCCTTGCCAGAAAGTCTGATCTCATAAACAAAGGCTCAGTTATCCCGATAAATGTTTATATTTTCTCATGCATTTTATTCACACAAATGGAGCCTCAAACTTTCTGGCTAATAAAAAGAAGGAGCATAGCTGATTGGGGAAAAAGAAGCATGCTATTTCAGCAGTAAGGGCGTCCATACACCTGAAAAATGTCAACCTCATTCAACAGTGTTGGATATCAACAGCTGTGGCTTAGTCTGACAAGTAGGCATGCAGGTGTCAAACACCCACATTATGTTGGAGACAAAGACAACTGTTGTTTAAATGTGAGGTACACTTGCCAAGGCAGTCCTTAAAAATCATCTCCCATCACACAAAAAACAATTTCTAAAGGATAAATATGGGGTGGATACCTAGCATCAACTCATAAGCACCCCAATTATTGCCAAAAAGCATCTAAAATAAAATTTGTAGATATTCTACATGTGAGACCATTTAACAAGGTTTTTATTTCACTCTTTCCAGTTTTTCCAGCGATGTCTGAAACAAGCAGATACACTTCAGTATAAGTAATGGGCTTTAGCTCAATCTAATTTGACAGTCAAATTATAGCAGGGCACACATCTTCAATATTCATCATTGTAGTGTATATATTAAAGGATTGGATTCGCCAAGCATGAACCAAAGAGTGCCAAATCTCTTCCAAACCCACCTTTTTTGAGATTGGTTGATGAATAATTTATGTTATACTTGGCTGCAGCAAATGATGCTGTGATTTACAGAGTACATGTAACATTCATATCAATACCTGATCATGATGGAACATACAATCTTCTTCCTCTTTCACAGTTTTCTAGATAAACTAGGGCTAATTTAGATTTAAATTGACTGATATACCAGTATACTTTTGGAACATAGAAAAAAACAGTGCATGTGTATCAACAACTTGCCTACTGGGCAACTTGTTAATGTGGCACTTTTACCCCCTTCCTGCCCAGGCCAATTTTCAGATTTAAGCTGAATGAATGAGTTTGAATGACTATTGCTCAGTCAGGCTACACTGTAACCATAAGTCATTTTACTCATTTTGTTTCACACAAATATAGCCTTCTTTTGGTGGTATTTAATTACCACTAGGTTTTTTATTTTTTGCTAAACAAATGAAAAAAGACCAAAAATGTTGCAAAAATTTTTTTTTTCATAATTTGTTATAAAATTTTGAAAACAGATATTTTTTTTCCTTCACTGATGTGCGCTGATGAGGCTGCACTGATGGGCACTGATTGACTGCAACGATGAGGCAGCACTGATGAAGCAACACTGATGGGCACTGATTGGCTGTACTGATGGGCACTGATGAGACAGCACTGGTGAGCACTATTGGGGAGGCACTGATGAGCACTGAGAGGTGGCACCGATGAGCACTGATAGGCAACACTGAAAGTCACTGTTAGGTGGCAGTGATAAGTGGCACTAATAGGCAGCACAGATAGGCACTGGTAGGCAGAGCTGATGGGCACTGATAGACAGCACTGATAGTTGACACTGATGAGGAGGCACTGGTGGGCACTGATTGGCAGAACTAATTGGCAGCACTGATGGGCACTAATTGGCAGCACTGGTGGACACTGTTTAGCCACCACTGATAATCAGGACACTGATAATCAGTTCCCTGATTATCAGTGTAGATGTCCCTTTCACACAAGCTGGCTATCGGCTTTCTCCTCCACTTCTCACGCTGTCAGCGTGAGGAAAGGAATGCCAATAACTGCCTTGTGTTTATATTGTGATCCACTGTCATTGGACACAGCTGATTATGTGGTAAAGGGCTGTGATTGGCCCTTTACCCCAATCTGTGATCAGCTGTGTCTGAAGGATGCAGCAATCACAGGACGCACCTTCCAAGTACCATAGGGGGTACGCGAGCAGTGCGATCACAGGAGGACATCCATAAACGCCCTCCTGGCAAAGTAAGCCCAAACTTTACCTGTCTTTTGGCCATAGCAGGCAGGTTGTGGTTAAATAAAAATAATGTAGTGGGTGCACCCTTCATGAACAAGACTTCCTGTAGTACTGGTAGCCAGAAATGTAGTGACAGCATGCACCAATTAGATACACAAATTGACTATTTTTTGGTGGGATTCTGTAAATTGAAATTTCCCTCCCCCATGAAGACTTCTTTCTGCAATTGGGTCTCATCATTTTTAAAATTCCCGTGGCTGTTATAGTGACACCAGCAATAACCATAGTAATTCAGAGTTTTTCAAAATCTGTTTATGCTTGGTTAGTTTCAACTAATCTCAATTATGTACAATATAAAATAAAATAATATGCATCCATAGAGCTGTAACAAATAATATAAAAATGTTAACAAGAAGCTTCTCATTAAAGAGCATACTTTTTGCTTACTTTCTGTCTGCCCACTGCTGTATATTTTAAATGGTATAACAAATCTTCATAGTAGTGCCAGGTCTGTAATCACACAATCAAAGAAAATGCAGAAAGCAAAAAAAGGAATAAACAAAATGTTTTGGTGCCTGTAGTGCTACATTTCATGAATTCATGCTGGTCTAGAAATTTAAGTAAACATAATTTAGATGTTCTTATCTGCATGTAACACACAGGTTGAGGGTTTGTCAATATTTTTCAAACTCCTTTGAACATTTTTCAGTCGACATTGGCAGTACTGACAGAATGGCTGCACACAGAATACCAAATATATTACCACAAAGAACTCATTCTTCCAGAGGTTATTACTTTGAAATGATTATTATTTAAGATAAGTTCTCTATGTATATTTTCAAACTTTTTCTCCATCTAAGATGCAAAAGGTGAAGTACTTTAATTTCAAATTTATCTCTGTTCAAATTTCTGTGCATGAAATATTAATGCTTTTTCTGAATTTTGGAATTCTCATTGCATTCCTTATTTCTTATGAAAAGAATATTGTAGATCTGATCACATAGCTGACAATACATTTACTTTTAGCCTGCTCATTTGAATTTATTACAGTGCATTACTTTGTCTTACCTTACTTATACTACATTTAGGATAAAACAAATAAACAACTATAATGTTTATTATAATATAGGTGAATCAAGGTAAGTGACACGAAGACTTGTTTTCAACATATATATATGTTAGCTTAAAGTGATTCTAAAGCCTAAACATGTTTTACCTTACTGGCTTCCCTGCATTAGGTAAAAAATGTATAGGTAGTAATAGCACCCACTCACACTACCTTATACTTACCTGAGCCCTCACTCGATCCAGTGCTGTGCCAATCTGTAGCTGCTCTCCCCACTCTCACAGGCTTTGCTGAGGCTGCTGCTGTCAGTCAAATCCTGTAATTAAGGAGCGGGAGGAAGGACAGAGTCACTCTGTCTGTGTATATGGACACAGGCAGCATGACTCAGGATTGAGCCTGCAGGTGTGCAACAATAGAAAGCAGCTTTCTATGATGGCACACCAAGAAGAGGAGGAGCCAGGAGCACAAGCAGGGGACCCCAGAGGAGGAGGATCAGGGCCGCTCTGTGCAATTTTTATGCACATAACAGTATAACATATTTGTTATTAAAAAAATAAATAAATAAACTTTACAATTACTTTATCCTTTTGCTGCCAGGCCCTGTGCTCCACTTTTAAACTCAGCTGGCCAGACCAAATTTTCAATTTTTCCTTTGCTTTATATTTTTCACTTATAGCTTTTAGAGTTTGCAAAAGACCCCCACAACCATATATTTTCTGAAAGCACATGACCATTAGAAAAAAAGAAGGTGCTACTGATTTTTAAGGTCCCAAGATATTTGAGCAAACGTTTATCAAAACAATATTTTTGCTAAAAATCCACTAAAATTATTATTAGCAGATAAAAACACAGCAAATTTTACAAAATTCCTACTAAATATAAAAGCTTACCCTGTATTGAATTAATAAATAACAAAAATGTGTAACTTTTAATTTGCGCCTTTTGTGAAATTGTGAAAATCAAACAGATGGAAATGTGTGAAAAACAGTGTAAATATCCAAATATCTCTAAAAATTGGAAGGTTTTCATTTTTCCTTTACAGCTTTCAGAATTTGTGAAAGACTAGAATGCAAATAAGGAGCTACTGATTTTGCGCAAATGTTTATCCAAACAATATTTTCACAAAAAATACAGTAAAACCATTATTAGCAGATAAAAATACAGCTAATTTTACAAAATTCCTGCCAAATGCCTACTATATATAAAAGCTTAACCTGTATGAAGTTAATAAATAACAAATATTTGTAATTTTTACATTGCGTCTTTTTGCAAAATAATGAAGATCGAACATACAGTACGCAAAAATGTAAATATCCAAATATCCCTTTAAGCATCTGCAGGTTTCAATTTTTCCCTTACAGCTTTTGAGAATTTGTGAAAGACAAAGAATTACCTTAAAATAAGGTAATACTGATTTTTAGGCCCCGTGGTATTTGCCCAAACGTTTATCAAAACAATATTTTTGATAAAAATACATTAAATCCATTATTAGCAGATAAAAACACAGCTAATTTTACAAAATTCTTACTAAATTCCTACTAAATATAAAAGCTTATCCTGTGTTGAGGTAATAAATAACAAATACTTGTAAATTTTACATTTCGCCTTTTTGAAAAATGGTGAAAATTGAACGTACCCAAAAATTCTGAAGGTTTTCATTTTTCTCTTACATCTTTCAGAGTTTGTAAAAGACCCCCCCCCCCCCCCAAACCATATATTTTCTGAACGCATATGACCTCTAGAATAAAAATAAGGTGCCACTGATTTTTTTTTTAGGCCCTGCTGTATATGTGCAAGTGTTTATCAAAATAATATTTTTGCTAAAAATACACTACAACCATTATTAGCAGATAAAAACACAGCTTATTTTACAAAAGTGCAAAAGTATAAAAGTCGATGCCTCATCAGGGGAAACGTATCGGGAGGAGAACTGCAATATGTAGGTAGGGCTTTGTGTGGGTGTGCAAATTCCAAAGTTACCACTCAGGCTTATCCACAGTAATTTAAAGCAGAGTTCCGGCCATAAAAACATTTTTTAGGTAAAAATACCCCCTTAATCCTAAGCTAACGCCAATTACACTAACCCCACATTACAGTACAGGAAAGTAATTGAATTTAGAAAAAATCTTACCTTTAAAATGGATTGCAGAGCGCGGCCATCTCCGGTGTGTCCCCCGCTGTGTCCCAGAATGCAATCTACAGCGCATGTGCGAGATTGCGATCGGCAATCAGAGTAGCGGCTGGCCATTCCCATTGCATCCTTGGATTGATGACTCACATCTCCCAGGACACAATGCGAAACCAGAAGTGACGTCTGGGGCCGTGGCCGCAGAAGGAGGAAGTCGGACAGAGATGCCCCTAAAGTAAGGTAAGTGACCCCCCAAAAAAATGTCCAATTCTTTTTTAACATGCATATCTAAACTTTGAATTATTTGCCCACTCTTCTTTGCATAACTGTTCAAGTTCAGTTAAATTTGATGGTGACTTTAGTGTATTTAGGTTGGACTTTCTCTTTGTTTTTGTATAAGAGTGATTAAAGAAGGTATTTGGATAATTCATTTCTATAAGGCTTATAATTATATTGACATTTATTTGTGACTGAGAGATTGGATTGTATGATTGTTGGTATTGCAAAACAAAATATCTAAAACCTAATAAAAATGATTGCAAAAAAATTGATGGTGACTGTTTGTGGACTGCAATCTTAAAGTCATTCCACAAATGTTCAATTGGGTTTAGGTCTGGGCTCTGACTAAGCCATGAAAATACATTTACCTCTTTTCCTTCAACCACTGTGTGGTCATTTTTGCTGTGTGCTTTGGGTCATGTTGGAAGGTAAACCTGCTTCCCATTGACAACTTTCTGGCAGAGGGCAGCAGATATTCCTCAAGAATTTGATGGTATTTTGCCCTATACATTTTTCTTCTTTTAACACCGACAACACCCCGATAACAGGATATTACCACCTCCATGCTTTACTGTAGGAATGGTGTCATTTGGATGGTGAGCTGTATTGGATTTAGACCAGACCTATCATTCGGTGTTGAGGCCAAATAATTCAATTTCAGTCTCATCTGATCATAAAACTTTTTTCCATGTGGCCTAAGAATCTTCAAGGTGCATTTACAGTGGTCAGATAAGACTAAAATTGAATTATTTGGCCTCAGCACCAAACAATATGTCTGGTGGAAATCCATCCAAATAATGTAACTCAATTCCTATAGAAAAGCATGAAGGTGGTGATATCCTGTTATGGGGGTGTTTATCTACAGTAGAGACGGGCACACTGGTCAGTATAGATGGAAAAATGGATGGGGCAAAATTCTATCAAATTCTTGAGAAAAACATGCTGCCCTCTGCCAGAAAGTTGTCAATTGGACGAAGGTTTACCAAAAGTAAATGTGACCACACAGTAGTTGAAGCAGAAAAAGGTGAATGTAATTTCATTGCTTAGTCAGAGCCCAGACTTAAACCACATTGAAAATCTGTGGAATGACTTTAACCACTTAAGCCCCGGAAGATTTTACCCCCATTCCGACCAGGGGGTATTTTGCGATTCGGCACTGCGTGAATTTAACGGACAATTGTGCGGTCGTGCGACGCTGTACCTAAACGAATTTGGCGTCCTTTTTTTCCCACAAACAGAGCTTTATTTTGGTGGTATTTGATCACCTGTGCGATTTTTTGATCACGCGCTATAAACAAAAAAAGAGCGTCAATTTTGCAAAAATAGCAATATTTTTCACATTTTTTTATATGAAATTCCCAAAAAAAAAAAATGTAAAAATCAAAATGTTTTAACTTTTTCGGCCAATTTGTTTTATGCTACCTATGTTTGGTAAAAAAAATCGCAAAAAGCGTATTTTGATTGGTTTGCGCAAAAGTTATCGCGTTTACTAACAAAGGGAAAGATTTTTGTCATTTTTGTTGTTTTTTTTTTAACGTGTAATGGCGGCGATCTGCGATTTTTTTTGCGGTACTGCGACATTGGGGCGGACAGATCGGACCCTTGACTGACATTTTTGACACTTTTGGGGTTACCAGTGACATTTCTACAGTAATCAGTGCTATATATATGCACTGTTACTGTAAAAATACACTGGTAGTGAAGGGGTTAACTTTATTTGGGAGGGAGGGGCTGTGTGTATCCCTAGGGGCGTGCTTTCTACTGTGATTGGCTGTGGCTTCAGCTGTAAGGACACTGATCAACGGATCTACATACTAGATCCGAGTGATCAGTGTGTCTTAACAGCAAGGAGAATGACAGGTGGCTTGTTTACACAAGCTGCCTGACATTCTCCCTCTCCCCCGCCGATCACCGAGTGACCGGCGGACATCGGGTCCGCCGGTCACACGCGCGGGGGGGTCCGTGACCACGCGGGAGCGCGCCTCCGGGGGCGCGCGCTCGCTCCCTAGACCCTCACAAGCTAGTGACGTACCCCTACGTCACTTTGCCTGTGAGGAGCTGACTGCCGACGTAGATCGGTGTTAGGCAGTCAGCAAGTGGTTAAGGCTGGCCATACACTATACAATTTTCTTGTGCAACTTTCCTTTAGATTTACCAAAACCATGTAATATAGGGTCAAACCTACAAACTTTCAATTTGTATGCAATCAGGCAGGCCCTTGCACTACATAGTTTAAGGTAAATCTAAAGGAAATTGAATAAGAAAATTGTATAGTGTATGGCCAGCCTAAGACTGCAGTCCACAAACAGACACCATCAAATTTAACTGAACTTGAGAGCAGTTCTACAAAGAAAAGTGGGAAAATATTGTCGAGATATGCAAAGTTAGTAGAGACATAGTAGAGACATATCCCAACAGACTAAAGGCTGTAATTAAAGCAAAAGGTGGTCCAACAAAATACTAACATGAGGGGGGTGATCCTTTTTCCAACTCAGTGATTCTGTTTTTGAATTTTCTTCTGACATATTAGTGTTATATCTTTCACTTGAATGTTATAAGATGCACTAGTAAATACAGCTGGGTAAAACAAAAACTGTGTCTGTCTTCATTTCAGGCAAAGCAACAAAATGTGATTATTTTAAATATCTTTTCTATACCCACTGTATATGTAACCCATCAAGTGGTAAAGGAGTGTGACACAGTTGACCAGCTTAAACATGTATTGCAATATATGTTAAAGTGGTTGTTAAGCCACTTGCATGACTTTCTATAATCCTCTTTGTTTCCTAAGCCTGTGTGCCTCTGTATATGTGTTTTATAAAAACAATTCTGTGAATACCTAATTTCAGTGTGCTGCTTGGTGATCATGTGTCCAGCCGGCTCTCTCCTCTCCCCTCCCCATCTGACAGCTGAAGGGGGTGGGGCCAAGATTCCACTGCTGATGTCACATGGGAGGAGGGGAGAGAGAGAGAGAGAGACGGCCGGTCAAGTGATCGCCAAGCAGGAAACTGAAATCAGGTATTTACAGCATTTTTTTTAACATATTGACAGAGGCACACAGGCTTAGGAAACAAAGAGGATTATATTATAATCGCTTAATTTATTCTCCTTGGAGAAGAGACGCCTGAGAGGGGACGTGATAGCAATTTATACAGTAAATACCTCAATGGTGATCTCAGCATAGAAAAAAGGCTATTCAGTCGCAAGTATTGCATGAGGACTCGAGGACATACAATACGATTAGAGGAGAAGCGTTTTGACCTCAGGCAACGCAGGGGGTTCTTTACTGTTAGGGCTACAAGATTGTGGAATTCTCTACTACAAGGGGTAGTTTCTGCGGGAAGTATGGCTACTTTCAAAAGACTCTTGGACGTACATCTCAAGGATCAGAACATTAAGGGGCATGAGAGATGATTACGGCCACGCGCGCCTACACAGGTTGAACTGGATGGACTATTGCCTTTATTCAACCTCAACTACTTTGTAACTATATTAAATATTAACAGTTAGTATAGCAAGAGGAGGGGCCATGACACAGAGTTATGGTATAGCAGGAGGAGGGGCCATGACATGGAGCTGACAGGCAGATAGGGGAGGGGGGAGGAGGACACAGGAGGACACAGGAGAGCAGGGAGCAGGGCTGTGGATGATGGAGGCATGTACACTGACCACGGTGTCAGGGCTCAGCAGCCATGATATACCTTGGTCAGTTTTCAGAGGGGAGGGTAGAAACTGGCAGAATCAGCCAGGTTGTTTAGGTGACCCAGGGAGCCAAATTACACAGCACAAACACTGTGCTGTTATGTATGCTTTAGGGAACAGGATGAATTTTTTTTTTTTTTTTTTTTTATTGTAACAAACGCTTTAGTCCAAAAATCCCTGTTTTTAAGCAGAGTTTGGTAGAAATTTGTAAGGGTGTATTGTAGTGTGCAGGCAGTTGATCCAGATTTTTGAGTGTTTACATGGTCACACCCATTTATCACCTGATGATTTGATATGCTGTATGTGTAAAGCTATTTGGCTCTATGTCTTTAATAATTGTTGAAAAATAGTCCGAATTTATGTGTAACGGGACAATCCCTGTTGAAACTTTTTACATATTTATATTTATTCACTTTTTCAACAAGCATACAAAAAGTTGTTATTATTACAAAAATCGCAAATCACATACAATGCATGCTTATAAACTTTACACTCTTAATAACCCCTCCCAAAAAAAAAATATATATCTCCATCTTCTCTCCCATTTTCACCTTATTTTACTTTATACTCCTTCTCTCTAATACTTCATGGTTCCCTACCATTACTGGTTTCTTAGGCCAGGGTTTTTCTGTTCTCACCAATCTCCTACACCCAACATTTCCACATAGTCCTCCTTTTTTTTTTAACTCAAGCCCCATACAGTTTATCAAGGTATTTAACACAGGAGTCCTCCACTGTATGCATTGTTTCCTTCATAGACCTTACCCAATCTACCCTTACCACCCAATCTCTTGTACTCAGGGGTTCTAATGAATGCCAAATTACTGGTATCAAACTTTAAGCTGCATTCAATAAGTGAGGTACAAACGTATTCTTATAAACCATCGCCTTTTTCTCTGTATTGTGGAACAAACAGCTCCAGGATTACATTTGGATATGGTCTCCTGTGATCTGGCGGTTTGACCTAATGATCCCTTCCCAAAAAACTTGTATCTTTGGACACTCCCACCACAGATGTGCAAAGGTCCCAGGGACTTCACATCTCCTCAAACAAATTGGGGATATTTCTGCCCCGAACCTCTGGGCCCTCTGTGGGGTAAGATACCATCTGGCAACAAGCTTGTAACACATCTCTGTTGTCTATAAATCAACTGATGAATAACAAGCTAATCTCAAAACTTTCTTTCTTTATTCCTCATCCCGAAGGTGTCCTAGTTCCTATTCCCATTTCCCTAGGTATGGTGGGTATGGAAAATCTGTTTCCCCAAGTAGGATCTTATATATTTTGATATACTATGTTTAATACATGCAGGCGAGTCAAACAACTTCTCCATTGGTCTCATGTTATCACCTCCCCGCAGGGGCTGTGGAAGAGAGTGCACAAAGTGTTGTATCTGTGTATATCTCCATTTGTCAAGGGGCATATTCCCCCATTTCTGTGTTAATTCAAATAAAGTGCATATTCTATTTCGTATCATTATGTCTTTTAACTGTATCACCTCTTTGTTTGCCCATCTAACAAAATAAAAACAATCCTCTTTCCAAGGTTTAAAATAATTTGTGTCTATTAAGGAGATCAAAGGTGCATTATATTCCCAGTGAAAAAATGTACATAAACTATCCCAAATACTTAACGTGTTTCTAGTCAGTGTGTTTGTTTTATTGGACGGGTCGCGGTGCGCTTGTGGCACCCAAACCATCTTCCCCAGGTCTACCCCACTTTGTGCACACTCAATTTCCACCCAGCTCTTGCCTTTCTGATTGTGTCCAATTGTGTCCAATTTACTATTCGTGCAGTGGAGATTGGCTGATATTGTGATGTTCAAAATCTCTGATTTAGCTATGTTGACTTTAAAGTTTGAAAGCTTTTTATATGTCTGTCTAGTCCCATTTTACAGTTCGAGGGGGGATGACAAACACTCTTATTCTTGCCGTAGGATGAAAATAAAAGGCAGAGATCTTAGTGTTTTAAACATAAAGTCCCATTCTACCCTCTCAAAGGCCTTTTCAGCATCTATAGATAACAAAATGACCGGGATTCCCTTCTCTCTTTCCTTGTGGATCAAGAAAAGAGATTTCAGGCAGTTGTCCCTTCCCTCTCGACTACACATGCAACCCACCTGATCATTATGTATCCAACTTGGCAGGAAAGATTTTAATCTTTCTGCTATTATATTAGGAAAGTTTTTTAAATCTGTATTTAAATTGGTCTATAGCTCATCGGCACGGCAGGGTCCTTCCCCTCCTTCAAGATGAGAGATATATAAGCAAGGAGAGACTCCTTTCTTAAATTCTCCCCTTCTCCCACGGTATTAAAATATTCACATAGCTTGGGGATTAGGATTTTTTGGAACCTTTTATAATATAGGATCAAAAAGCTGTCAGGGTCAAGGCTCTTCCCTAGGGCCATTTTCTTTGTTGCTGCCCCCACCACTTCACATGTAATCAGGGCCCCTAAATCCTCTGGTTCCTCTCTAGGTAGTCTTGGAAGATCGAGCTCCTGCAAATATTCACTCACAGCCATGTCCTCCTTTCCTTTTTCCCTTCTTTCCCCTTTCTGTCTGACATTATAAAGTTGACTATAATAGGAATGGAACACCTGAGAGATATCTGGGGACACATATGCTATTTCCCCATTCTGCCTTTTTAATTCTGGGAATGTGGGTTGCATTTTCTTTTATCTTCACTGCTTTTGCTAGCCATTTCCCAGGTTTAAATATATAGTGAATAACGCACCTACTTATGTGAAACCACCAGCAGTGCAAGTGAAATAAATGAGGTAATAAACAGAAAAATTGAATTAATAAACAAAAAATGTGAAGCAAGTACTCCTATCTATGGGAGTACTATAATAACTGCAAGTCCAAAACTATTAATAATGTGATAAGTGCATAATCCAAAAAAAAAAGTGAGTCCAATATTGGGTTAGATAAACGTGAATCCTGTGACTAAGAATCAAATGGGTCACCACAAATCACCACCACCGATGTGTGACATCTACTTCCCCCATTCGCATGATTGGGCAAAAGTGCTGATAAAATAAAGTGTCAAGTGGAATCCTCTAGATGGATAGAATCCTCTCCTGTCTTTTTCTCTAATAGTCACTTGACTTCCTTCTCACTGTCACCCTTTCCGTTGTGCTTCATCCTCCATGTGTTATCTTTAAAAACAGGAGGGAGGTATGTTTAAAGATAATGTGGAGGATGAAGAGCAACGAAAAAGGTGGCAGTGAGAAGTCAAGTGCCAATTAGTATCCCCCTTATGTAAGCCTTGGGCGATTCCCACAATATAGATTGTGGGATCTCTGTTGAATCATTGGCAGCAAAGAAATGTTCCAATTCTTTTTCTACTCTCTCCACTATCTTGGAATCCTGGATGTGCGAGTCATTCAGTTTCCATGTCCTTTCTCTAAGTGTTACAGCTAACCAATCTAACTTTGGACACTGATTTTTTTTTTCAAAAGTTTTGTTTCCGCAAAAAACTTTGGTGATTATGATAGACCCTTTCAAACCGAACATAAATATAATTTCAGAATGACTGTGTTACAGGTACATAGAAATTGTAAAAATAGCCAATTAACTTTTAATGACTGTAATATATTTACCACATAATGTTTTCAACACACTGCATGAGTACAACAGAACTAAAAGTGTTTTGCAGCTGATTTTCATTTGTACTCAGAATCTGGTTTGGTGTCCAACAGTAGTCAGCCAGGCAATACCAGAAGTCCTTGCAGAGGAGAATATCTAAAGGGACAGTCCTACATCGTAGACTTCCTGCTGGCTAGCGTTGTTGCCCATCTTGCCAATGGTACACATAAGCATAGTCTTGATGTGACTCTGCATGCGTTATTCTTTATTCCTGTGACTCCAGAACAATTGAACTTCCTTTAGACTTTGGAGATCATTCTTCCACTCCTCCCACTGTGGATATTGGTCCTCAGAGAGTGGCTCATCCCATCTGAAGCATTTCTCTTGAAGCATTAAGTAAAGCTCTGGATTTAAAAATGTAAATGTTTGCAGACAGATGCATCTTTTTTCCAATTACACCTAGGCCCCTTTCACACCATCAGACCGATCAGGTCAGACTGTCCGTTTTTCAGGGGGACCTGATCGGGCCACCCATTCTCCTCTATAGGGAGGCGGATGTCAGCGGTCATGTGTCCACCGACACCTGCCTGCCATCCGATCCGACAAAATCCACTGAAAACAGACAGATGGTGATATGTTCACCATCTGTCCAGTAGGTTGGCTGGGATGGGATTGGATGAAAAAGGATAGGCTCTCTGTTTTCATCCGATCTCCCCACAGAGGAGAGTGAGACTCTGACAGGTCTGTCTCTGCACAGTGAGCAGAGACAGACCTGTCACCCGCCTGCTCAGTGGGAATGTTTTGTTTTTACCTCCTGAACCTTTCAATGCATCTCTGCTTTTACTGTTTCTGCCAGCATTTTTGTTTCACAGATTTTCTGTTTGTTCTCTAGTTTTAAAATGTTTGCTTGCTGAGCCTAGATTTTCCCAATAACCTTGGCCTGTTTTAATGTAGCTGCAAGCTCTGCTTCTGCTTTTGCTAGTTGGATAGAAATCTTGGAGTTGGCTTTAGAGAGGTTGTCCGATCTTGTGATAACTGAGATTACTGTTTTTGTGTTTCTGTGCCCAAAGGTAGAACTGTACTTATACTTAAATAAAGCCAGTCTCACCCTTTTCTTTTTCTAATCAGTCATTAAGGGTCTTATTAATAGTCTCTGGTTGTTTAATCACGAGTTCTCAGATTTCTGCAGACAAGATGATACAGGCATCCATTTTCTCAACAGCATATGGATTATGTTGGCAGTTTTTTTTTCATGTCTGCTTGGAATGTCTTGTCATGGTTTCTTAAAAATAATATTTGCAGTCTTGTTTTTTCCCCTTTGTGCTCTGCTTACAAGAGTCATAGCCTTGTCAAATACTTTCCTATGTCTCTTTGCTTCCTGGTCTTACAGTGCCTGACCCTTGTTTGTGAAACATCATTTGCAGGAGCTGGATCTGACTTGCAATGTCTTTACAGGCTTTTTACTGCAAAGAATGGGCACAAATTCAATGTGTCATCTTCATTCATCTTTGCAAACAAAGCAGGATGGTTTTATTTAGGAATTGTCAGTATAATAAACCGGCAAAAGTAAATCAAGTCTCACAGGTGGACCCTGTGGAAGAGGGGGATAGGGATTTTAGTGTGCCCAAGAGTATCAATTAGATAAAATACAGATTATAAAAATATACATTTTATTGAAGTCAAGATAGTAAAAACATCAAACGAGAATACAGTATCTAGAAGGTGTATTACAGCACATCTTGTAATGCGATGGATCGACGCGTTTCACCCACACAATGGGCTTCCTAAGGATCCAGATGTGTTGCAGGCTTTCTCAAAGTATATATATATATATATATATATATATATATATATATATATATATATGTGTGTGTGTGTAGCACTGCTCCCATGGTAATTGCTGAGTGTGGGTTCCCCTGGGTTACCATTAGCAACAACAGAACAGTCTGGCATTTTTACAAATGTTTTACCTCAGACAAGAAGCAGTCCCGTATCTTTGTTTTTTAGGTTTTATTTGGAACTTGGATAGGAGAAAGGAATGAGTGGGATACTCCAAGTTAAATAACTATGCACAATAGGCTGGGACAACTTGAATAGAGCTGAATAGCGCTGATTAATGCTGTATGATGCTGAGTAATGCTGAATATAGCTAGTCACGGCTAGGCCGCTGCTTCACATTGCCCTTGGCTGTGAATTAAATGATAAAGCTTCCTGAGGTAAGCTGTATCCTGAGGTAGACTGTACTGCTGAGCAACTTCAGGGCCCTTCCTGGCACCCTCTTTGTCCCTAATCTTCAGGGTTAACTACTTGGCATCCCCTTTCCTGTATCAATCTGTGTGAGCTGATGTAACGCTCCTGCGTTTTACGTATGATGTGGATTTTCAGCTGCAGAAATATTCCACTTCAGTAGTCATGTAGAGAAACGCTGAGACACCATTCCCAACTCTCAATGACTCATCATGTGTGGATGATCTCAATTCAGCAAGTAAATACACACACTCAATAAGATGTTTCCTAGAGTGACTTATGTATATAGTAACACAGTGATGATAGGCTGAAGAGACAGGTTGAGTAGAGATGGTAGATGACAGACACTTGAAAGGAAATGTTCTTGAAAGTAAGATAGTAGCAGATGGGATGCAGATAGGTTTAGCAATCATGTATGGTAGTAGATGACAGAGTAGCAGGTGGACATACAAGAGAGATCAACCCAGTGCAAGAACAGGTGGTAGTAGGCTCAAGAGCTAGCAATCTTAGATAATGCAGATGTAGTAATAGTACTTAGTATGCAGAGCTAGATAGTGTAAGCTTTAGTATAAAGGTTATAGAGGTTTCCCCTGTGGGGTACTTATCACTAATAGCAATGTAGCAGAGGAGAGGTTCGGCAAGAGCGGATGATCCGGTAGCGGGATACAGGGATCAGCGCAGCGTGGTTCCGACAGCGAGGTATGCTTGCAAGCATGTGAGCTTCAAGACAGGTTAGCATCAAGGCACAAAGCAGTTTGAACGAACACATGTGAGTGAGAGCCGGCAATCTAAATAGCCATCCAGTCCGGCGCTCAGTGATGACAGCATCAGTCTTAAAGGTGTATGCGCACCTTACCAAAAGAGAATGGTGGGGCGCATACACTTATGAAAGAGTAATTAGGGTACCCAAAGGTACCAGAACATTACAGTACCCCCCCCTTAAGGCCGGCTCCTGAAGGCCTCTGGAGCTGGTTTGTCTGGGTACTTTGTATGAAAATTGCGGATTAATCTAGAGGCATGTATGTCAGAGGTGTTTAGCCAGGTGTCGTCTTGGGGCCCATAGTTCTTCCATCGAACCAAGTACTGAAGTCTTCCTCTGTGGATACGAGAATCCAGAATCTCTTTTATCTCGTATTCTTCTCCACCTTCAACTTGTACAGGAGGAGGAGGAGGTGGGATAGTAGGCCTTATTCCTTGGTCAGGAACATGGGGCTTCAGTAGCGACACATGGAAAATGGGATGTATTTTGAGGTCTATTGGCAATGTAAGCTGTACTGCAGCTTTTCCAATAAGTTTCTTGATTGGGAAAGGTCCCAAGAACAGAGGTCCAAGCTTTTTGCTAGGGATTTTCAGTCTTAAATTTTTTGTTGAAAGCCAAACGAGGTCCCCGATAGCGTACTGAGGAGAAGGTCTTCTGCGAAGATCATAGTACTTCTTTTGCTGACTATGAGCGTGTGCAATGGTAGTATTAAGCAAACCCAGAGAGTCCTTTATTTGGGTAAGATAGTCTGAGGCTACTGGGTTATTTGAAGGAAGAATGCGTGGTGGAAGAATAGAGGGATGAAACCCATAGTTCAAGTAGAACGGACTCTGCTTGGTCGTACTGTGGGTTGCGTTGTTGTAGGCAAATTCTGCCAGAGGGAGAAGATCCACCCAATCATCCTGTTGGTAAGAAGTGTAACAACGTAAATATTGCTCGATGTATTGGTTGACTCTTTCAGTCTGTCCGTTGGTCTGCGGATGGTAAGGAGAAGTGAGCTTCCGCTCGATCCGTAGTATGTGACATAGTTCTTGCCAGAACTTGGAAATAAATTGTGATCCACGGTCAGACAGAAGAGTTTTTGGGATACCATGTAACTTAAAGACATGTTTCATCAGGAGTTCTGCCGTTTGTTTGGACGAAGGTAGTCTGCGAATAGCAATGAAATGTGCCATTTTTGTCAGATGGTCCACTGACACTAAGATGGTATTAAATCCTTTGGAAGGAGGCAATTCCACTATAAAGTCCAAGGACACAACTTCCCATGGAGTTTGGGGTATTGGTAGACTGCATAGTAGACCGGATGGTCTCGTAGTGTCAATTTTGGACCTGGCACAGACATTGCATGAAGAGACGAATTTTTGTATAGATGTTTTCATGTCAGGCCACCAGAATTGCCTGGTAATCAGATTAAGAGTCTTTGTCATACCCATATGTCCTGCCATAGGCACATCATGCGATAATTCCAAGATCTTGGTGCGTATGGTAGGTGGTATGTAAAGTTTGTCGTTGTAGTAGAGGAAGCCTTCTGCATCAGTATTTAGTTGTGGTGGGGGTGAATCCAAACTTATACCATGCAAAACCTCTTCCTTCAAGGAACGGACAACTCCAATAATGCGTTTGTGAGGTATTATAGGAACGGAAGGGATTTCAAAGTAGTTTTCTTCAGTTAGTCGTGATAGTGCATCCGCCTTTTTGTTCTTATCTGCAGGTGTGTAGGTCACTAGGAAGTTAAACCTTAGAAAGAATAGTGACCATCGTACCTGTCGGTGCGAGAGAGTTTTGTTAGTCTGAAGATATTGGAGATTTTTATGGTCCGTGTATATAAGTATTGGTAATTGGGTGCCTTCGAGTAGATGTCGCCAATTCTCCAGAGCCAATTTTATAGCAAGCAGTTCCTTTTCACCCACGGGGTAATTTATCTCTGGACTGCTTAGGGATTTAGAAAAAAAGGCGACTGGATGAAGTGGTGAAGTGTGAGTTGGTCGTTGGGAGAGTATTGCTCCTACTGCCATGTTTGACGCATCTACTTCCAGAATGTATTGGAGGGATGGGTCTGGATGGCGTAGTATGGGAGCAGAAGTAAACCTTGTCTTTAACAGGTGAAAAGCTTTATTTGCTTCATCTGACCATTTGAATGGTTTTTTAATGCTAGTGAGCTGTGTGAGGGGTCTCACAATGGCAGAGAAGTTTCTAATGAACTTCCTGTAGAAATTCGAAAATCCAAGGAATCGCTGTAGCGCCTTGCGTGTGGTTGGTGTAGGCCAATCCTGAATGCAGGATATCTTACTCATGTCCATCTCGATTCCTGTTTTGGATATGATGTAGCCTAGAAACAGTACCTCTTCTTTATGAAACAAGCATTTTTTCAGTTTCACATAAAGGTTGTGTGCAAGCAATCTCGATAATACTAGTCTTACATGTCTTATGTGTTCAGACAGGGATCGTGAATATATAAGTATATCGTCCAGATATACCACAACACAGACATCTAGTAAGTCTCTGAAAATATAGTTTATAAATCGTTGAAAAACTGCAGGGGCGTTGCATAGCCCGAATGGCATTACAAGATATTCGAACAATCCGTATCTGGTTCTGAATGCAGTCTTCCACTCGTGTCCATCACGGATTCGAATGAGATTGTATGCTCCTTTCAGGTCCAATTTTGAAAAATAGGTAGCTCCACGCACCTGCTCAATGAGCTCAGGGATAAGCGGTAGAGGATAGCGATCTTTTATTGTAATAGCATTCAATTGCCTATAGTCGATGATAGGCCTGAGACTTGAGTCCTTATTGCGGACAAAAAAGAGTCCTGCTGCTGTGGAAGAAGTGGAAGGTCTAATAAAACCTTTTTCCAAATTCTCATCCAAATAGTCTTTGAGATGGGAAAGTTCATCCTGTGAAAGAGGATAAACATGACCGAACGGCAATTTGCTATTTGGGAGTAGATCAATGCTACAATCATAGTCTCGATGGGGAGGTAGTGCTTGAGCATTTTTCTCAAGAAAAACCTCAGAGAGATCCTGATAACATAGTGGTGCAATCTCATCTGTCACCACAGACAGGATCTTCCCGAAAGACGGGAGGTTACACGTACCCTCGCAATAGCAAGAGTGGAAGGTCAGGGTCCGTTCCTTCCAATCTATGGTTGGTTGATGTGTGTGCAACCAGGGAAGTCCCAAAACAATGGGAAAGTGGGGTGAAGGTATTAGATCGAAGGTAGTGGTCTCCATATGAGACCTGTTAGTAGTGACTAGGAGTGCCTGTGTCTGATCAGTGATCGGACCAGAGGATAAAGGAACACCGTTAATAAGACTCACTGAGACAGGTTTAAGTTTAGAAATAATAGGAACTTTATTTAAAGCAGCAAAACGTATGTCAATATAATTTCCACAAGATCCTGTGTCAATCATGGCCTTAGTAGTAATCCTGTTCTGGTCCCACTGTAATGTTAAGCAAACAGAAAGGTAAGGGTTAGTGATTGAAGTTGTCAATCCCCCTAGGAGGACATGTGAACACTCACCCTTCTTTTTGTAGACTAGGGGACAGACGTTTATCTTGTGATCCGGGGATGCACAGTACAAGCAGAGATTACCAGATCGTCTTCTGGCTCTTTCCATAGTTGATAGAGGTGGGCGTATGGTTCCTACCTCCATAGGAATGGGGTCAACGGCCGAAATCCGAGAAGAACTGGATAATGGCATTCCCATTTTCTCAGCCTTTCTTTCTCGTAGTCTTCTATCTATGGTGATACTGAGTTGTATCAATGCATCCAGGGTTTTTGGCAGATCCGCTCGGGCGAGCTCGTCTTTAACGGCCTCTGATAGGCCAAGCCTAAATTGGGATTTCAGAGATGCATCATTCCATTCTAAATCAAGGGTCCATCTCTTGAATTCTGCGACAAAGTCTTCTACAGGTCTCCCACCTTGTTTCAAGGATCTTAATTGAAGATCGGCAGTACTCTGCCTATTGGGATCATCATATAGGCTAGTGAGTTCTGCTAGGAACAAGGCATAGGAGTTGAGAAGCTGGTCGCTTTTCTCAAAAAGAGAGTCTGCCCAGGCCCGAGGATCGCCTGTTAGGTAAGAAATAATAGTACAAACCTTAATGTGATCAGTAAGGTAGGTACGGGGTTTTAGCAAGAAAAGTAACTCACATGCGTTTTTAAATTCGCGAAATTTTTTGCGATCGCCTGTAAATACCAAAGGAGGATTTATTTTGGGTTCAGGGGACTGAGCAGTGGTAAGTTGTGTCAGTCTAATTACCTGCTGCGACAGAGCCTGATTGTCTTCTTTTAATTCAGCAAGTGCGTGTATTAACGCAGTTACTTGCTGTTTTAATTGTGTCATCTGAGTGGTTATTTCTGCTGAATCCATTTGTGGTTCGTTCAATCTGTAACGCTCCTGCGTTTTACGTATGATGTGGATTTTCAGCTGCAGAAATATTCCACTTCAGTAGTCATGTAGAGAAACGCTGAGACACCATTCCCAACTCTCAATGACTCATCATGTGTGGATGATCTCAATTCAGCAAGTAAATACACACACTCAATAAGATGTTTCCTAGAGTGACTTATGTATATAGTAACACAGTGATGATAGGCTGAAGAGACAGGTTGAGTAGAGATGGTAGATGACAGACACTTGAAAGGAAATGTTCTTGAAAGTAAGATAGTAGCAGATGGGATGCAGATAGGTTTAGCAATCATGTATGGTAGTAGATGACAGAGTAGCAGGTGGACATACAAGAGAGATCAACCCAGTGCAAGAACAGGTGGTAGTAGGCTCAAGAGCTAGCAATCTTAGATAATGCAGATGTAGTAATAGTACTTAGTATGCAGAGCTAGATAGTGTAAGCTTTAGTATAAAGGTTATAGAGGTTTCCCCTGTGGGGTACTTATCACTAATAGCAATGTAGCAGAGGAGAGGTTCGGCAAGAGCGGATGATCCGGTAGCGGGATACAGGGATCAGCACAGCGTGGTTCCGACAGCGAGGTATGCTTGCAAGCATGTGAGCTTCAAGACAGGTTAGCATCAAGGCACAAAGCAGTTTGAACGAACACATGTGAGTGAGAGCCGGCGATCTAAATAGCCATCCAGTCCGGCGCTCAGTGATGACAGCATCAGTCTTAAAGGTGTATGCGCACCTTACCAAAAGAGAATGGTGGGGCGCATACACTTATGAAAGAGTAATTAGGGTACCCAAAGGTACCAGAACATTACAGTACCCCCCCCTTAAGGCCGGCTCCTGAAGGCCTCTGGAGCTGGTTTGTCTGGGTACTTTGTATGAAAATTGCGGATTAATCTAGAGGCATGTATGTCAGAGGTGTTTAGCCAGGTGTCGTCTTGGGGCCCATAGTTCTTCCATCGAACCAAGTACTGAAGTCTTCCTCTGTGGATACGAGAATCCAGAATCTCTTTTATCTCGTATTCTTCTCCACCTTCAACTTGTACAGGAGGAGGAGGAGGTGGGATAGTAGGCCTTATTCCTTGGTCAGGAACATGGGGCTTCAGTAGCGACACATGGAAAATGGGATGTATTTTGAGGTCTATTGGCAATGTAAGCTGTACTGCAGCTTTTCCAATAAGTTTCTTGATTGGGAAAGGTCCCAAGAACAGAGGTCCAAGCTTTTTGCTAGGGATTTTCAGTCTTAAATTTTTTGTTGAAAGCCAAACGAGGTCCCCGATAGCGTACTGAGGAGAAGGTCTTCTGCGAAGATCATAGTACTTCTTTTGCTGACTATGAGCGTGTGCAATGGTAGTATTAAGCAAACCCAGAGAGTCCTTTATTTGGGTAAGATAGTCTGAGGCTACTGGGTTATTTGAAGGAAGAATGCGTGGTGGAAGAATAGAGGGATGAAACCCATAGTTCAAGTAGAACGGACTCTGCTTGGTCGTACTGTGGGTTGCGTTGTTGTAGGCAAATTCTGCCAGAGGGAGAAGATCCACCCAATCATCCTGTTGGTAAGAAGTGTAACAACGTAAATATTGCTCGATGTATTGGTTGACTCTTTCAGTCTGTCCGTTGGTCTGCGGATGGTAAGGAGAAGTGAGCTTCCGCTCGATCCGTAGTATGTGACATAGTTCTTGCCAGAACTTGGAAATAAATTGTGATCCACGGTCAGACAGAAGAGTTTTTGGTATACCATGTAACTTAAAGACATGTTTCATCAGGAGTTCTGCCGTTTGTTTGGACGAAGGTAGTCTGCGAATAGCAATGAAATGTGCCATTTTTGTCAGATGGTCCACTGACACTAAGATGGTATTAAATCCTTTGGAAGGAGGCAATTCCACTATAAAGTCCAAGGACACAACTTCCCATGGAGTTTGGGGTATTGGTAGACTGCATAGTAGACCGGATGGTCTCGTAGTGTCAATTTTGGACCTGGCACAGACATTGCATGAAGAGACGAATTTTTGTATAGATGTTTTCATGTCAGGCCACCAGAATTGCCTGGTAATCAGATTAAGAGTCTTTGTCATACCCATATGTCCTGCCATAGGCACATCATGCGATAATTCCAAGATCTTGGTGCGTATGGTAGGTGGTATGTAAAGTTTGTCGTTGTAGTAGAGGAAGCCTTCTGCATCAGTATTTAGTTGTGGTGGGGGTGAATCCAAACTTATACCATGCAAAACCTCTTCCTTCAAGGAACGGACAACTCCAATAATGCGTTTGTGAGGTATTATAGGAACGGAAGGGATTTCGAAGTAGTTTTCTTCAGTTAGTCGTGATAGTGCATCCGCCTTTTTGTTCTTATCTGCAGGTGTGTAGGTCACTAGGAAGTTAAACCTTAGAAAGAATAGTGACCATCGTACCTGTCGGTGCGAGAGAGTTTTGTTAGTCTGAAGATATTGGAGATTTTTATGGTCCGTGTATATAAGTATTGGTAATTGGGTGCCTTCGAGTAGATGTCGCCAATTCTCCAGAGCCAATTTTATAGCAAGCATTTCCTTTTCACCCACGGGGTAATTTATCTCTGGACTGCTTAGGGATTTAGAAAAAAAGGCGACTGGATGAAGTGGTGAAGTGTGAGTTGGTCGTTGGGAGAGTATTGCTCCTACTGCCATGTTTGACGCATCTACTTCCAGAATGTATTGGAGGGATGGGTCTGGATGGCGTAGTATGGGAGCAGAAGTAAACCTTGTCTTTAACAGGTGAAAAGCTTTATTTGCTTCATCTGACCATTTGAATGGTTTTTTAATGCTAGTGAGCTGTGTGAGGGGTCTCACAATGGCAGAGAAGTTTCTAATGAACTTCCTGTAGAAATTCGAAAATCCAAGGAATCGCTGTAGCGCCTTGCGTGTGGTTGGTGTAGGCCAATCCTGAATGCAGGATATCTTACTCATGTCCATCTCGATTCCTGTTTTGGATATGATGTAGCCTAGAAACAGTACCTCTTCTTTATGAAACAAGCATTTTTTCAGTTTCACATAAAGGTTGTGTGCAAGCAATCTCGATAATACTAGTCTTACATGTCTTATGTGTTCAGACAGGGATCGTGAATATATAAGTATATCGTCCAGATATACCACAACACAGACATCTAGTAAGTCTCTGAAAATATAGTTTATAAATCGTTGAAAAACTGCAGGGGCGTTGCATAGCCCGAATGGCATTACAAGATATTCGAACAATCCGTATCTGGTTCTGAATGCAGTCTTCCACTCGTGTCCATCACGGATTCGAATGAGATTGTATGCTCCTTTCAGGTCCAATTTTGAAAAATAGGTAGCTCCACGCACCTGCTCAATGAGCTCAGGGATAAGCGGTAGAGGATAGCGATCTTTTATTGTAATAGCATTCAATTGCCTATAGTCGATGATAGGCCTGAGACTTGAGTCCTTATTGCGGACAAAAAAGAGTCCTGCTGCTGTGGAAGAAGTGGAAGGTCTAATAAAACCTTTTTCCAAATTCTCATCCAAATAGTCTTTGAGATGGGAAAGTTCATCCTGTGAAAGAGGATAAACATGACCGAACGGCAATTTGCTATTTGGGAGTAGATCAATGCTACAATCATAGTCTCGATGGGGAGGTAGTGCTTGAGCATTTTTCTCAAGAAAAACCTCAGAGAGATCCTGATAACATAGTGGTGCAATCTCATCTGTCACCACAGACAGGATCTTCCCGAAAGACGGGAGGTTACACGTACCCTCGCAATAGCAAGAGAGGAAGGTCAGGGTCCGTTCCTTCCAATCTATGGTTGGTTGATGTGTGTGCAACCAGGGAAGTCCCAAAACAATGGGAAAGTGGGGTGAAGGTATTAGATCGAAGGTAGTGGTCTCCATATGAGACCTGTTAGTAGTGACTAGGAGTGCCTGTGTCTGATCAGTGATCGGACCAGAGGATAAAGGAACACCGTTAATAAGACTCACTGAGACAGGTATAAGTTTAGAAATAATAGGAACTTTATTTAAAGCAGCAAAACGTATGTCAATATAATTTCCACAAGATCCTGTGTCAATCATGGCCTTAGTAGTAATCCTGTTCTGGTCCCACTGTAATGTTAAGCAAACAGAAAGGTAAGGGTTAGTGATTGAAGTTGTCAATCCCCCTAGGAGGACATGTGAACACTCACCCTTCTTTTTGTAGACTAGGGGACAGACGTTTATCTTGTGATCCGGGGATGCACAGTACAAGCAGAGATTACCAGATCGTCTTCTGGCTCTTTCCATAGTTGATAGAGGTGGGCGTATGGTTCCTACCTCCATAGGAATGGGGTCAACGGCCGAAATCCGAGAAGAACTGGATAATGGCATTCCCATTTTCTCAGCCTTTCTTTCTCGTAGTCTTCTATCTATGGTGATACTGAGTTGTATCAATGCATCCAGGGTTTTTGGCAGATCCGCTCGGGCGAGCTCGTCTTTAACGGCCTCTGATAGGCCAAGCCTAAATTGGGATTTCAGAGATGCATCATTCCATTCTAAATCAAGGGTCCATCTCTTGAATTCTGCGACAAAGTCTTCTACAGGTCTCCCACCTTGTTTCAAGGATCTTAATTGAAGATCGGCAGTACTCTGCCTATTGGGATCATCATATAGGCTAGTGAGTTCTGCTAGGAACAAGGCATAGGAGTTGAGAAGCTGGTCGCTTTTCTCAAAAAGAGAGTCTGCCCAGGCCCGAGGATCGCCTTTTAGGTAAGAAATAATAGTACAAACCTTAATGTGATCAGTAAGGTAGGTACGGGGTTTTAGCAAGAAAAGTAACTCACATGCGTTTTTAAATTCGCGAAATTTTTTGCGATCGCCTGTAAATACCAAAGGAGGATTTATTTTGGGTTCAGGGGACTGAGCAGTGGTAAGTTGTGTCAGTCTAATTACCTGCTGCGACAGAGCCTGATTGTCTTCTTTTAATTCAGCAAGTGCGTGTATTAACGCAGTTACTTGCTGTTTTAATTGTGTCATCTGAGTGGTTATTTCTGCTGAATCCATTTGTGGTTCGTTCAATCTGTAACGCTCCTGCGTTTTACGTATGATGTGGATTTTCAGCTGCAGAAATATTCCACTTCAGTAGTCATGTAGAGAAACGCTGAGACACCATTCCCAACTCTCAATGACTCATCATGTGTGGATGATCTCAATTCAGCAAGTAAATACACACACTCAATAAGATGTTTCCTAGAGTGACTTATGTATATAGTAACACAGTGATGATAGGCTGAAGAGACAGGTTGGGTAGAGATGGTAGATGACAGACACTTGAAAGGAAATGTTCTTGAAAGTAAGATAGTAGCAGATGGGATGCAGATAGGTTTAGCAATCATGTATGGTAGTAGATGACAGAGTAGCAGGTGGACATACAAGAGAGATCAACCCAGTGCAAGAACAGGTGGTAGTAGGCTCAAGAGCTAGCAATCTTAGATAATGCAGATGTAGTAATAGTCCTTAGTATGCAGAGCTAGATAGTGTAAGCTTTAGTATAAAGGTTATAGAGGTTTCCCCTGTGGGGTACTTATCACTAATAGCAATGTAGCAGAGGAGAGGTTCGGCAAGAGCGGATGATCCGGTAGCGGGATACAGGGATCAGTGCAGCGTGGTTCCGACAGCGAGGTATGCTTGCAAGCATGTGAGCTTCAAGACAGGTTAGCATCAAGGCACAAAGCAGTTTGAACGAACACATGTGAGTGAGAGCCGGCGATCTAAATAGCCATCCAGTCCGGCGCTCAGTGATGACAGCATCAGTCTTAAAGGTGTATGCGCACCTTACCAAAAGAGAATGGTGGGGCGCATACACTTATGAAAGAGTAATTAGGGTACCCAAAGGTACCAGAACATTACAGCTGGCTCCTCAATCCCCTGACTTCTCTGGAGTGGTCTCCTCTCCTAGGCAGACCTAAACAGAAACAAAAGGGTAAGAAGTACTGGACCTGCGGAGCAAACCTATTACAGACATTACTAACATGTCTGTTGATATAGCCACTGATACCTCTCCAAAGGCAAAAGATACTGTGAGTCAGGGCAAGTAGTTAGCGACTCTGGGAACAACATCAAGAATGAAGCCCTGCAGATGAATTCAGGGCATCACAGTTAGCGCTCCTAATCAAGAAGGTCCCAAGCCCATCACAGCAATCTTTATTCCCAGCTCTGAGGACACCGTTATTCAGCTATTCACCCCTGCCTTACACCTGGCTTCACCAGAGGTAAGAGAAGATTGATTATCCTCCTTGAAGAGGCGAATCAGGTTTTGAGTGTCTCTTGGGTTGTGCTAGAAGGGGGAAAAGGATTTGTGTTGGGAGAGGGGATAGGTAGGAATATTTATGCTAGCAGGGGGGATTTCAGGATTTGTGCTGGGGGGATGAGGGAGAGAATATGTACCAGAATATGGGGCAATTGTACTGGGAGGGGAGATTTGGAGGGTGGAAAATGATTTTTTCTGGGGGGTAGGGGGAAGAAGGATGTATATTGGGGGGGGGATTTGGAGGGGAAGATAATTTGTACTTGAAGGGGGATTTGGAGTGTTGATGGGGTGAATGTGTGTTTTGAGGCGGGATTGAGGGGAGAGGATTTGTTCTGGAGGGGTATTAGGTCAAAATGTAAAAATTGTATGCACCTCAAGGCCACTTAGATGTTTTTTTCTATGAGCTAGTAGCAAAAGTGTACTTATTCCAAAACGAAAAGTGCAGTAGGATGTAAAAGAAAGGGGCCCAGGTGTGGTGGATGGAAAGGGAAGGGATTTTAACAAACTTTGTTGCAGATTCCTATCTTTTGTTATTCTGAGGAAATCCATGTATGTCTGTGTCCATGTGGTAAGGTAATCTGATGGGAGTGGTTTATTAATTATAAACCAGATGTGCACCTGCAGGCCATTAATGAGGAAAATTGCAGGACCTGCATCCCTTTAGATGTAATTTACTTTTGGAAGTATCTAACCTAAAATTACATTTTTGTTGCAGGGGATGCCTGAAATCTGACTTGTATCTCAGTGCAGACTTCTAGGAAAATCAGTGAGTCAATCACACAAGCAGGAAATTATGTTTCTGTTTCTGTGTACAGAACACCTCCAGGTAGCCATATTGCATTGCATTTTTCAGAAAATTACAAAGCTGCAGATTGAAAAGGAAAGATCATTTTTAATACCATTCAATTACAATATGACTTGAGTTGCAATTGTATACCCTATATTATTTTTTCTTTATTTGCTATTTTTTCCCTACAAAAGTGGAGTTACCTTTTAACCACAACTGCATTCAGTCAGATGCAGCCACTTTTCATATACTTTGACAGCTGGCAGAGTTGACTGTTCATATACAATGACCACAGGGGAAGATTTGTCCATCCATGCTTTATAGGTTGCAGGCTAAGTGGAAAGAAATGTGTATGGTGAGCTCTAAGGCCCGTACACACAATAAGAAAATAAGAAGTAAAATTTTGTCTGACTAACGATCTGCCAATTTTCGGATCGATAGTATGGTGCTTTCGACAGCCGATTTTGAATTTTCGGAAGACAAAAACTGAATGTGCAGGTAATAAAATTTTTATCATATGTAAAAACAACGTCTGATTTTTGTTAAATTAGTACAGTTTTCTTCTGAAAAAAAAATATAAGAGCAAGACTATGCATGCTCGGAAATGGAAGAACACATACAAAACAATTCAACACATGACATCTCTTCTGAAGTTGAATTCTGTCCTACGAGAATTTTCATATGTTGAGTAATCTCTTCACTTTCAATATGAGACTAGCATGCAACCTGTGTACGAGGCTTAAGACCCTAAGTGATTGATATTAGACATTAGTTTTGCTTTGTCAATCTAAGGCCCTGTTCACATTTCAGCATAGCAAAATTCCGCTAGGAATTCATAGCGGGATTCTGGAATGCGGTAAAATCATGACAAAATGTGAAACATGTATTTGAGTGCCATTCATTCCTAATGGCACCCCAAATGGGCTAAAAAAAAGGTGTTTTGTCCACAAAACGTGGGAAAAACACACAAAATCGCAAATCGTCTAAAAATGTCCCAAAGTCATCTCGTAAAAAAGGGTACATTTTGGTGTGGATGGTGACGGATGCTGTTCCAAACAACACACAAAAAAAGCATCAAAAACTCAACACTCATTTTGCTAGATGTGATGAACAGGGCCTGAAATTTTTTTTTTTTAACCTTCCAAGATGGTTTAGTTGAGCTTTTTGTTTTTATGCTTACCAAATACAAACTTGTAAAAACAAGCACAATCAGTGCTAAATGCCACAGTAAAAAAAAAAAAAAGTCCATAAAGTTCACAATGGTGATGAGTGATCAGCTGGGAAGGTGGGGCACACACTATCTTCAGCAGCTCCTTGTCAAGGATCTGGGAATCACTCATGAACATGTAAAAGAATATAGCAAGCCCCCACTCACACCACTAGCAGGAGACAAGGACCAATGGGGGGGGGGGGGGGCAGGCAACAGCACGTTTCCAAGGCCCCTCCTCCTTTTTCAAGGCTTGATCCCTGCTTTCCAAGAATTTGCCTTGCTGGGACATTGGGGTAGCATTGCTAAAGGCAAGTAAACTGTGCATGTGTAGCTTCTCCAGAGCTTAGTAAATTGGGTAAGATCTGCTGATTTTCATCATCCAATAATGTGCAAACCAAAATGCAGATTTTTTTTATTTTCCTTGCGTGTGATTGGGTATTCTTTGCAAATTGAAGCTTCATCTCATTAAGGGTCCAGGCACGCTGTGCTTAACCCTCTCCCTCCACCGACCTACCGATTTGTCACTGGATAGGAAGGGTAATATCTTAGTCATCATTGCAGCAATGATCAAGTTATCATTTTTTAGTGCTGGCAATGCCCTTCAGTGTAAAAATAATCCTAGTGGCTATAGAGCCACTGGATTACTTTTACAGGCAGCAAAAGGGGGGCCCTCCCACTGCCACTCTCCCATGTGATCAGGGAGCATGGTAAGGATGCGACCATTGGCATCTGGTTTCTGGGACACAGTGAGGGGAAATTATGTACTTTCTCCCACTGTATGATGTCAGAAACCAGAAGTGATCAGAATTTTGTGACTTCTGGTTTCGTCTCATGTAAACAAGGTGTTACCATCTTGAACAAGCATCTGATCAAACCCCAAATCTTTCCATAAAGAGGAACTGTAAAGGGCGATCCCACCACACATGTGAGGTATCACTGTGAACGTCAAAGTGAGGGAAATATTTTAAGTGCAGACTTTCTCTTTAGCTCTAAACTGGAAAGCCTTTTAAAACATCACCTCTGGAGATTTTTTGGTACTGTAGTTTGGCACCTTTCGACAGGTGGATGCACTTCGAAAGTGAGACATATTTGGTATCTATTTACTCAGCATAAAATATTTTATATTTTACCAAACAAGTGATATTATATTGTGTTTTTTGCATTAAAATGTGTTCAAATATATTTTTTCAAAAAATGTTCATTAGAAAAAAACACTGGGCAAATATATTGTGGGACATAAAAATATGCAAAACCCACCATTGTATTCCCTAGAGCTTCTGCTTAAAAATATACAAACATTGTTTGGGGGTTCTAAGTAGTTTTCTAGCAAAAATAAATGTTTTTTACATGTAGGAGGGGAATGTCAGAAACTGGCTTTTGTCTTTATTTTTTTTGTACACTTTTTTGGTGAATGGGTAGGGGTACGATGTACCTGATACCAATTCACATGGGGGGCTGGGATCTGGGGGCCCCCTTGTTAAAGGGGGCTTTCAGATTCTGATAAGCCTCCCCCCCGCAGACCCCCACAACCACAGCCCACAGTTGTCGTGAAGAGACCCCTGTCCCCATCAACATGGGGGCAAGGTGCTTTGGGGTGGGAGGGCAGAGCCCCCCTGCCCAAAAGCACACACCCCCCCATGTTGAGGGCATGTGGCCTGGTCTGGTTAAGGAGGGGGGGCGCTTACTCGCCCCCACCCCCATCCTGGCCAGCCAGGCTGTGTGCTCGGATAAGGGTCTGGTATGGATTTTAGGGGGAACCCCATGCCATTTTTTTTTAAATTTTGGTACTGGGTTCCCCTTAGAATCCATACCAGACCTGAGGGGCCTGGTATGGACTGGGGGGACCCCACGCCATTTTTTCAGCAATACTGACATAAACTGATATAAAATGAAGTGCCTATATACCATTTTGAGTTGCTGCGATAAAAGTTTAGCAAAATGGACTAGCCTGCTGTATAATATTTTCACTTTGATTTTTGGGGTGTCTTTTAATTCAGCCCTCTGTAGGTTAATCATTTTCATTTCCATCAAACGATGTGGCATCCTTTCGTTCCTAACACATTACCCAGCCCATATCAGTATAGATATCCAGCATGAGATTTTTCCTTTATATTTTTTGAGCAATGTAGATAAAGCTATGGGAGCTGCCATTGCTGACTTTGTGGAACTTGTTGTCATTATCATACTTAATTCCTTACCCAATGAGCTACTGACCTGGAACAGGTTTTTTTTTTAACTCTCCTGGCATGCATATTAGTGATCATTGACACACTCAGTAGTCTATAAAGCTGAGATCAGGATGACAAGTATATAACTTATCTTTTTCAAATACTAAGTCAACATAGTACCACATTTCTATCCCAGCAGATTCACGTTTTTTTTTTTTTTTTTCAAAATTCATATTTCTCTTTATATCAAGAACATATTTTTTTAAGTCAACTATTCTTGGTAGCTGTTATGTGTGTGTTCCATATTATCAATTTGCATGCATTACCTTCACTGTTGGAGATGTAGTCCCATCTACACTATATTTCATGTATTGCATTTATATTCCCCAATGTGTGAGAATCTATCCTGAGCATTTCTTTTTATCTTGTCACAGTTTTCTGCATGTACTCTCAATATGAGAAAATGATTCAATGCTACCTTAAGGGAATTCTCATTCTCCATTATCTTTTCATTTCCCTTTGTGTGGGATAGATTACAGGTTAAGATTATGTTTCATATGTTTTTCTGTACTTGTAAGCCCCAGTGGTTTTGTAGCTGTTCCATTTCAGTTTTGTCCCTGTGTGTATCCTATTATGCACTCATGCACTAAGTCACACAGTCTATTTTGCTTCTAGTTTTACTAAGGCACGATCATTTTATTTATTTATTTTTTTAATGTATGCCACAATTTGTAGGGCCATTTCACACCTGAATCGCACAGGAACATGATCTGCATTCCTGTGCAACTCCTGCACCTTCCAATGCAGAGCAATTTTGCAGCCCATTCAGCTGCCTGCACCACGATCTGGTGTGAAGCACCCCTTAATCTATGTAAGGTTAATTATAAGGGTTGTGGTAATCACTTGTTGTTTTAAATTTCATCCCACTTATTCTTATGTGCACCTTTCTATGAACTGTGAATATACAGATAAATATCACACTGCACACACTTGATTGGCTCTTTGTACAGTATCTCGCCTCCAGTAGCAAGAGCCTGATGCCAAGTCAAACTCATCTACTCATATTGCTTGCATTTAAAAAATATATGTGTATAAAATATAAGCATTAATGGTTAAAGAGCTGTTAAAATATAATATTGTTGGATCTGCCTGTAGTTCAGCCAGTCAGAAAGTAGCAAAACTGTGTGTGTGTGTGTGTGGGGGGGGGGGGGCTACAGCGCAATGGCATGGACATCTGAAGTTAGAGCTCCGCTACAGCGACGCAGAAAATCAGCGACTAAGGTGAGCTGAGCCACCAGATCACTTGGGATCATACCCCTGGGGACTTCCTGAATCTTGTGCGTTTATGCCCCGCAAGAGAAAAGACCCCCTCCAGCCCAAATGGCTCCCGCACTTCTTCCCGCCGGCTGGCCAGGGGAAGACCCAAGATGGCGCCGGAGGCCATCCTTCACCCACATCCAGCTGCTCCTCCTCACCCTCTCAGAGCCTGGGCGCACCGTTGGGCTCACAGAAGTCCTCCCCAGCTGCCTCAACTCCCCTGACCTCTAGCCCGGTGAAGTCTAAACCCAGGCTGGATGCAGATTCACCTACCTCTGGAGACAACGAGGCCTCACTGGAAGACACTAGAGAGCTGGCAGACTCCATTAACTCCTTCCCCACCACTAATCAGCCCATTCTGGACACAACTATGAGAGACATGCTGGTCTCCCTCCGCAGCTCCGTATATGCAGATATGATGAACTGTGTCCAAAGCTTTAAATCTGAGCTGGGGGAGCTGGGGGGCAGGGTGGACCACGTGGAGTCTAGAATGGGAGAATTTGCTGCTTCCTTTAACTCTCTTGTGGACTCTCACAATGACCAACAGGATGAGGTGGAATGGCTAAAGGCTAAAGTTTCTGATTTAGAGGATGGTTCCCGCAGGAACAACGTGAAGATCCGTGGTATCCCTGAAACTGTTTTGCCAGCCCATCTTCACCAATATGCGACGGATCTTATCACTGAATTTCTGCCCTCTGCAGCACCTGCTGAGATTATGATCGATCGCATCCACCGTCTGCCTAAGCCTGCTTTCATCTCGGATAATGTCCCTAGGGATGTCCTGATGCGAGTGCACTTTTTTCACATTAGGGACCAGTTTATGCAAGAATTCTGCTAGAATCCGCTGGCCTCTACCAAATATGCACCGATCCAGATCTTTGCGGACTTGTCGTAATATACTATGCAAAAGAGGAAAAATCTCCTGCCTATCACTAAAGCTTTGCGCAAACACAGCATAGTGTACAGGTGGGGGTAGCCCACAAAATTAACCATTGCATGCAACGGCTCCTCTACGGTGATCTCCTCCCTGGTGGAAGGCCTTAACCTATTGTGCACCTAGGATATCCTTCTGGATCAGGATGCTCCTCAGGGCAACCCTCCTGCCAAAATGGTCTCTCTGGATGACTGGCAATTGGTGTCCCACAAACACCACAACAAGAAGAACAATACCTAGTTCTTTTCAGCTCACCTGTTATTGTAAGCAAAACTTTTTTCTGTGGCAAATCGGAGTTCGTAGTCCAAGGAAGTCCCTCCACTTATAATGCGCAGTTTATAAGCAGACGGGTCCCCTTTGGGACCCACTTTTTTATATTTTCGCTTCTTCATTGTTTCTTTACTACCTGTTTATGTTGATTGTTTTTTATGTCCCTGCTCCCGCTTCTTAAAGCCCTACTTGATCATGGTACGCAGTGAAGATTCTACCTTCCGTGGGCTTCAAATATACACATCTCTCTGGGCATCGAGGCTCGTCTGGCTCTGTATGGACCTGACACGCTGGACCCCTAGAATGCTGAGGTACTACTTAATCTCTCCTTACCTACCCCACCATGGTGATTAATGTTCTCTCTTACAATGTTCATGGGCTGAATCACCCTGCCAAACGAGGGACACTATGGATAGAGGCCATAAAACTGGGGACAGATATCCTTTGCTTTTAAGAGTCTCACTTCCAGGCCTCTAATTCCCCAGTACCCATAGACGCTGAATTCAAAGACACCCCAAAAATCAAAGTGAAAATATTATACAGCAGGCTAGTCCATTTTGCTAAACTTTTATCGCAGCAACTCAAAATGGTATATAGGCACTTCATTTTATATCAGTTTATGTCAGTATTGCTGAAAAAAATGGCGTGGGGTCCCCCCAGTCCATACCAGGCCCCTCGGGTCTGGTATGGATTCTAAGGGGAACCCAGTACCAAAATTTTAAAAAAATGGCATGGGGTTCCCCCTAAAATCCATACCAGACCCTTATCCGAGCACACAGCCTGGTAGGTCGGTGGAGGGAGAGGGTTAAGCACAGCGTGCCTGGACCCTTAATGAGATGAAGCTTCAATTTGCAAAGAATACCCAATCACACGCAAGGAAAATAAAAAAAATCTGCATTTTGGTTTGCACATTATTGGATGATGAAAATCAGCAGATCTTACCCAATTTACTAAGCTCTGGAGAAGCTACACATGCACAGTTTACTTGCCTTTAGCAATGCTACCCCAATGTCCCAGCAAGGCAAATTCTTGGAAAGCAGGGATCAAGCCTTGAAAAAGGAGGAGGGGCCTTGGAAACGTGCTGTTGCCTGCCCCCCCCCCCCCCCCATTGGTCCTTGTCTCCTGCTAGTGGTGTGAGTGGGGGCTTGCTATATTCTTTTACATGTTCATGAGTGATTCCCAGATCCTTGACAAGGAGCTGCCGAAGATAGTGTGTGCCCCACCTTCCCAGCTGATCACTCATCACCATTGTGAACTTTATGGACTTTTTTTTTTTTTTACTGTGGCATTTAGCACTGATTGTGCTTGTTTTTACAAGTTTGTATTTGGTAAGCATAAAAACAAAAAGCTCAACTAAACCATCTTGGAAGGTTAAAAAAAAAAAATTTCAGGCCCTGTTCATCACATCTAGCAAAATGAGTGTTGAGTTTTTGATGCTTTTTTTGTGTGTTTTTTGGAACAGCATCCGTCACCATCCACACCAAAATGTACCCTTTTTTACGAGATGACTTTGGGACATTTTTAGACGATTTGCGATTTTGTGTGTTTTTCCCACGTTTTGTGGACAAAACACCTTTTTTTTAGCCCATTTGGGGTGCCATTAGGAATGAATGGCACTCAAATACATGTTTCACATTTTGTCATGATTTTACCGCATTCCAGAATCCCGCTATGAATTCCTAGCGGAATTTTGCTATGCTGAAATGTGAACAGGGCCTTAGATTGACAAAGCAAAACTAATGTCTAATATCAATCACTTAGGGTCTTAAGCCTCGTACACAGGTTGCATGCTAGTCTCATATTGAAAGTGAAGAGATTACTCAACATATGAAAATTCTTGTAGGACAGAATTCAACTTCAGAAGTGATGTCATGTGTTGAATTGTTTTGTATGTGTTCTTCCATTTCCGAGCATGCATAGTCTTGCTCTTATATTTTTTTTCAGAAGAAAACTGTACTAATTAAGACTTTAGACCTAGCTCTTTATTGAACACGGATATAAAAATCTATGCAAAAATCCTCGCCCTTCGACTGCTCCCCATTCTCCCGTCTTTATTGAACTCTGACCAGACTGGATTCACTACTGGCAGATAGGCTTCACGTGCCATATGGAGAATCATAAACATAATTCACCATTCCAGAGTGCATCGGACACCTTCTCTGCTCCTTTCGCTGGATGCGGAGAAGGCATTTGATAGAATCCACTGGGGATATATGACTCATACCTTACAGAAATTTGGTTTCTCTGGTCCGGTCTTTTCTGCCATTTTGGCCTTATACTCGACCCCGTCAGCACAAGTGTACCCCTCTTACACTCATTTGAAATCTCTCCCTATAACCAACAGCACTAGACAGGGCTGCTCACTTTCTCCCACAATTTTCAACCTCCTTATCGAACCGAAACTCAAGAGGTCTTATCCTCCTTTAGTAAGGTTTCCTATTATAAGGTCAATTACAGCAAATCACTTATCATAGGAATGAATGTACCTCCCTCTCTCAAGACAGACCTACAATATACATTTTCATATACTTGGGCAGAATCCTCTATCCGTCTCACATCGGACCCCTTGAATTTAGCTGATGCAAACTATACACTATTGATCAATAAGATCTCCCAGGAAACTAAACGATTGGCCAGGGTAGAATTATTGTGGCCTGGTCATCTAGCACCCTTTAAAATGATCTGTTTGCCTCAAATATTGTACATGTTTCGTACCCTCCCTGTACCCTTGAAGACCACGCACCTACGATCCCTGTAAACCATTCTGAAAGGCTTCCTTTGGAATTCTAAACGTCCCAGAAGTTCCTGAGCCCTCCTTATTAAACACAAACTAGCAGGGGGAATGGGTGGTAAAGACCTCAAGGACTACTATCACACATTCCTCCTTACACAACTTTAGTATGGGTTCTCGCCCTCACCTGATATTTTGTGGTCCCAGATTGAAGCATCAATTTGCCCGGGTCAGGAACTCCACGCCTTCCTATTGGCAGATGCATGTAAACTGCGTTCCCTCCCATCTCTCCCTCCCACGTTCCATGCACACAGCCCTCTCCTGCTGATCTTATAACTATCCTCTTACCTATCACGATTTTAGAACAATTTATCCCTGATATCCCCCTAGCTCATTGGAGGCAAAATGGCATACACCTGATTGCAGATCTTTCCAATGGCACACAACTTAAACTATTTCCCAATTTAGCATCAACATTTGACCTTACGCATCAAGACCAGTATAGGTATTACCAGGTATCCCACCTTATTAGATCTACTATATTGCACACCTCCTCTATTCCCGCTAGGGCATGGACATTTTTTAATTGCTACCCCTTCGCCCCCTAGAGGTATAACCTTATTTTTTAACTTACTCCAAGACAAGCTTACTTTTCACAAGTCCACACCATATCTAAAGGGGAAATGGATTTGAGTAAATCATACACACCTGTACAATGGCGGACGGCTTTCAAGTCTATTTATATAGATTCCCTCTGTGTAAAGCATTGGGAACTAGCCCAAAAAAAACGCACTCCGCTGGTATCCTACCCCATTCTGTATCTCCAGATTCCTCCAATCATACTCGCCTCTCTACTGTTATAGACCTGTAAAAACCTTGCTAGATTTTGGAGAAGTATAATTCACCTTATATCAGACGTCACGGGTGTCCTCACCCCCACCAGAGCCCGGACTGGTAATACTTAACTTTAGGAATAGACAAGTTCCCTCCTTCCTACCGTGTCATAACTACCCATTACTCCTAGCAGCGAGACTACTCATAGTGAGGGGTTGGAAATCAAACATCTCTCCAAATCCTACAGAGGTTATTGGGATTGTTCGATTTCATGTTAGGTTTGAATCTATGCTAGCAACTAGGGTTGAGCGAACACGGACTGTATTATTCGTGTTCCTACCGAATAATTGGATTTTTGTTACCTGAACACGGACACGAACACTTTACTGTATATTCGGGTAAAAATCTGTGTTCGGTCGTTTTATTTTCGGGTTTTGCATGCTTTGGCGTGCTTTTCATGGCGGGCTTTCAACAGCCAATCAACAAGCGTTTAACTGGTGTGCCTAAGCCATCCCAGCCATGCCTGCAAATGTATCAGTAGCTGTGATTGGCCGTCTGAAGCATGTGACCAAGTCTTTATAAATTCGAGGCAGAGCCGCTGCGGCGTCATTCTGCTGTTTAGATCAGGGAGAGAGCACACATCAACGTGCTGGCTGCTGATTAGGGACAGACAGGAAAAAAAAAACATTTGTGTAAGGATAGAATTGAGGGACAGGTCGGAGTGTGTTAGGCAGGGCGGGTTGTAGGCATTTTAGGGAGAGAGTCTGCTGATTTTAGGGACAGTGCGTTCTACAAACTACAATCGACATTGCTGTGTGGGGTGGGGTTTGCAGTCACCCGATCTACGATCTTATCAATCCTGTTAGGGACAGAGTCTGCTGATTTTTAGGGAAAGTGTGTTCTACAAACTACAATCGATATTGCTGTGTGGGGTGGGTTTTGCAGTCCTGATCTACGATCTTATCAATCCTGTTAGGGATAGAGTCTGCTGATTTTTAGGGAAAGTGTGTTCTACAAACTACAATCGATATTGCTGTCTGGTGTGGGATAGGAGATAGGCAGGTGTCAGTGATCCACATCCATTTTTCTGTGTGTGGGCTGCAGTGAACACAATCTTTTTGGGGTGCAGTGAACACAATCTTTTTGGGGTGCAGTGAACGCAATCTTTTTGGGGTACAGTGAACACAATTTTTTGGGGTGCAGTGAACACAATCTTTTTGGGGTGCAGTGAACACAATCTTTTTGGGGTACAGTGAACACAATCTTTTTGGGATGCAGTGCACACAATCTTTTCTGCCCACTGAGGAAGAGGGAGAAAAGTATTTTTCTATCAGGCACTGTGTGCAACCTTTTTCCTTCAGCTGTGCTGTGCTGAGTGACTGATCATACACTGCTGTGTTCAGTTCACATGTGCTAATATTGAGTGGTTTCAAAAATCATACACTTTTTTTCTATTCCACTATTCAATATTAAGCCTTGGGTTAAAAAAAAATTAAGTTGTGGCCTGCAGCAGAGCTGAATGATATTTGGGGTTTTTGGGGTTCATCTCTTACTTCTGAAGATTTGAGGGTGCTGCCTGTTCCATACTCCTCCTACTCCTCATCCAGCCTTTTAGGGGTACAAACAATAGTAATTGGGGCCTAGTGTGGTTGTGTACGTGTGATATACATACACTTTTTTTGATCATATTTTCTATTCCGCTATTTAATCAAAAACCTTTGGGGATCAGTTAAATTGGGGGATAGTCTGTGTTGGTACGTGTGAGATCCACCTTTCCAAGTTTTTGGGGTTCATCTCATACTTCTGAACATTTGAGGGTGCTGCCTGTTCCATACTCCTCCTACTCCTCATCCATCCTTTTAGGGGTACAAACAATAGTAATTGGGGCCTAGTGTGCTTCTGTACGTGTGAGATACATACACTTTTTTTGATCATATTTTCTATTCCGCTATTTAATCAAAAACCTTTGGGGATCAATTAAATTGCGGGATAGTCTGTGTTGGTACGTGTGAGATCCACCTTTCCAAGTTTTTGGGGTTCATCTCATACTTCTGAACATTTGAGGGTGCTGCCTGTTCCATACTCCCCCTACTCCTCATCCAGCCTTTTAGGGGTACAAACAATAGTAATTGGGGCCTAGTGTGCTTCGGTACGTGTGAGATACATACACTTTTTTTGATCATATTTCCTATTCCGCTATTTAATAAAAAACCTTTGGGGATCAATTAAATTGCGGGATAGTCTGTGTTGGTACGTGTGAGATCCACCTTTCCAAGTTTTTGGGGTTCATCTCATACTTCTGAAGATTTGAGGGTGCTGCCTGTTCCATACTCCTCCTACTCCTCATCCATCCTTTTAGGGGTACAAACAATAGTAATTGGGGCCTAGTGTGGTTGTGTACGTGTGATATACATACACTTTTTTGGATCATATTTTCTATTCCGCTATTTAATCAAAAACCTTTGGGGATCAGTTAAATTGGGGGATAGTCTGTGTTGGTACGTGTGAGATCCACCTTTCCAAGTTTTTGGGGTTCATCTCATACTTCTGAAGATTTGAGGGTGCTGCCTGTTCCATACTCCTCTTACTCCTCATCCATCCTTTTAGGGGTACAAACAATAGTAATTGGGGCCTAGTGTGGTTGTGTACGTGTGATATACATACACTTTTTTGGATCATATTTTCTATTCCGCTATTTAATCAAAAACCTTTGGGGATCAGTTAAATTGGGGGATAGTCTGTGTTGGTACGTGTGAGATCCACCTTTCCAAGTTTTTGGGGTTCATCTCATACTTCTGAACATTTGAGGGTGCTGCCTGTTCCATACTCCTCCTACTCCTCATCCAACCTTTTAGGGGTACAAACAATAGTAATTGGGGCCTAGTGTGCTTCTGTACGTGTGAGATACATACACTTTTTTTGATCATATTTCCTATTCCGCTATTCAATAAAAACCTTTGGGGATCAATTAAATTGCGGGATAGTCTGTGTTGGTACGTGTGAGATCCACCTTTCCAAGTTTTTGGGGTTCATCTCATACTTCTGAAGATTTGAGGGTGCTGCCTGTTCCATACTCCTCCTACTCCTCATCCATCCTTTTAGGGGTACAGACAATAGTAATTGGGGCCTAGTGTGGTTGTGTACGTGTGATATACATACACTTTTTTGGATCATATTTTCTATTCCGCTATTTAATCAAAAACCTTTGGGGATCAGTTAAATTGGGGGATAGTCTGTGTTGGTACGTGTGAGATCCACCTTTCCAAGTTTTTGGGGTTCATCTCATACTTCTGAAGATTTGAGGGTGCTGCCTGTTCCATACTCCTCCTTCTCCTCATCCATCCTTTTAGGGGTACAAACAATAGTAATTGGGGCCTAGTGTGGTTGTGTACGTGTGATATACATACACTTTTTTTGATCATATTTTCTATTCCGCTATTTAATCAAAAACCTTTGGGGATCAGTTAAATTGGGGGATAGTCTGTGTTGGTACGTGTGAGATCCACCTTTCCAAGTTTTTGGGGTTCATCTCATACTTCTGAAGATTTGAGGGTGCTGCCTGTTCCATACTCCCCCTACTCCTCATCCAGCCTTTTAGGGGTACAAACAATAGTAATTGGGGCCTAGTGTGGTTGTGTACGTGTGATATACATACACTTTTTTGGATCATATTTTCTATTCCGCTATTTAATCAAAAACCTTTGGGGATCAGTTAAATTGGGGGATAGTCTGTGTTGGTACGTGTGAGATCCACCTTTCCAAGTTTTTGGGGTTCATCTCTTACTTCTGAAGATTTGAGGGTGCTGCCTGTTCCATACTCCTCCTACTCCTCATCCATCCTTTTAGGGGTACAAACAATAGTAATTGGGGCCTAGTGTGGTTGTGTACGTGTGATATACATACACTTTTTTTGATCATATTTTCTATTCCGCTATTTAATCAAAAACCTTTGGGGATCAGTTAAATTGGGGGATAGTCTGTGTTGGTACGTGTGAGATCCACCTTTCCAAGTTTTTGGGGTTCATCTCATACTTCTGAACATTTGAGGGTGCTGCCTGTTCCATACTCCTCCTACTCCTCATCCATCCTCTTAGGGGTACAAACAATAGTAATTGGGGCCTAGTGTGCTTCTGTACGTGTGAGATACATACACTTTTTTTGATCATATTTTCTATTCCGCTATTTAATCAAAAACCTTTGGGGATCAGTTAAATTGGGGGATAGTCTGTGTTGGTACGTGTGAGATCCACCTTTCCAAGTTTTTGGGGTTCATCTCATACTTCTGAACATTTGAGGGTGCTGCCTATTCCATACTCCCCCTACTCCTCATCCAGCCTTTTAGGGGTACAAACAATAGTAATTGGGGCCTAGTGTGGTTGTGTACGTGTGATATACATACACTTTTTTGGATCATATTTTCTATTCCGCTATTTAATCAAAAACCTTTGGGGATCAGTTAAATTGGGGGATAGTCTGTGTTGGTACGTGTGAGATCCACCTTTCCAAGTTTTTGGGGTTCATCTCATACTTCTGAAGATTTGAGGGTGCTGCCTGTTCCATACTCCTCCTACTCCTCATCCATCCTTTTAGGGGTACAAACAATAGTAATTGGGGCCTAGTGTCGTTGTGTACGTGTAATATACTTACACTTTTTTGGATCATATTTTCTATTCCGCTATTTAATCAAAAACCTTTGGGGATCAGTTAAATTGGGGGATAGTCTGTGTTGGTACGTGTGAGATCCACCTTTCCAAGTTTTTGGGGTTCATCTCATACTTCTGAAGATTTGAGGGTGCTGCCTGTTCCATACTCCCCCTACTCCTCATCCATCCTTTTAGGGGTACAAACAATAGTAATTGGGGCCTAGTGTGGTTGTGTACGTGTGAGATACATACACTCTTTTTGATCATATTTTCTATTCCGCTATTTAATCAAAAACCTTTGGGGATCAGTTAAATTGGGGGATAGTTTGTGTTGGTACGTGTGAGATCCACCTTTCCAAGTTTTTGGGGTTCATCTCATACTTCTGAAGATTTGAGGGTGCTGCCTGTTCCATACTCCCCCTACTCCTCATCCTGCCTTTAGGGGTACAAACAATAGTAATTGGGGCCTAGTGTGGTTGTGTACGTGTGATATACATACACTTTTTTTTTGATCATATTTTCTATTCCGCTATTTAATCAAAACCTTTGGGTATAAACAATTAAATTGCGTGATAGTCTGTGTCAGTACGTGTGAGATACACCTTTCCAATTTTTGGGGCGCATCTCATACTGCCGAGTATTTGAGGGTGCTTCAGTCTGCCTCCTGTCTGCTCCTCCTACTCCTCTTCCTCATCCTGCCTTTAGGGTACAAAAAATTGTAATCGGGGCCTAGTTTGTGTTTGTACGTGTGAGATACACCGTTTTGTAAAATTTGTCCTATTCCGCTATTCAATATACACCCTCTTTGAGTGTAAAAAATTAAATTGCGGGATAGTCTGTATCGGTACATGTGAGATACACCTTTTAAATTTGTTTGGCGCATCTCCTTCCCCCGCCAAGGATTGCAGGGCGCTTCAGTTTGCCTCCTGTTCTCAACTCCTCCTTCTCCTCTTCCTCATCCTCCCTTTAGGGTACAAAAAAATTTAATTGGGCCTAGTCTGTGTTTGTACGTGTGAGATACACCGTCTTTTATCCTATTCCGCTATTCAATATACACCCTTTTGGGGTAAAAAACATTAAATTGCGGCATAGTTTGCATTTTTGACTGTGAGATACACCCGTGCGATACTGTTGTTGTTTTGTTCCGCTATTCAATAAACACCTTTCTAGGGCAAGATCTTAAATTACAGAAATATGAGGAGACCGTCAAATAGGGGCCGTGGCCTGGGTAGTGGTGCTGCTGGTAGAGCTCCTGTTGCAAGGAGAGGACGTGGTCGATCTGTGCCAGCTACACGCACAAGTGAAACACCTTCCTCAAGTGTGAGTAGGCCACAGAACCTGCATCAGTATTTGGTAGGGCATCATACGCCTCTAGAAGTGATGAGGCCAGAACACGTAGAGGCGACAGTAGATTGGTTTGCTGCTGACAGTGCCTCCAGTTCCTTCACATTGTCTCTCCTTACTGCAGAAAGGTCAGAGTTGGCACCTGCAGCCGATGTCCAACCGTCTTTCACCTCACCCCCTTGCAAATCAGGCAAGCAGTCTGAGCCCCAAGCCATACAGCAGTCTCTTGTTCTTTTTGAGGACTCTGTCAGCAGGGTTTCCCAGGGCCATCCACCTAGCCCTGCCCCAGAAGTGGAAGAGATTAAGTGCAGCGATGCCCAACCACTTATTTCTCAAGATGAGTACATGCAAGGACCATCGCAGCACGTCTCCGATGATGACGAAACGCAGGTGCCAACTGCTGCGGCTTTCAGCATTGTGGAGACCGACAAGGAGGGCAGGGGTGAAGACTGGGTGGAAGATGATGTGGAGGACGATGAGGTCCTCGACCCCACATGGAATGAACGTCATGCAGGTGACCTGAGTAGTTTGGAGGAAGAGGCGGTGGTCGCACAGAGCCACCAGCACAGCAGAAGAGGGAGCAGGGTGCAGAAGCGGAGCACCTGTGCCCTAGACACTACGCCTGCTACTGCCCAACGCAGCAAGGGAACGAGCACACCAAAGTCAGCTCAAAGGAGTTCTCTAGTGTGGAAGTTCTTTAGAAAATGTGCTGATGACAGGACACGAGTGGTTTGCACCCTGTGCAATCAGAGCCTGAAGCGAGGCATAAACCTTCTCAACCTGAGCACAACCTGCATGATCAGGCATCTAAGTGCAAAGCACGAGCTGCAGTGGAGTAGACACCTTCAAAACCAAGAAACGTCTCTGGCTCATCCTGCTTCCTCTTCTGCTGCAGTCTCGGCCGCTCCAGCCACATCTGTAGTGATACCGGCACCTGCCACCCCGCAAACAGAGGATCTGTCAGCAACACCACCACCTGGGTCACCAACCATCTCCACAATGTCCCGTGGAAGCGTTCAGCTTTCCATCTCCCAAACACTTGAGAGGAAGAGGAAGTACCCCCTTACCCACCCGCGATCCCTGGCCCTGAATGCCAGCATTTCAAAATTCTTGGCCTTTGAAATGCTGTCATTCCGTCTGGTGGAGACGCACAGTTTTAAAAACCTTATGTCGGTGGCTGTCCCACAGTACGTCGTGCCCAGCCGCCACTACTTTTCCAGGCAAGCCATCCCTTCCCTGCACAACCAAGTGTGGGAAAAAATCAGGTGTGCACTGCGCAACGCCATCTGTGCCAAGGTCCACCTAACTACCGATACGTGGACCAGTAAGCACGGTCAGGGGCGTTATATCTCCCTAACGGCACACTGGGTAAATGCAGTGGTGGATGGGCCTGAGGCGGATAGCAATTTGGCGCATGTCCTTCCACCACCGAGGATTGCAGGGCGCTTCAGTTTGCCTCCTGTTCCTAACTCCTTCTCCGCTTCCTCATCCTCTACCGCCTCCTCATCCGGACAGCGTAACACCTTCACCACCAACTTCAGCACGGCCAGGGGTAAACGACAGCAGGCAGTTTTACAACTTGCCTGTTTGGGGGACAAACCACACACCGCGCAGGAGTTGTGGAGGAGCATGGAACAGCAGACAAATGAGTGGTTGCTGCCAGCGAGCCTCAAGCCCGGCCTGGTGGTGTGCGATAACGGGCGAAATCTCATAGCAGCTCTGGGCCTAGCCGGTTTGACGCACATCCCTTGCCTGGCGCATGTGCTGAATTTGGTGGTGCAGAGGTTCCTTAAAAACTACCCCGATATGTCAGAGCTGCTGCAGAAAGTGCGGGCCGTCTGTGCGCACTTTCGGCGTTCTCACCCTGCTGCTGCTCGCCTGTCAGCGCTGCAGCGTAACTTCGGCCTTCCCGCTCACCACCTCATATGTGACGTGCCCACAAGGTGGAACTCCACCTTGCACATGCTGCAAAGACTGTGCGAGCAGCAGCAGGCCATAGTGGAGTTTCAGCTGCAGCACGCACGCGTGAGTCGCTCTGCGGAACAGCACCACTTCCCCACCAATAACTGGGCCTCCATGCGAGACCTGTGTGCCTTGTTGCGCTGTTTTGAGTACTCCACCAACATGGCCAGTGGCGATGACGCCGTTCTCAGCTTAACTATCCCACTTCTATGCCTCCTTGAAAAAACAATTCGGGCGATGATGGAAGAGGATGTGGCACAGGATGAGGAGGAGGAGGAGGATGAAGAGGTAACATTTCCAAGGCTTTCAGGGCAGTCATTCGCAAGGGGCTCCGAGGGTGGGTTCCTGCACACACAAACGCCAGGGACACAATTGTCCAGCAGGGGCACAGTTCTGGAGGATGAGGAGGATGAGGAGGAGGAGCTGGAGGAGGAGATTGAACCATGTTCACAGCAGGGTGGCACCCAGGCCAGCTCATGGCCCTCACTGGTGCGTGGCTGGGGGGATACAGAGGACACGGACGATACACCTCCCACAGAGGACAGCCTTTCATTGCCTCTGGGCAGCCTGGCACACATGAGCGATTACATGCTGCAGTGTCTCCACAACGACCGCCGAGTTGCCCACATTCTAACTTGTGCTGATCACTGGGTGGCCACGCTGCTGGATCCCCATTACAAGGACAACGTACCATCCTTAATTCACTCACTGGAGCACGATCGCAAGATGCGCGAGTACAAGCGCACGCTGGTAGACGCAATGCTGCTGGCATTCCCACCTGACAGCGGGGCCACAGTGGAAGCACAAGGCAGAGGAGGAGGAGGAGGAGGAGGAGGAAGAGGTCGCCAACGCAACCAGGGCACCGCCAGGACCTCAGAAGGCAGGGTTAGCATGGCCGAAATGTGGAAAAGCTTTGTTAGCACGCCACAACAAACAGCAGCACCAGCAGCTCAGATGGAACGTCTTAGCAGGAGGCAGCATTTTACCAACATGGTGGAGCAGTATGTGTGCACACGCCTACATGTAGTGAATGACGGGTCTGCCCCCTTCAACTTCTGGGTCTCCAAATTGGGCACATGGCCTGAGCTTGCCCTTTACGCCTTGGAGGTGCTGGCGTGCCCTGCAGCCAGTGTATTATCTGAATGGGTATTTAGCACGGCTGGGGGCGTTATAACAGACAAGTGCAGCCGCCTGTCCAGAGACAATGTGGACAAGCTCAAGTTCATTAAAATGAACCAGGCATGGATCCCACGGGACTTTTCCGTACCTTCTGCAGAATAGCGATGGATACCGACCTTACCCACCCATTGTTCCATTTTTGCTCTTTCTCACTCTTTTGGGGTGTACCCTCATTTAAAAATTGTGAAAAGAAGCAGTGTTGGCTACCTCGTCCTCCTCCTCAGGGCCAGATTAACGTAGGGGCTATTGGAGCTGCAGCTCTAGGCCCCTACCTTTTATATAGGGCCCGGGTTGGCCATATTCACTGTTACCGCTCTTCTGTCACTTGTAAACACAGAAGTCTGGCTTCTATGCTCGCTTCCCCAGGCAGCTCCCTCAGAACCTCCCCACACAGCACGAAAGACGGACAAGGAGGGACAGTTGCCGATGCATGGATGTGTTTATGGGCTTCAGATACAGCATCCCATGTTGAATTAGGCATGCATGGCTGCACCCTTCCTCCTCTGGGTGCATGCCAAGGGACAGCCCTTAAGGCCCTTCAAAATCCTCAGCACCAAGACCATGATGCTCTTAATCCGTTCCTGGTCCTCCTCCACCGCCGCTTCCACCTACACCGCCCATAGGTGTGCGCAGCCTATTGCATTAGGGTGTGCACCCCAAAGTTTAAATACACATGCATGTGTTTGCCTACATGTACATGGCCCCGATACATTACTCTCCCTGCTGGCAAAGTGAAATAGAGCATAGCAGGTCCGAGGGAGATCTTTCCCATCTCCTCACTGGCAAACAGAGCGATAATGCTATGTGCCCTAGGTGATTAGGGTGTGCCCAGGCACATCCGGCACACCCTGTGCGCACGCCTATGAGACCGCCACATCCACCACCACCTCAACCTCCCTCCTACTCCATATGGGCCTCGTCCTTCAGAGATGAAGAACATTGTTTTATTTTTCTGTTTTTTTTTGTTGTTTTAAGTTATTTCCCTATCCACATTTGTTTGCAGAGCACTTGCCATGCTCTTAAATACGTTTTGCTGCCATTTGCAGCACTCTAGCCCTTTCCTTTGGTGTTTTACAGCCATTTTAGTGCCTGAAAGTTCGGGTCCCCATTGACTTCAATGGGGTTCGGTGTCCGGGAAAAGTTCGGCAAAAGTCCGGGACACGGACCTGGACTTTTTTTTAAAGTTCGGCCGAACCCGTCGAACACGGACATCCAGGTGTCCGCTCAACTCTACTAGCAACCAGACAGGGCACTATTAAGAGTTTTGTTAGAATTTGAAATATAGCTGCTCACTACCTGAGACTAGCTTCGGTGATCCTTTCTATACTATTTCTGTAGTCACTTGTTCACTTATTGACACCCTCACTGATGTACCATGTTTATACTATGTTTATACCATGTTGTTTGTTGTTTTATGGTCTTTTGCTATTTTCTTTTGCCTTTTTTTTTACCATTTTCTTTTGCAAGATGTACCTGTGTATGTTATGTACAATATCCTGTCTTTCTATTGTTATCCTTTAAAAAATAAATAAAAACTAATGTAAAATAAAAAAGAAAAAAGAAACTAGAAAAATCGTGAAATGTGTGAAATGTGAAAAACAATACTATGAATTTTATGAACTGATTTTTGCATAAAAAACATTGTTTTACATACAATAAATTCAACTTACACGTGCTATAAAACCTTTACCAAATGAAGATACTATTTGTAATAAAGATATAATATTTTATTCTTATACATCCAGAACCTGTAGTGATTTGGTTCCTCAGGCCAGAGGGTGGGACTTTGAGGCGAAATATTAGAAAGAAAAAGTATTGAAAAGTTTAAACGTTTTGTCATAAAAACAAAGTTTACTCATAAAATAATTTTCCATGTACAAAACATGAGATATAAAGTGCTCGATGGGTGAAAGGCCCATCCGTGATGGTGCACGAAGTAAAAGTTTGTGACACTGTGATAATAGGTGACTTTTTTTAGAGACGCAAATTCCTGTCATCCATAGATGTTGGATGTTGCAGGATGCGTTTCAATCCAACGCGTTTCAACTGAGCCTTTTTCAAGGATTTTCACCGTATCTAAGTAGAGATATTCTTTATTAGTGTCATATTAGAAAGTTTTGAGCAATTTTGTTATGTAGTTTACAATATTTAGCTTACATTGAGTTTTTTGTGCAGTACTGAATCTGTTTTTGGAGGAGCCCCCTCTTATGTCCCAAAGCAACCACAGGATCCCGAGGGTGAGGAATGGCGGTAGCGATTGGGTTCTGAAAGACCACCGAATTGTAAATGGTATATAGTATACATATATATGCAGCCCTTTAAGTTTGCAAATTTTACTCAAAGGCTAAAAATATTTGGATATGATCCGAGTGTGGGCAAGTTATTTGCAACTAATACTCGGATAATATAATACCTGTTAGGCGTCTGGTTTCTAGTGGTCTCTCTGCAGAAAGAAGCACCAGCGGTGCTTCAAAATGGTGAGTTGTCTCGTCCTTTTATCTGGAATGGGACCAAATGTCATTGTAGCAACCTATGGGATTTTATGCCAAAAATTTCCAGTGTGGGCTAATGCCAAGAAAATCACCTTTTTGTATATGCTACAGAAGGATACGTTTGTTATGGCTGTAGAGCCTGAGTCTGTAGCGGGGTGACCTTCCTTGTTGTTAGATGATCTCTCCTGTGGAAAGATACATCATTGTTGCAACAGAGGAAAAAGTGTCCTGTGTTTACAGGGCTAAAGGCTGTAGGTTGTACCTGTCTCCAGTAGAGGGAGTTGTGTCCAAAGATGTAAAGGGTTCCGCCGTCCTCCGGGTGGTGCTTTCACTCCAAGAGCTTGGAGATGAATGGCACACTATGGGATCCCCGGCGCCTTAAATATAGGTCGCGCATGCGCACTACGGCGCCGCGTGGTCCTATCTGTCAGGGCGGAAGTGCTTCGCTTGTATGTACCGTGCATGCGCCTAGGCTGCTGTGCGGTCAGTGACGATGAAGTGTGTCCGTTACCTGGCAACAAAGGACGCCGCCGACACGGAGAGAGAGGGGCAATCCAGATGCCGTGGGCTGATGTTGGAGCCGACAAGCCTCTCGGCTGAAAGAGCGGCAGCTGGTTTTTGCCCCGAACATTGCCCCGCCAGGGGCGGGGCTTTCCGTGCCGGGGGTTGTAATTGGGTTGAACAGGGGGGCCAGTCCACAGTTGAGTCTGCATTACATATAATGAGATATATATTATATATCAAAGAAAGAATTATAATATTGGTAATGCTTAAGCAGAAATATGCATATATATGCTGTTTACACTTTTCAATTCTTAAAGTAACAGATCTGGTACGTGTATTTTTTGGACAAGGAGTCATTGTAGCAACAACAATTCGGTATGAAAAATATCGGCCAAGATAACCAATATTTCTCATCAGATTCCTCGTCATATGCCTCCGGATCAGACAATCGGAAAAGAGGACCACTACCCAGAGGACCTCGGCCCAGACCAACACAAACATCTAATGAAAGAGACGAAACCGAGGAAAGAACTGAAACAGAAAATGAAGAAACGGAGGACCAATCACAAGGAGGCACAAAAACTCAAGGCATCTTTTCGAGACTCAGAGAGGGCCCAAGGAAACAAAAGCCTTTTTTAGGGAAAACCAACCTCAAACAAACCAAACTACCGGTAGTCACAGATTCCCAAGGGCAGAAACAAATGGAGAAGAGAAACGATCCATAATCAACCTCTCATCTAAAACCTTAACCCAACACGAAGAAGAGGTTCTACGGCTTGGCCTCTCCTATTGTCCAAAAAATAATGCGACAAATTCGAAATCATCAAGGACGTGAACTTATTCGCACGAAAAATCATATTTCAAGCAATGTATAATAAACCCCCACCTGAGGCCCAAGACCCGGGCCTCACAGCAGCGGAATTCCGCGCCATCAGAGACCTTAACATCCTATTAGAAGAAGGTGGACTTGACGACGACTGGGAAGAATCTACCTCAACACCAGAAGAAGTGGAAAATGATGGAGAAGAGGATAACCCCCAAACACCCCACTTCCAAAAAAAATCCCAGAAATTCCCACCATTGAGCCAAAACCCAGCGGTCGCCTTATTTGTGAAAGAGACAACCAGAGAGATCGAAGGGCTGAATATCAAAAAAACAAAAGATAACCTAACCAGGGAACAAAGAAAGGCATTTGAAGATCTCAAAAGCTACGACACGATCACCATTAAACCAGCCGACAAAGGCGGTAATATCGTCCTGATGGACAACACAAAATACAAAGAGATGTGTATGAACATCCTGGAAAATCGTATATGCTACAAGCAAATATCGCCCCTCATGATCAAGTCATATAATTAAACCTTCTACCAAAAAGTTGATAGAGCCCTCAACGAAGGGGCCATCTCAAAAACACTGTGGGAATACATTAGAACTAAGCACCCCAGAACACCTACGTTCTATTCCTTGCCAAAAATACACAAAAGCGCCATCAATCCTCCAGGCAGACCCATTATATCGGGGAACGGTAACATCTCGGAGAACGTAAGCAGAGTCATAGATGCCCACCTCCGCCCACACGTGACTAACCTTCCATCGTACATTAAGGACACCATTCATCTCCTCCAAATATTGGAGGGCATGACGGCATCCGAAACAACCTACCTCGTCACGATTGACGTTGAATCTCTGTATAGCAATATACCGCACGAAAAAGGCATATCAGCAGTCAAACATGTACTCAGCCAACATAGCCGCCATGATCAAAAATTTAATGACTTTATCCTCTCTATGCTACAGTTCATTTTACATCATAATTACTTCTGTTTCGATGGCCTACATTTCCTGCAGATCTGTGGCGTGGCCATGGGCACGAGTTGTGCCCCATCATACGCCAACATATATCTGGGTGTATGGGAGCAGGACTTTCTTAATGATGAAAAAAACTCTATATACTCTCGCCATATAACACTATGGCAGAGATATATAGATGACATTTTTATCCTGTGGGATGGACCCGAGGATCTCCTATGCGAGTGCCTGAACCACATGAACATAAATTCCTTTAATATGCACTTCACCATGCAATACAGCCTAGCCAAAATCAGCTTCCTGGACACCTGGATCTTTAAAGATCCCAAGGGGAACATCAATACCACACTTTATAGGAAAGAGACTGCTGGCAACACCGTATTGCATGCGGACAGCTTCCACCCCACTGTGCTAAAACAGTCCATTCCCTATAGTCAGTTCCTACGACTAAAGAGGAACTGTACTCTTCAAAAAGACTTCAAAAGCGAATCTGACAAACTAACAGCACGGCTACTTACTCGAGGCTACTCAAAAACAAGCCTAAGAAAAGCTTTCAACCGAGCCAACAACATGGAGCGAAATCAAATTCTGTTCAAAAAACCCATGGACCAAACACAAGATGACACCAATCGACTGATCATGCGATTTACCAATCAACATGAGTCAATCAGAAAAATCGTTCAGCAAAAATGGCACATCCTTACCGCTGACCCTAGTCTCAAACACCTCCTCCCACCTAAACCAAAAATTACATTTAGGAAAGCCGGCTCCTTACAGCAATCACTGGTGCACAGTGAATTTAAAGAGGGACCGAAAAAGGACCCATGCAAAGACAAGGGGACATATCCATGTGGGGGTTGTGCCCAGTGCAAAGTTATAGTCAAAAGCACCACCAAATTGCTTCCCAATGGGAAACTATTTACACCGGCCCACTTCGTCAACTGCAAAACGCAAGCAGTAGTTTATCTGATGGAGTGCGACTGTGGCGCATATTATGTAGGGAAAACGAAGCAAGAATTCCGCAAAAGAGTGGGCCAACACCTGGCATCCATGGAAATGTGCAACTTTTATCTCCCACTGGGTAGACACGTAAGAGATAAGCACCAGTCAAAAATGCCCCCTGTAAAATTTATGGCCCTGGATAGGCTACACATTCCAGGGAGGGGGGGCGATTGGAATAAAACGCTCTTACAAAGAGAAATGAGGTGGATTAATCGCCTGAAAGCGACCACGCCGCCAGGCCTCAATGAAACAGAGAGCTTTAAACCGTTCCTTGATAGTTTTGTATCCGGAAAAACAGACTAATAGCAAAAAACACCTTGACTCTCTCTCCACCGGTGCAGAGACATAAAATACTGACATCTGATACCCATCCAATCCCCAGCCTTGTGTATGTGTATACATATATACACACACCCCCCCCATGGCCACTTTCTCCCTCCAAACATCCTATTGCATTCTCCTTGTCCAAAAAATACACGTACCAGATCTGTTACTTTAAGAATTGAAAAGTGTAAACAGCATATATATGCATATTTCTGCTTAAGCATTACCAATATTATAATTCTTTCTTTGATATATAATATATATCTCATTATATGTAATGCAGACTCAACTGTGGACTGGCCCCCCTGTTCAACCCAATTACAACCCCCGGCACGGAAAGCCCCGCCCCTGGCGGGGCAATGTTCGGGGCAAAAACCAGCTGCCGCTCTTTCAGCCGAGAGGCTTGTCGGCTCCAACATCAGCCCACGGCATCCGGATTGCCCCTCTCTCTCCGTGTCGGCGGCGTCCTTTGTTGCCAGGTAACGGACACACTTCATCGTCACTGACCGCACAGCAGCCTAGGCGCATGCACGGTACATACAAGCGAAGCACTTCCGCCCTGACAGATAGGACCACGCGGCGCCGTAGTGCGCATGCGCGACCTATATTTAAGGCGCCGGGGATCCCATAGTGTGCCATTCATCTCCAAGCTCTTGGAGTGAAAGCACCACCCGGAGGACGGCGGAACCCTTTACATCTTTGGACACAACTCCCTCTACTGGAGACAGGTACAACCTACAGCCTTTAGCCCTGTAAACACAGGACACTTTTTCCTCTGTTGCAACAATGATGTATCTTTCCACAGGAGAGATCATCTAACAACAAGGAAGGTCACCCCGCTACAGACTCAGGCTCTACAGCCATAACAAACGTATCCTTCTGTAGCATATACAAAAAGGTGATTTTCTTGGCATTAGCCCACACTGGAAATTTTTGGCATAAAATCCCATAGGTTGCTACAATGACATTTGGTCCCATTCCAGATAAAAGGACGAGACAACTCACCATTTTGAAGCACCGCTGGTGCTTCTTTCTGCAGAGAGACCACTAGAAACCAGACGCCTAACAGGTATTATATTATCCGAGTATTAGTTGCAAATAACTTGCCCACACTCGGATCATATCCAAATATTTTTAGCCTTTGAGTAAAATTTGCAAACTTAAAGGGCTGCATATATATGTATACTATATACCATTTACAATTCGGTGGTCTTTCAGAACCCAATCGCTACCGCCATTCCTCACCCTCGGGATCCTGTGGTTGCTTTGGGACATAAGAGGGGGCTCCTCCAAAAACAGATTCAGTACTGCACAAAAAACTCAATGTAAGCTAAATATTGTAAACTACATAACAAAATTGCTCAAAACTTTCTAATATGACACTAATAAAGAATATCTCTACTTAGATACGGTGAAAATCCTTGAAAAAGGCTCAGCCGAAACGCGTTGGATTGAAACGCATCCTGCAACATCCAACATCTATGGATGACAGGAATTTGCGTCTCTAAAAAAAGTCACCTATTATCACAGTGTCACAAACTTTTACTTCGTGCACCATCACGGATGGGCCTTTCACCCATCGAGCACTTTATATCTCATGTTTTGTACATGTAAAATTATTTTATGAGTAAACTTTGTTTTTATGACAAAACGTTTAAACTTTTCAATACTTTTTCTTTCTAATATTTCGCCTCAAAGTCCCACCCTCTGGCCTGAGGAACCAAATCACTACTTGTTCTAATCAGGGATGTTGGCACCAATACAAAACTTAAATCTACTTTAACTTTCGGTTCTCTAGAACTCAACACAAATTATAGTACTATATTTCGGATGGAAGTCATCCAATTCCTCACCTGACCTCTAGAAACCGTGACTACTTATTTGGGAACCTATTTTTCCTAATTTTCTTTTCTCAGATTCTTAAATTACTGTTTTTCTCCCCCCCCAAGGGGAGACCTACACTAGCAGATCATCAGGTACTATCTTTTCTGTAACCATACAATAGAGAGTTACAGTTACAAATAAATACGTCTCTCCCCATCCACATCTCTGTGCGCAGAGTAAAAAGTATCGAGGGAGAATACCCAAAGTGATCCAAAAAATTACTTTTGGCCCACTAACATATCAAGGAGAACCAAATAGAAGGGACAACATGGGAGATTTGCTGGGGGATGAATGGAACAATCTCATGTCTAGCATTGAGACAGAGTTCCAAAACAAAGATCAACAAGAATCAGATACACTCGCACTCTTCTCCACCCTTAGACGACAACTCGAGAAGAAATCCTCTCTACATTGGCACATAAAAGCCTTTGAAAGATATATCACCGAGGAAATTAATCCGGCTGGACTTCGGATTCAGATCTTTCCGACCATGGACAACATAACAGCATCCATGAAGCAAAAATGGGAAGAACAACTCAATACATGTTCCAAAAACCTTATGATACTCCTGCAGGAGGAGTATGAACAACAAATCAAAAAAATCGATGAGGAAACTAAGTTAATATACTTGAAACTCGCACCCCTAAAAACCGTCCAGATGTACAACGACGAGGAAAAAAAACTAAAAGACCATCTAGAAAATTACAGCAAACAAATTCTCAGAAAAAAGGAGAAAAAATACTAGCGGGACAAAAACGCCTTTGCCCAAGGAAGGGCCTACAGGTGGAATAATACTCGTCGCATAAACAAAAACAAACAACAATTCGGTATGAAAAATACCGGCCAAGATAACCAATATTTCTCATCAGATTCCTCGTCATATGCCTCCGGATCAGACAATCGGAAAAGAGGACCACTACCCAGAGGACCTCGGCCCAGACCAACACAAACATCTAATGAAAGAGACGAAACCGAGGAAAGAACTGAAACAGAAAATGAAGAAACGGAGGACCAATCACAAGGAGGCACAAAAACTCAAGGCATTTTTTCGAGACTCAGAGAGGGCCCAAGGAAACAAAAGCCTTTTTTAGGGAAAACCAACCTCAAACAAACCAAACTACCGGTAGTCACAGATTCCCAAGGGCAGAAACAAATGGAGAAGAGAAACGATCCATAATCAACCTCTCATCTAAAACCTTAACCCAACACGAAGAAGAGGTTCTACGGCTTGGCCTCTCCTATTGTCCAAAAAATAATGCCGACAAATTCGAAATCATCAAGGACGTGAACTTATTCGCATGAAAAATCATATTTCAAGCAATGTATAATAAACCCCCACCTGAGGCCCAAGACCCGGGCCTCACAGCAGCGGAATTCCGCGCCATCAGAGACCTTAACATCCTATTAGAAGAAGGTGGACTTGACGACGACTGGGAAGAATCTACCTCAACACCAGAAGAAGTGGAAAATGATGGAGAAGAGGATAACCCCCAAACACCCCACTTCCAAAAAAAATCCCAGAAATTCCCACCATTGAGCCAAAACCCAGCGGTCGCCTTATTTGTGAAAGAGACAACCAGAGAGATCGAAGGGCTGAATATCAAAAAAACAAAAGATAACCTAACCAGGGAACAAAGAAAGGCATTTGAAGATCTCAAAAGCTACGACACGATCACCATTAAACCAGCCGACAAAGGCGGTAATATCGTCCTGATGGACAACACAAAATACAAAGAGATGTGTATGAACATCCTGGAAAATCGTATATGCTACAAGCAAATATCGCCCCTCATGATCAAGTCATATAATGAAACCCTCTACCAAAAAGTTGATAGAGCCCTCAACGAAGGGGCCATCTCAAAAACACTGTGGGAATACATTAGAACTAAGCACCCCAGAACACCTACGTTCTATTCCTTGCCAAAAATACACAAAAGCGCCATCAATCCTCCAGGCAGACCCATTATATCGGGGAACGGTAACATCTCGGAGAACGTAAGCAGAGTCATAGATGCCCACCTCCGCCCACACGTGACTAACCTTCCATCGTACATTAAGGACACCATTCATCTCCTCCAAATATTGGAGGGCATGACGGCATCCGAAACAACCTACCTCGTCACGATTGACGTTGAATCTCTGTATAGCAATATACCGCACGAAAAAGGCATATCAGCAGTCAAACATGTACTCAGCCAACATAGCCGCCATGATCAAAAATTTAATGACTTTATCCTCTCTATGCTACAGTTCATTTTACATCATAATTACTTCTGTTTCGATGGCCTACATTTCCTGCAGATCTGTGGCGTGGCCATGGGCACGAGTTGTGCCCCATCATACGCCAACATATATCTGGGTGTATGGGAGCAGGACTTTCTTAATGATGAAAAAAACTCTATATACTCTCGCCATATAACACTATGGCAGAGATATATAGATGACATTTTTATCCTGTGGGATGGACCGAGGATCTCCTATGCGAGTGCCTGAACCACATGAACATAAATTCCTTTAATATGCACTTCACCATGCAATACAGCCTAGCCAAAATCAGCTTCCTGGACACCTGGATCTTTAAAGATCCCAAGGGGAACATCAATACCACACTTTATAGGAAAGAGACTGCTGGCAACACCGTATTGCATGCGGACAGCTTCCACCCCACTGTGCTAAAACAGTCCATTCCCTATAGTCAGTTCCTACGACTAAAGAGGAACTGTACTCTTCAAAAAGACTTCAAAAGCGAATCTGACAAACTAACAGCACGGCTACTTACTCGAGGCTACTCAAAAACAAGCCTAAGAAAAGCTTTCAACCGAGCCAACAACATGGAGCGAAATCAAATTCTGTTCAAAAAACCCATGGACCAAACACAAGATGACACCAATCGACTGATCATGCGATTTACCAATCAACATGAGTCAATCAGAAAAATCGTTCAGCAAAAATGGCACATCCTTACCGCTGACCCTAGTCTCAAACACCTCCTCCCACCTAAACCAAAAATTACATTTAGGAAAGCCGGCTCCTTACAGCAATCACTGGTGCACAGTGAATTTAAAGAGGGACCGAAAAAGGACCCATGCAAAGACAAGGGGACATATCCATGTGGGGGTTGTGCCCAGTGCAAAGTTATAGTCAAAAGCACCACCAAATTGCTTCCCAATGGGGAACTATTTACACCGGCCCACTTCGTCAACTGCAAAACGCAAGCAGTAGTTTATCTGATGGAGTGCGACTGTGGCGCATATTATGTAGGGAAAACGAAGCAAGAATTCCGCAAAAGAGTGGGCCAACACCTGGCATCCATGGAAATGTGCAACTTTTATCTCCCACTGGGTAGACACGTAAGAGATAAGCACCAGTCAAAAATGCCCCCTGTAAAATTTATGGCCCTGGATAGGCTACACATTCCAGGGAGGGGGGGCGATTGGAATAAAACGCTCTTACAAAGAGAAATGAGGTGGATTAATCGCCTGAAAGCGACCACGCCGCCAGGCCTCAATGAAACAGAGAGCTTTAAACCGTTCCTTGATAGTTTTGTATCCGGAAAAACAGACTAATAGCAAAAAACACCTTGACTCTCTCTCCACCGGTGCAGAGACATAAAATACTGACATCTGATACCCATCCAATCCCCAGCCTTGTGTATGTGTATACATATATACACACACCCCCCCCATGGCCACTTTCTCCCTCCAAACATCCTATTGCATTCTCCTTGTCCAAAAAATACACGTACCAGATCTGTTACTTTAAGAATTGAAAAGTGTAAACAGCATATATATGCATATTTCTGCTTAAGCATTACCAATATTATAATTCTTTCTTTGATATATAATATATATCTCATTATATGTAATGCAGACTCAACTGTGGACTGGCCCCCCTGTTCAACCCAATTACAACCCCCGGCACGGAAAGCCCCGCCCCTGGCGGGGCAATGTTCGGGGCAAAAACCAGCTGCCGCTCTTTCAGCCGAGAGGCTTGTCGGCTCCAACATCAGCCCACGGCATCCGGATTGCCCCTCTCTCTCCATGTCGGCGGCGTCCTTTGTTGCCAGGTAACGGACACACTTCATCGTCACTGACCGCACAGCAGCCTAGGCGCATGCGCGGTACATACAAGCGAAGCACTTCCGCCCTGACAGATAGGACCACGCGGTGCCGTAGTGCGCATGCGCGACCTATATTTAAGGCGCCGGGGATCCCATAGTGTGCCATTCATCTCCAAGCTCTTGGAGTGAAAGCACCACCCGGAGGACGGCGGAACCCTTTACATCTTTGGACACAACTCCCTCTACTGGAGACAGGTACAACCTACAGCCTTTAGCCCTGTAAACACAGGACACTTTTTCCTCTGTTGCAACAATGATGTATCTTTCCACAGGAGAGATCATCTAACAACAAGGAAGGTCACCCCGCTACAGACTCAGGCTCTACAGCCATAACAAACGTATCCTTCTGTAGCATATACAAAAAGGTGATTTTCTTGGCATTAGCCCACACTGGAAATTTTTGGCATAAAATCCCATAGGTTGCTACAATGACATTTGGTCCCATTCCAGATAAAAGGACGAGACAACTCACCATTTTGAAGCACCGCTGGTGCTTCTTTCTGCAGAGAGACCACTAGAAACCAGACGCCTAACAGGTATTATATTATCCGAGTATTAGTTGCAAATAACTTGCCCACACTCGGATCATATCCAAATATTTTTAGCCTTTGAGTAAAATTTGCAAACTTAAAGGGCTGCATATATATGTATACTATATACCATTTACAATTCGGTGGTCTTTCAGAACCCAATCGCTACCGCCATTCCTCACCCTCGGGATCCTGTGGTTGCTTTGGGACATAAGAGGGGGCTCCTCCAAAAACAGATTCAGTACTGCACAAAAAACTCAATGTAAGCTAAATATTGTAAACTACATAACAAAATTGCTCAAAACTTTCTAATATGACACTAATAAAGAATATCTCTACTTAGATACGGTGAAAATCCTTGAAAAAGGCTCAGCCGAAACGCGTTGGATTGAAACGCATCCTGCAACATCCAACATCTATGGATGACAGGAATTTGCGTCTCTAAAAAAAGTCACCTATTATCACAGTGTCACAAACTTTTACTTCGTGCACCATCACGGATGGGCCTTTCACCCATCGAGCACTTTATATCTCATGTTTTGTACATGTAAAATTATTTTATGAGTAAACTTTGTTTTTATGACAAAACGTTTAAACTTTTCAATACTTTTTCTTTCTAATATTTCGCCTCAAAGTCCCACCCTCTGGCCTGAGGAACCAAATCACTACTTGTTCTAATCAGGGATGTTGGCACCAATACAAAACTTAAATCTACTTTAAATTTCGGTTCTCTAGAACTCAACACAAATTATAATACATCCAGAACCTATTTAGGTTGTTCACTTTGCAAGGGAATTTCCTCTTAGCTTTTTGAATGTGCTAAAGATGCACTTTGCAAAACATACCCAATCATGTGCAAGGGAAAAGCATTTTGGATGGGTTTGATGATGGAAATCAGTAGAGCCTCACCTCATTCATTAAATTAGAGGAAAATTCCATTGCAAAGTGAACAGTTTGCTTGCATTTAGTAAATCAACCTCAATAATTCAGTTTTTTAAAAGAGTGTTAGAAAGTTTCCAAAACAAAGTTTTAAAGTTAAACCTTTAAACCATGCTTGTACATCATATTTTACAAAAGCATCCTTTAAAAATCAATTTTGAGTTTTTTTTTTTTGTCATTAAATGCTTGTCCCAGCTCTTTAGGTCCTGGAAATATGACAAACTTTTTAAAGCAAATGTAAACCACTATAGCAAAAGTAAAATTTGGAACCCTAGGACCTTTTTGCTATAGTGTGCAAGTATGTCCAGCAAATTATGGCCTACATATCCAGAAAAGTGATTCGTTTCAGCTTTGCAATGCCTCACTCCCTTCTATAGCTGGCACTTCCATCAGTCTTCTGTTTGGGTTCAGAGTCTTAGAACAGGTAAAACTCAGTGTATATTTACAGAAAAAGTTCTGACAGGTAGGTAAAAGAATATATGCTAAAATAAACATATGCAGTCTCTTCTATTATGAAAAAGCTGAATGTTGGCACTTTTTAAAAAACAAACTCTTCACTTCCGCTTTCAAATAAGTGTATCATTTATATCAAGAAAATAGCAATAGATAAAAAGAGAATTTCTATTTATATCTTTTTTTATAAGTAAAAATATGAATTTTAGCACTACTTATCTCATTCTGAAATGTTTACATGTTCTTCCAGGTGGGTTCAAATCCAAGCATAAAGCCTGATGGATGTACTATCTTATATAGCTTCCAATACAAGGTGTGTTCCTGCTGAGAACCTCAATGGGTGTGCCACATCCCGACAGGTATAGGAAGAAAAAGAGAATTCCCCTGGGATTGGGACTTTTTAGGCAACAATTAATAGATATTGAACAAGTAATAAATGTTATAAATATATTTTAATGGAAAAATGCAAAAAAAGACAAATGGACAAGCAAATATATACATAAAAACAATTGCAAGCGCAGGTGTATGTGTAATATATCTTATATAGCTTCAGGCCAAGCCAGATAGTCAGGCCTTAACCCTTTCACTGAGAGGTCCATAAGGTGTACGAACCTACAGCACTCCTTGCAGCTGGCCACTTCAAATGTGAGCCCCCCCCCCCCATGCGCTTCCCTGTCCACAGCCTTTCCACCTCCCTGTCCACAGCCTCTCCACCTCCCACCGTTCCCTATCATCTAAAACTGCTTCCCCCACTCTCCTTTCATATCCCCTTCATCCTCCTTCTTCCCACCTAGCACTGATTTCCTCCCCCACACCCGATCCGACCCCTCTCCCCACAAATCGGATTCCCTGCTACCTTCAGAACCCAGCATCCATCCTTTGCCACTCCCGCTAGCTTCAGGTGCTGCAGGAGCTTAGAGGGGATACAGATATGTCACCCTCATCACTCTGATCGCCCCCCGTACTGGCCCCTGCACCTCTGATCCATGCCTGCCCCAACGGCATCCCTTCTTCCCCTCCCGCTGCCTGCAGCTGCTGACCGTCACTAAGCCTTGGCAAGCTATCAGGCTGGAGAGCACAGGGGGGGGGGGGGCATGGGGGTGCAGGTGAAGCTAGAGCTTGGGGGGGCTTGGTAAACGTGTGTTTACCAGCCCCCTCCCTGTAGTACAGTGGACATATGCAGCGATCACTACAGATTGCTCCTGTGTCCACTAACAGCTAAGCATAGTAAGCCAAGTGTTCATGTGTCAGTTTATGAATGTATAAGGAGTCTTTATACAGACTCCTTATTCATTCAAGTAATGTAGAGATTGGGAACATGGCCATTGCATCCCAATTAACATAAATGGATCTGCCTGTACAGGGATGCACAGAACACCTGTGCATCCCCGTGCAGGTAAACATGGCCCTCCATGGGCATACACTTTAGTATGCCACGTGTGAACGATGCTTTAGTAGTAATTTAGCAGGAATTTTGTAAGTTATGTTATGTTTATGTGCACTATTAATAATTGTAGTGTATTTTTAGTGAAAATATTTGCACGATTATTGTGGGGCCCAAATAAAACGTCTGCTTTGAGGGGTCTTTTTAAATTCTGAAAGCTGTAAGTGAAAAATGGTAATGGATGGATTTTTAGAGTAAATTGTTTTTATTTACAGTTTTTGCGCACCTTTAGTTTTCACCATTTCACAAAAAGGTGCAATTTAAAATGTACACATATTTGTTATTTATTAAATCAATTCAGTTTTAACTTTTATATTTATTAGGAATTTAGCAGGAATTTTGTAAATTTTTTTTTTTCACAAAAAAGTGCTTTATTAAGGTAATAAAGAATGAACAATAAAACATAAAAGTTCAGTAAAGACTGTAACATATCAAAATATATTGTCTCACACTTCTACAGCAAAGAGGATAAGAAAAAATAAAAATACAGTGTATTCCGCAATTATGGGTCTTATGTTGCAGGTAAATTGCCAAAGTAGCCTATCAAATTGCAGTCGGCAAATATGTAGATCTGGTCAAAACTTAGAGAGAAGTGTGAATACGTAACATTATTAAGTAATTATCATTAATCGTAAATGCAACAGTTGTAGATCTATGAGTGGTCACCTTAGGATAGGAGTAGAAAGGTGACAAATTTGAAAGGAAAAAGAAAGAGAAAAAGAGAAGTGAAGAGAAGAAAGTAAGGGGGGGGGAGAGAAGGAGAGAGGGGGGGAGGGATGGCGTGGGGATATGGGGGGTGGGAAAAAGGGTTGCTATCTCCAGAGTGGTGCTGCAGGTACCCTTGGGGTGTGTAGTGTCAGGGGTTTAGCTCTTTATGTGGTTGATTTCAGAGTCTCATATTCCTGAGAAACAGAAAAGAGTGTCCAGTTAGCCCAAAGTTTACGGAATGACTCGTGGCGTTCCATTTTCAGAGCTATGGATTTTTCCATCTCGTAAATTTGGTCTAATTTCCCTATCCAGTCCCGAATTTGGGGGATTTCAAGGGAGTTCCATTTCAATGGGATTAAACTCTTGGCCATGTTTAATAGGTGTCGGGTGAGAGACTGCTTATAGGCTTTGTAAGTCATTTGGTTTATGTGCAGTAAGAAGGTTGGGGCATCAAATGGCAGACCAGTCCCAGTAATGTGTTCCGTCCAGTGTGCAACTGTTCTCCAGAACGGGATCAGTTTGGGGCAAGACCACCAAATGTGGAGAAATGTGTCCTGTGCTTTCCCACATCTCCAGCAAGAATCTGTGAGTCCAGGGTACCAATGTTTCAATTTGACCGGGGTTCTGTACCACCTTGTACGAATTTTATATGCAGTCTCCTGTGCTCTAGTGCTAAGGGAGCATTTGTGTGAAAAGATGCACGACCTCCTCCATTGAGCAGCCGAGAATTGTAGACCTAGGTCTTTCTCCCATATTGATTGATATGGATCTGTTTGGGATTGGGGGGGCGTGCATAGCCATTTGTACGCCAACGAGGTCACTTTCCTCATCGGGGTCCCCGATAGGCAGCATTTCTCAAAGTCTGAGAGGTCCCTAGTAAATTGGGATTTATGCTTGTTATTTTGGAGGAAGTCGTGCATCTGCATGTGGTTCCAAGAATTTAGTGGTTTTTCGGTGGAGCATATATTTCTCAATTCCTCGTATCCAAGAAGTTTACGGTTACAAAAGCAATGGAGTGCAAGTAGTGGTCTATTCTTGTCTTTATTAGCCGATGTGAGGAAGGTTTTGTTGGCCATTCCTGGTGGGAAGGCAGGATTGTTATAGAGAGACGTAAGCGGACTCGGAGAGGAGGAGAGTTCAGACCGAGCTAAAGTTTTATGGAGTATATTCAGAGTCGTGCCAATCAGGGGGTGGGATCTGATCTCTGGGGGGATCATACCAAGGTAGAAAATGTGTATCGCATTTAGACCAGTTCCTTTCTATATCTACCCAAGCTTTGGATGAGCCATGGCAGTGCCAATCTATCATCCTAGTTAGATGTGTGGCGTAGTAGTAGTTCAGGAAGTTGGGAATGCCCATGCCTCCGTGTTCTCTAGTGCGCTGTAGGTATTGGAAACTGATTCTGGGATGTTTATTAGCCCAAATGAACATTCTCTGGAGCGAGGTGAGGCGTCTGAAAAATGAGTTTGGTATGTGGATCGGGAGAGCGTGAAACAAGTACAGAAGTCTCGGTAAGATAGCCATCTTTACTATAGCGGCTCTCTCGAACCAAGAAAATCTCCCCTTATCCCATTTCTTAAGGTCCCTGGCTAGAGTGTTTAATAGGGGAGAGAAATTGGTTTCGAACAGTGAATCAAGTCTCGGTGTGAGTTTAATACCTAGGTATTTTAGTGAGGTATTTTCCCATCTATACGGGCAGTTAGCCTTCGTTAGGGCAATCATATGCTTCGGGAGAGTCAAATTTAAGGCTTCCGACTTGGAGTTGTTGATTTTGAAATTTGATAAAAACTTATAGTGGTTAAATTGTTTATTAAGGTTGGGGATCGAAATGTGCGGTTGTGCGATGTATAGAAGCAGGTCATCAGCATAAGCCGACAGCTTGTGTTCCTTTCCTTGCATGTGTATCCCTTGAATTGAGGGATCTAGGTTGATGGATCTAATTAATGGCTCTAGCCCTGTATGAATGCACTATTAATGATTTTACTTTATTTTTAGCGAAAATATTGTCTTGATAAACATTTGCGCAAATATTGCGGTGCCTTAAAAATCAGTAGCACCTTCTTTTTATTCTACTGGCCATATGCTTTCAGAAAATATATGGTTTATGGGGCCTTTTACAAACTCTGAAAGCTGTAAGTAAAAAAGTAAAACCTCCAGATTTGTAGAGAAATGTGTGCGTACATCCAATTTTCACTATTTTTCAAAGGGGCGCAATTTAAAATTTACAAATATTTGTTATTTATTAAATCAACACAGGTTTAGCTTTTATATTTAGAAGGAACTTTGTAACATGTGCTGTGTTTTTATCTGCTAATAATGATTTAGTGCATTTTTAGCGAAAATATTGTTTGGTAAACATTTACGCAAATGTTGCGGGGTCTGATCTGATCTATATGATCTTTATGCCATCGCCTCTGTTAGATAACTACCTGTGTCCTAGTGCCTTTGCTTTATTTAAAAAAAAGCCAATTTCTACCTGTTTTCACAGCACCTCCCTGTGCTAACGTGCCTCCTGGTTCTCTCCTCTCCCCATTGACATCTCCAGTGGGCGGGGCCGAGAACTCCTGCTGACGTCACGCGGGGAGGAGAGAAACAGGAGTCATGTGAGAGCCAGAAAGCGCTGTGCAAATAGGTAGAAATCTGCTTGTTTTTTTATAATGCACGGACACCAGGACACAGGTTGTTATCTAACAATGGGGATGGTATAAAGATCAGATAGTTTTGTAGCAACAGGGAGAGGAGCAGAGTGTCGCTAATGAGAGCTAACAGGCAGGAAGGGAGGGGGAGGAGGACAAAGAGAGACAGAGGAGAGCTGCAGATAGTAGCGGCGGATGGAGGCACGTAAACTGACCACTGTGTCAGGGCTCAACGGCCATGATAAACTTTGGTCAGTCTACAGGGGAGGGCAGAGCCAGGCAGGATCAGCAAGGTATTTCAAATGATACAGGGGGCCAAATTACACAACACAAGCACTATGCTGTGTAACATGCTTTAAGCTTAACAAACACTTTAAAATCAATAGCACCTTCCATTTATTGTACTGGCCCTTTGCGTTCAGAAAATGTATAGTTTGGGGGGGTCTTTTAAAAACTCTGAAAGCTGAAAGTGAAAAGTGAAAGATTTTTAGAGAAATGTGGTTATTTATAGTTTGTGTACGTTCAGTTTTCACCATTTCGCAAAAAGGTGCAGTTTAAAATTTACAAATATTTGGTATTTATTAACACTGTACAGGACAAGCTTTTATATTTAGTAGGAATTTAGCATGAATTTTATAAAATGTGCTGTGTTTGTGTCTGCTAATAGTGATTTTAGTGTATTTTTATCAAAAATATTGCTTTAGTAAACATTTGCACAAAAATTTGTAGCACCTTCCTTTTATTCTACTGGTCCTATACTTTCAGACAATATATGGTTTGGGGGGTCTTTAACAAACTCTGAAAGCTGCAAGGAAACAATGAATACCTTCAGATTTTTAGAGAAATGTGATTATTTACATTTTTGTGTACATTAAATTTTTACCATTTTGCAAAAAGGCGTAATTTAAAAATTTCAAATATTTGTAATTTATTAACTCAATACAGGTTAAGCTTTTATATTTAGTATGGAATTTAGCAGGAATTTTGTAAAATTTTCTGTGTTTATACAGTATCTACTAAAAATAATTTTAGAAAATTTTTAGCGAATATATTTTTTTGATGAACATTTACGAAAATATCGCTGGGCGTTAAACCACTTCTGGACTACCCACTGTGTATTTATGTTGCTAATTGGAAGTTAAATAGTTGCCTTGGGTCCTAGCGGCGGATTCGCCACAGGATCACTTTTATGATCTCCCACACCTCTCCCGCTGTTTCCCCACTTACCGGAGCCGTTGGTAGCAGGGAAATCAATTTGATTCTCTGTGTGGTTGGGCAGGAAGTCGAGTGAGGGCAAGATGGCCCTCACTTGACTCTTTGGCCTTGGAAGAGCGGAGTGGCGTCAAACGTCACTTATTTCCGACGGCTTTAAAGGGCCCATTTTTTTATTTTTATTTTTGACCCCAGATCTCACGTTAAAGAGGCCCTATCCTGCTTATTTGTATTACACAAGGGATGTTTACATTCCTTGTAATAGTAATAAAAGTGATCAAAATGATTTTTTTTTTTAAAGTGACAGTGTAAAAATAAAAAATAAAAAGCGAACGCATAGGCAAGTCGCGCCCACATATGTACACGGTGTTCAAACCACACGTGAGGTATTGCCCCAATCATTAGAGATCTCTAAACTGGTAACCTGTAGAAATTAAAGCGTCGCCTATGGAGATATTTAATTACCAAAGTTTGTCGCCATTCCACGAGCTTGCGCAATTTTTTTTATAATACATTTTTAATAATGTAATAAGTTAATTCCAGAGAAAAAGGCAAAAAAACAAGGTCCGTGTCCATATTCCATAGATCAATTCAATACATTACAGATACCATTTCTACTTATTTTCACCCCCCCCCCCCCCAAAAAAAAAGAAAAAACAAGAAAACCAAAAACCCCCACACCCCGTCTCCTCCTCTCCCATCCTCCTTGAATACCGCCAGGTTCACTCTCTCTTTCGAAACAAGTTTGATGGTCCAGCCCCTGCCCCACTTCCCCCTCTCAGACCAAGGTTATCCTATCCCTTAGGCTACATCAGTCATTTATGACCTCAAACACCAAGCATACTCATGTCTCCCAGAGATTTTTTAATACTCAGCCATTTCCCCCAGATATCCAAGTATTTCCCGAGGGAATCTTCTACTGTGAATATTGTTTCCTCAATAGCTCTCACCCCTTCCACTTTTGCAACCCATTTGCTCATACTCGGGGCATCTGGTGTTCGTCAGAGTCTTGGTATCAAACTTTTGGCCACGTTTAATAAATGCAGCACCAGCGTGTTCTTATTTTCAAATGCCTTTTTCTCCGTACTATGAAACAAACAGCTCCATGGATCTCCTCCTGTAATCTGGCAGATTGCCTTAATAATCCCCTCCCAATATGATTGTATCTTTTTACATTCCCACCGCATCTGCCCCAAACCTTTAAACCCTCTGCGGGGTAACATACCACCTGGCAAAAATCTTATAACATATCTCAGTTGTCCCTGCATCAACTGATGGGAAGCAGGCTAGCCTTAATACTTTCCTCCTCCTTTCCTCATCAGGAAGGAGACCTAATTCTTGCTCCCATTTCCCAAATATAACGGGTGTGTGGGTTCTGCTTCATTTATCCGTATCTTATAGATTTCAGATATACTTTGCCTTATACATGAAAGGGAGCCGAAGAATTTCTCTATTGGCATCATATTAACCTTCCCCCACAGCGGTTGTGGTAGTGAGTGCACAAAATGTTGCAATTGTGTATATTTCCATCTATCTAGTGGCATACTCCCCCATTTTTGTGTTTGTTTTAAAAAAAAAGTGCACATTCTATTTCCATCCATAATATCTTGCATCGCCTCTTTTTTTGCCCATCTATCAAAATACAAATAATCTTCTTTTCAGGTTTAAAATAATGTGTGTCTATTAGTGCAATTAAAGGTGCATTATACTCCCTATGGTATAGGCTACAAAGACTATCCCATATCCTAAAAGTGTTCCTAGTCAGTGGATTTGTGCTTTTAGCCAATTCTCGGTATACCCGTGGAACCTATACCATCTTACCCAAATCCACCCTACTTTGTGCCTGTTCAATCTCCACCCAACTCTTAACTTCCTTGTTGTGCATCCAATCTGCCATTCATGCTATAGTAATTGCCTGATAATACTTTTTGAAGTTGGGTGCTGCCAACCCCCCTGCTGTTTTTTCCTGTACCATTACAGTATAACAGATCCTGGGTTATTTACATGCCCATACATTTTAGGTTGCGTTAAAGTGTCAGGGCAGTTGCCCCCTTGAAGGTACGGACAAGAGGTGGCATTTAGAGGTGTTTCCGCCAGATCCGTACATTAAACAAGATTTGGAAACTTGTTCAACCCATCAAAGGGACAACATTCCTGGGTGGGGAGATAAGATGGGAGTGTGGTTGGGGATGTCTGTTCGGGTTGGTTTTGGGCGGGGGGTGGGTTTTTTTTCTTCCTCTTCCTCTCCCTCTCATCTCTTCTGATAGGACTTCACCAGGGAAAGGTATGACAGCTGTTCCTTTGGCCGATCGTGTGGTTAGAGGCTTGAATATTTCCAGTAAAAGGCACAAGGTAAATAAAGAATACAATAAAAGGCACAAGGTAAATAAAGAACTGCACCATTATGCGACAAATGTGGCATTCCTACAGGAGATACATATGTATACATGCCTCAGGGGTTAGACTATCATCCTAATATTTTCCCACATGGTTTTATGGCTAATCGACTTCGAGTCACTCACGGGGAGTGGCTATTGGATTTGATAGAAGCACTGTGTTTGTACTGAGGGAGCAGCTAGAAGACCCAGAGAGGAGGTTTTTGTTTTTTAAAGGGAGATAATCCAATACGGAATATACTTTTGCAAATATCTACTCCCCTAATAGAGAGCCAAATAAGTTATTGAGGAAAATCTTGAAAAAATTATATTTAAAGAGGGTCTGCTTATTGTAGCAGGAGACCTTAATATGTGCCTGGATCCACGGGTAGACTCCTCATTGGGCTCCTCTTGTCTTCCCCCACAAAAGGCAGAAGGAAATAAGGAGATAATTAGCAGAATACCAGCTTGTGGACACCTGGAGGATTCGAAATATCGAGGCCAGGGATTACACATACCACACTTTGGTCCATGGGTCCTACTCAAGGATTGATTATATTTTAATAGAAGACTACTTGTTGACCACACTCAAAGATGCAGCTATTAAGACCATCACACTTTCTGACAGTGGTGGTTCAGTTAGAGGTGCTACCAGCAGAGTCTAGAGAGAAGGCTTGTTTGGAAACTGAATGACTCTGTTATTAATTATAATTAATTATATTATATATATATATATATATATATATATATATATATATATATATATATATATATACAGTGCCTTGCAAAAGTATTTGGCCCCCTTGAACTTTTTGACCTCTTGCCACATTTCAGGTTTCAAACATAAAGATATAAAACTGTAATTTTTTGTGAAGAATCAAAAACAAGTGGGACACAATCATGAAGTGGAACGAAATGTATTGGACATTTTAAACTGAAAAATTGGGCATGCAAAATTATTCAGCCCCTTTACTTTCAGTGCAGCAAACTCTCTCCAGAAGTTCAGTGAGGATCTCTGAATGATCCAATGTTGACCTAAATGACTAATGATGATAAATAGAATCCACCTGTGTGTAATAAAGTCTCTGTATAAATGCACCTGCACTGTGATAGTCTCAGAGGTCCGTTTAAAGCACAGAGTGCATCATGAAGAACAAGGAACACACCAGGCAGGACCGAGATACTGTTGTGGAGAAGTTTAAAGCCGGATTTGGATACAAAAAGATTTCCCAAGCTTTAAACAACCCAAGGAGCACTGTGCAAGCGATAATATTGAAATGGAAGGAGTATCAGACCACTGCAAATCTACGAAGACCTGGCCGTCCCTCTAAACTTTCAGCTCATACAAAGAGAAGACTGATCAGAGATGCAGCCAAGAGGCCCATGATCACTCTGGATGAACTGCAGAGATCTACAGCTGAGGTGGGAGACTCTGTCCATAGGACAACAATCAGCCGTATACTGCACAAATCTGGCCTTTATGGAAGAGTGGCAAGAAGAAAGCCATTTCTTAAAGATATCCATAAAAAATTTTGTTTAAAGTTTGCCACAAGCCACCTGGGAGACACACCAAACATGTGGAAGAAGGTGCTCTGGTCAGATGAAACCAAAATCAAACTTTTTGGCAACAATGCAAAACGTTATGTTTGGCATAAAAGCAACACAGCTCATCCCCCTGAACACACCATCCCCACTGTCAAACATGGTGGTGGCAGCATCATGGTTTGGTCCTGCTTTTCTTCAGCAGGGACAGGGAAGATGGTTAAAATTGAAGGGAAGATGGACAACAAGACAATGATTTAAAACATAAAGCAAAATCTACAATGGAATGGTTCACAAATAAACATATCCAGGTGTTAGAATGGCCAAGTCAAAGTCCAGACCTGAATCCAATCGAGAATCTGTGGAAATAACTGAAAACTGCTGTTCACAAACGCTCTCCATCCAACCTCACTGAGCTTGAGCTGTTTTGCAAGGAGTAATGGGCAAAAATTTCAGTTTCTCAATATGCAAAACTGATAGAGACATACCCCAAGCGACTTACAGCTATAATCGCAGCAAAAGGTGGCGCTACAAAGTATTAACTTAAGGGGGCTGAATAATTTTGCACGCCCAATTTTTCAGTTTTTTATTTGTTAAAAAAGTTTGAAATATCCAATAAATTTTGTTCCACTTCATGATTGTGTCCCACTTGTTGTTGATTCTTCACAACAAATTACAGTTTTATATCTTTATGTTTGAAGCCTGAAATGTGGCAAAAGGTCGAAAAGTTTAAGGGAGCCGAATACTTTCGCAAGGCACTGTATATATATATATGTATATATATATATATAGATATATAGATATATATATATATATATATATATAGATATATAGATATATATATATAATATAATGACATTATGCTAATGTCATTAATGATACACCAGAGATCTTGCATGCTACTCTGTGGGAGTCACATAAGGATTTCATACGGGAGATATTGATAGGCGTAGATCACAAAAAAAAAGAAAAAAAAAAGGAGAAAATGGACTCCGTTTTCAGGGAAATCCAGGTGTTCGAACAACAGACTAGGCCTAAAAGTATCCCAGAAAAGCGTGCACAATTTTAAAACATGACATATTAGGTTTTGAATTTACTCGGCATAACATTATCTTTCACATTATTGAAAAAAATTGAGATAACTTTACTGTATTCTTATTTTTTAATTCAAAGTGTATTCTTTCAAAAAAAATTGCGTTTGTAAGACCGCTGCGCAAATACGGTGTGACATAAAGTATTGCAACGATCTCCATTTTATTCTCTAGGGTCTCTACTAAAAAAAATATATATAATGTTTGGGGGTTCTACGTATTCTTCTAGCAAAGAATACTGAATTTAACTTGTAAACAACAATTGTCAGAAATAAGCCTGGTCTTCAGGTGATTAAAATCAGTAGCACCTTTCTATTTATTCTACAGGTCATGTGATTTCAGAAAATATTTGGTTTGGGGGGGGGGGGGGTCTTTAACAAACTCTGAAAGGTGTAAGAGAAAAACAAAAACCTCTAGATTTTAGAGAAATTTGGATTCTTACTGTGGCACCCTACAAGGTAGGTGCTAGGCAAAGTATAGTGGGCCTTAGCTGCCTAACAGCAGGGCCATGATTTTCAGCTGGGCTGTCATGTCTCCCAGGTGTAGCTGTTGAGACTGGGGAGTTTCCCCACTGTGCTCCATGAGAGGGTTCTCATTTGGGCAGTGGAGGAAACCCAGCCAATGGCAAACTCAGGCCTGTATCTACCCCAGAAAGGCAGATTCTGCCGCACAGGATTCTGGGATTGGGTATAAGTTTGAGGGGAGCTCATGACGCAGTGACTTTGGCGGGAAGCAGAGTCCCAGGACGGCGTGTACAGCTGTTTCTCCTCCCGTCAGCAGGATCGGGTGTCCCGGGCGGGACTTTAGAAGGTACCGCTGCTCGCCGTCCGGCGTCTCCCTGTTACAGGATGCGCCGCTCCTACGGTTGCCACAGCGAGTCCTGGACTCCAGCGAGCACCTGGAGACCGGAACTCGCTGTGGCAACCGTAGGAGCGGCGCATCCTGTAACAGGGAGACGCTGGAGCTCGCGGACGGCGAGCAGCGGTACCTTCTAAAGTCCCGATTTTGAATTTTACATGCGTACAAAGGGTTTTATGAATGTAAGCACATATATTGAAGGGATTGGGAATATGACATAATAATAAAAGTTGAAGCAGTATTACGCTATGTCCCGCCTCTTGTTGTTTACTTATGCCCTGAACTGAGGAGATACGGAGCCTGGTGGTGATCCCTGGTGGATTCTGGAGACGGCAGAGTAACCAGAAGCAAGGGCCCATGCAGCTTATGCATAAAGGCTTTATTTTGAGGGCAATTTGGTGAGTGTCCATTGCATAGGGGAGCACAGCCGGTGTGGTGGAGGCTTTGGTATACTTTGAGTGAAATCACTGGTGCCTGTCATCCAAGGAGGATACTTGCGGACTGTGGATAATATCATTTCCCTATACATATTTTTCCCGTATATGCATGGATTGTTTAATCTCAGCAAGAATTGAACTTTTCAGAGGTTGAATTATTTTACTTGCACACACTGAGGCTGTGTGTATAAGCGCTGCTGAATGTGTAATATACTGGACTGAGACACACAGATTGGGCTATATTTATACATTTTATTTTGCAAGTGGTTATTTATTAACTCAATACAGGTTAGCTTTGATATCTAGTAGGAATTTTGTAAAACATACTGTGTTTTTATCTGCTAATAATGATTTTAGTGTATTTTTAGCTAAAATATTGTTTTGATAAACATTTGCGCAAATATCATTGTGCTCAAAAAACATTACTACCTTAGTTGTATTCTATTGGTCATGTGCTTTCAGAAAATATATGGTTTGGGGGGTCTTTAACAAACTCTGAAAGCGGAAAGGGTTACATAGCTGTATCTTAAGGTCTCTCTAACTGTCAATTTAGTGTGAGTTTAGGTTCTCGTGTTTATCCTAAAGCACTAGCTCTACTGCAGAGATCATCCTGTCAGGGTCAAAAGTATGTAGTATACCTAAGCAATTTTAGAAAGTTTAAAGCGGGACTCCTGTTATCTCCACCCTCATCCAGCCCCTTTCAGCTCTGCAGCTTTCCTATGACTCATGCCTCCTCCCTTGCTGGCAAACTCTCACGAGACTGAGTGAGAGAGCTGTTCCTAAGCTAATGACCAGACAAGAAAGAGGAAGTGGGCTGTATAAGGTATTTAATGGCAGAAAAAAAAATGTTTTACTATCCAAAGTTAAAACAACAAGGGCAGAGGGTTTGATAGATGGGAAAGATGAAAAAATGCCTAAAGGTCCGCTTTAATGAACCATTGACTCTGTTTGCTTTGTCCATGCATCATCAAAGTTTTGGAGCTAATTACTTGGTACAGTGGTACATGTACTTCTGACAAGTTCAAATAATACTTAAATTGTTTAGGTTACATTTTTTGCAAATATACGATGCACACTCCATGAGGTATCTTTAGAAACCTATTATCTAAATTATGTTTATACATGTTAGGATGCAATGTAAAAAAAACATAGAATGCTGTGGGGTTTAAAGAAAAAATGTGTACCCTTTGGAGTATTTGGCCATCATCTGACCATAAAGGGGTATCAATGTAACCATGACCATTTTTTTTTTTTTACACTGCACCGCTGCCTGGAGCATGCACTCTTTTAAAAAGAGAATACTGTACATGGACTGTGGGGGTCTTACAGTGGTTTTTACAATTACATTATACACATAAGACATAGACAACATTTAAAACATAAAGTCCAAAAGGTGAATCTAAATGTGTAGTTAGCAGTCAAGAGACAGCTGCATGAAATGCTGTATTCAGAAAAGTTCCTCCAGTGATAGACACGGGAGTGCCAGAACTCTCACCATCCACAAACCAAAAAACAGCCATGAAATACAGGAAGGGATGCACCTTATGTGTTACCAAAAGATTTCTTCAATGTGCTCTCCCTCCACCGCTCCGTACACTCATCAGATGATGTAATAAATAGGCCCTGTATTGCTGTCAACCAGTCTGTTGGAAATGTGGCTCACTAAGACGTTCCCACGGTCACTTTTCGTACAATACCCACTGCATAAAGAAACTCACCAAAAGGAGCCAAAAATAATGCTAATATAGTTTAGTATTTATTGATACAAATAGAAGTACATGCAGATAATAAATGGGCATAAAAAAACACATACAGAACCGCCGCTCCTACCACAAGGACGCGACGACCAAGACGTCAGCGTGTAGGCCCCTCCGGACACATTTCGTACTCAAACACATTATCAAGGGATCCGCCTATCACTGACGTCTTGTTCCTACCTTGTTTAACTAGTTCTGGAAGGATTTGCACCCTTAATGACCAGGCAATTTTTTGCTATTTGGCACTGCATTCATTTAACGGACAATTTAAAGGTCCTGCGATGCTGTACCTAAATAAAATTGATGCTTTCTTTTGGTGGTATTTGATCAACTCTGCAATTTTTATTTTTTGCGCTATAAACAAAAAAAGAGTGACAATTCTGAGAAAAAAAAAAAAAACAATATTTTTCACATTCTGCTATATAACATTCCCCCCAAAAAAATTTAATTTTTTTTTAACATTTTAGGTCAATTTGTTTTCTGCTATATATTTTTGGTAAAAAAATAATTGCAATGTTGGAAAAAAAAAAATAATTGCAATAAGCGTATTTTGATTTGGTTTGCGCACAAGTTATCGCATCTACAAACTAGGGGAAAGATTTATGTCATTTTTATTATTTTTTTTTTTTACTAGCAATGGCGGCGATCTGCAAATTTTTAGCGGGACTGTGACATTGCGGCAGACAAATCGGAGCCCTAACTGACATTTTTGACACTTTTGGGGGGACCAGTGACATTACTACAGTAATCAGTGCTAAAAATATACACTGTTACTGTAATATTGACACTGGCAGGGAAGGGGTTAACACAGTGGGTGAGCAAATTGTTAAAAGTAAGCCTAGGGGAGTGTTTCTAACTTCATGCCAGCTGCTACACAAAATACTTATTTCTAGCGCTCACTTTATGTATATCTGATACAATGAAGGGAAAGTGACAGTCCTACAATATAAACTTTAAAACGTTTTAAAGTTTATATTGTAGGACTGTCACTTTCCCTTCATTGTATCGGACTCACTTGTCTTTATGTGCTTGTACTAACATTACAATAGGTATATTCCAGATATACCATTAGTGCCGCTAGTGGATTCTGGGAAGGTTTTTTTATTAATTCTTTGCTTTGAATACACCTTTTTGATTTTGTTTATATTTATAGTGGCAGCTTATTGCTCCCCTTGCTGAAAGTCCAGTAGGATTTGATTATACTATATATCATTCATTCTGCTCCTAGTTAACACTTTATGTATATATTTTTTTAACATTTAAAAAATACTTTTAAAAACAGTGGTGATACATTGTTTTTCCTTGAATTCACCAGCCCACTTATATTTAAACAGGCAGTCATTATAATGCATCGATGTGTATCACTACACATGCTGTAGGCTTCAAGATTTCCAGAATAAGGTACAATACTTACTAAAGACTTCTCAAATGACACAGTACAGAGATTTGGTTAGACTTATTACTTAGACTTACATTGCAGATCAAAACATACATGTATAATCTTTATATATAGATATATTGTAATTAGCTGTGCACTGCTATAATCTTTAAGCTCATTAAATGCAAATTTGCAAACTTTTTTTATGCTGCAGCAAGCTAGACAACACACTAAGGCTGGGAAATTACCTTTAAAGGGTAACTCCATTTTCGTGGGGAAAAATAGCAAATAATAATAATAATAAATAATATAGCTTATACAATTGCGACACAAATCATATTGTAATTGAATGTTAAACATTACCTTTAATTTTCAATCTACAGCTGTTGTAATCTTCTGGAAATACAAAGCAAATATGGCTACCTGGAGCTGTTCTGTACACAGAATGTGTACTGACCACACCCCAGAAACATAATTTCCTGCTTGTGTGATTGGCTCACCAATTTTCCCAGAAGTCTGCACTAAGATACAAGTCAGATTACTGGCATCACCTGCAACAAAATGAGATACTCCCAATAGAAACACGTCTAAAGGAATACTGTTAGGAACGCTCCCTGTGCACACTGAAGTGCTGTCATGAATCTGCCACCTAAGGGTTAACCTAGTGCAGACTAATTGCAGTAATTGGCAACAGGCTGCCTTATTTAAACACCTGGGCAGCACTGTGTCTTTGCTGTCTTGTCTGCAGCTTTACCTATACTTCTGATCCTGTGGTTTCCTGTTAACTTCCTGACTTCCGGCTTGTCCACTACTTCGTCTGCTTGCGGCCTGCCCTGACCTTGGCTCGTTCCTGTGAACACTCTCCTGCCTTATCCTTGTTGGCTTATCTTCTTCCTGTTCTGGACTTGTTCGCCTCCTGGTGGGGCAACTCTGAGGGCCGCGACCTGGAGTTCAGCACGCAGCAAAATCCATCCTCACAATCAGAGGCTCTGGTGAAGACCTGCTGTCACTTAGACTCTGCACCTCGGGCTAGCCCATGTCTATCACCAGTGACCCATCTGTGTTCCTGTTCCTGACCCATCTGTGTTCTGTTGTCCCATGAGGCTACCTCTGCAAGTCAGGCTCAGCCACCAGCACCATTACAGATACAGGCCCAGCAGATTTCCTCATTAGAGCCCTGCAGCTACCAAAGCTGACAGATAATGTCTTCTTTTTTTGGTGGCAAGGTTCAATTATACGATGATTCACATCGTACTTCCACAGCGGAAGCTGCTCTTCATGCACTCCAGCAAGGCCGCAAAGCAGTAGAGGAGTACATCATGGATTTTAGACGGTGGAGCACTGATACCCAGTGGAACGATGCTGCGCTACGGCACCAGTTCCGCTCAGGCATATCTGAGGGTCTGAAGGATGAGCTAGCCCAAGTTGGCATTCCAGACTCCCTAGAGGCATTGATTTCGCAGGGTATCCAGATAGATCGCTGGCTTTGTGAGCGTCATGCGGAAAGGTCTGCCCAGCAACAGAATAACCTCTGCCTATATTGTGGTGAAGCCGGCCGTTACGTACGTTCTTGCCCAGCAAAGTTACGTAAGTTTCTCTCCATCTCTCCTTCAAGTTATCCAGCATCCGCTGCCAGTGCCAGGAGGTACAATACCAGCCACTGCAATTATTGATTCTGAAGCATGCAGCTGTTTCATTGATCTCAGCTTCGCCATCCAACAACACATCCCTCTTCAAACCAAGACTCAAAGACTTTCCATTTTTCTTGCAGATGTCTCATATTAAGTCTGGACCTGTGACTCAGGAGACCCCTCCACTTCCTATGGTCACTTCTTCAGGTCACAAAGAGCTACTAAGCCTGGATGCTAATGCTTCCCCTTTATTTCTGGTCCTCCTGGGATTGCCGTGGCTGCAGGCCCACAACCCTCAAATCGATTGGATGACAGGAACTATCAAGTTTCAGTCTGATTACTGCTTAAACTCCTGTTTCCCTCAGCCCTGCCAGTACCCTGCTCTGTTTGGACTCTGCTTTCTGCTGTGCCTAGGCCTTATCATGACTACCTGGAAATTTTTAGTAAATGGGGGTGCCGAGACCCTTCCTCCTCATCGCACATACGACTGCCCGATTGAGTTACTTCCTGGGGCCTAGATTCCATTTGGTCAGATCTTCCCTTTGTCAGAATGGGAATTGGAGGCTCTGAAAGAATACGTGGCTGAAAATCTAAAGAAGGGGTTCATTTGCCCATCGACATCCCCAGCAGGGGCAGGAATCTTCTTCGTGGAAAAAAAGGACCACTCTCTCCGCCCCTGTGGGGACTACCGGGAACTAAATAAGATCATGGTCAGGAACCGTTACCCTCTTCCCCTGGTACAAGAACTTTTCCAAAGACTGAGATCAGCCTCCATTCTTACTAAGTTAGACTTATGTGGGGCCTATAATTTGGTCCGTATTCGTGAGGGGGATGAGTGGAAAACAGCGTTTCGTACCAGGTTTGGGCATTTTGAATATCTGGTGATGCCCTTCGGCCTGTGCAACGCCCCAGCAACCTTTCAACATTTTGTAAATTATATTTTCAGAGACTGGTTAGATATATTTCTTATCGTCTACCTGGATGATATCTTGATTTTCTCTGCATCCCTGGATCAACATCGGGGACATGTCAAAATCCTCAGCCGACTCCGCCAACACGGATTATATGCCAAGCTTGAGAAGTATGAATTTGAACGTCAGATCATTCAGTAAGTAGGTCTCATAATTTCCTCTGAAGGAATTAAGATGGATCCCCAAAAGGTCTCAGCCATCTTGGACTGACCACCCCCATCAGACAAGAAGTAGATCCAGCGCTTCATAGGTTTTGCCAACTTCTACAGGAGGTTTATTAATTTCCCCCAGTACACAGCTCACGAAGCAGAATACCCGGTTCAATTGGTATCCTGAAGACCAGACTGCCTTTCTAACCTTGAAAAGGCTCTTTACAACTGCTCCCATCCTGAGTCACCTGAATCCTGCCCTTCCTTACCTTCTCGAAGTAGATGCATCAGAAGTGGCCGTGGGGGCAATTATTTCGCAAAGGCAGGGTAGTAAAGATCTCATACGTCCTATAGCATTCTTCTCTCATAAACTTTCCCCAGCAGTAAGGAACTATGACGTTGGCGATCAAGAACTTCTGGCCATTAAGGCTGCCCATGAGGAGTGGAGGTACTCGTTGGAAGGGGCAACGCATCCTATTCTCATCTTCACAGATCACAAAAATCCCGAGTATTTAAGAGCTGCTAAACGGCCACGTCAGGCATGTTGGCAGACTTGTATAAAGTATTCAAAATTTCTACTTGAGTAAAAGTACAAGTGCTCGATCAAAAAGTGACTTGAGTAGAAGTGGAAGTGCTTGCAGAAAAAGTTACTTAAGTAGAAGTACTAAAGTATTCAACATTTTTTTTACTTAAGTATTGCAAGTAGTTTTTTCAAAAAATTTGCTACTTAAGTACTAAAAGTAAAAAGTACCAGTAGTTTTGAAAAAAAAATTCTACTCAAGTACTGAAAGTAGAAGTACAAGTACTGTGTTATGTAGTTATTAAAGAAAGAAGTCAAAAGTTTGAACATCATATTGTTTTTTATTATTTCAAATGATTTATTCAAATGATTAACCTAAAGGACAATCACAATTCCTTAGGCCAGTGGTTCTCAAATCCGGTCCTCGGGACCCACCAACAGGCCAGGTTTGCAAGATAACTAAATTACATCACAGGTGATCTCATTTGCTTCTCAGTGATTGCAGTATTCTAGTCTGCATCCCCCAAGGTAATACTTAAAATCTGGCCTGTTAGTGGGTCCCGAGGACCGGATTTGAGAACCACTGCCTTAGGCTGTAACTTTTTGTAAACAGATAAAGTATGTCCCTCCCTTCCCCTTTTAAAGCATCCACCTTTTAAAGCCAGGGGTGGTCTCCTTCCTGAGCTTCCTCACTCTCAAAGCCAGGCAGATCACTTGAAGTTGAAGGGCCAGGGGTGGAAGGTGGTGTTTTTGGTTCGTCCATCTTTTCAGCTGATCAAAAGGCAGAACAGGAGCATGCGCAGTCTTCTTAATCGCGGTTTGATTTGATTTGCTCAATTGATGATGGTGTGCCAGGCTAGCTTCATCAAAGCTACAACGCTTAAAGTGAAAAATGCATCAAAAACTACTAACAAAGTGGCTGTGCTAAAAATGCTAATAAAGTGCCTGCAATTATATATATTCTTCTTGTATTCAAAATCATTGCCCACAGTATCAAAAATAAAGTGACATGTCTGTGCTAAATGCAGTGCAAATTATTCCCACAATGTAAATTTAATTCATATAAAATATATATGACAATACCACAATAAAATAAGTTGTGATTGTGAATAAGTTAGGTGCAAGTTGAAGTGTGTAAACTAAACTTTATAATGAAAAGTCCATAACTGAATTCCAGTGTGCAATCTAAGAAGTGCTTGTCACTTGCTGTCAGATGCTTCCACCTTTCTTCTGTGATCTGCTCAAGTAAAATGGTGGACTGGATAGCCTCTCTCTCTGCCTCTCACCTTAGTAGCACTGGCACTGCACTGGTTCAAAAAGCTGTCTATATTATTTTCATTATAAGAACTTGTCAGAACATGCTTCCACCACCTGTCCTTCACACTAGTAGTGCTCATTTGCTTTGCTCAAGTCAAGTGCCACTGCCAGTGGCCACTGCAGTGCAGGCACAGCCGCACAGGCAGAGGCAGGCCGCAGGAAGCACAGGCCGCACCACAACACAACACTTATGGTCCATGGACCATGGATGGTCAGATAATCATCATAGCCGTCAGTCTCACTCTTCTTGGTTCAAAAAAGCCACCCATGACCCGTGTGTATATAATATATTAATATTTTATATTGATTATTTGATTCTCAAATGGCAAATTTGCCATGGCAAGGATTAGGCCCTCTCCACGGTCCACCTTACTTACCTCATAGAGAAGAAGATGAGATAACGAAGAAAATGCTCCGAGTCCCGCCGCCCGTGTCACAACTCCTCTCAGTAAGTGCCCTAAGGGGTGGAGTCTGAGTGACACACAACACGTTTAGAGGCGGAGACCTCGAGCGGGAAGACGGCAGCATGGCTCCTCCAGTGCGGTCTTAACTTGATGATCATGACAGTGATTCCACGGGCCGCGGCACAAGCGAGGCTGTGGGATTGATTGAATTGAGTTGTGCTGCCTACTGCTACACGCTACCTACTACTACTACTAAATTGTGAGTCAGTATATTTTATTTCATTTTTATATATAAAAGCGGTATTGTTGAGCACTACTAGCCATTAGATCTCCTGGCTGTCACTTTGTCACTTTGTTGGGGAATCACAGCGGCTCGGCTCCAGAAGTGGCGGGTGTCCCCGTCATCCTGCCAGGGCCGCCAAGAAGTTCATCACCTTATCTTAAGTTATTAATATCTTATGAGGAGAGGACCTATGAGATTGAGAATTGAAATAATTAAATATATATATGGCTTTTTGAACCAGTGCAGTCAGTGCCAGTGCCACCCAGACGCTATCCACCAGTGCCACCACCATTAAGTGTGTTGGTCGGTCACTCGAGCACTGAAGGAGGTGGAAGCATCTGACAAGTGAAGTGACACTTTAGATTTGCACACTGGAATTCATTTATGGACTTTTCGTTATAGATAGGTTTACACACTTCAACTTGTTGCACGCACCTGACCTAACTTATTTCATAACTTATTTTATTGTGATTTATTGTCATATTTTATATGAATTGAATTTACTGTTACATTGTGGGAATAATTATTTTCACTGCATTTAGGCTTTAGCACATTCATGTCACTTTATTTTTGATACTGTATGGAGTGTGGGCAGGGCACTGGGGGCAACAATGATATTATATCGATTGCACAGGCACTTTATTCGCACAGCCAAGTTGTGTTTGTTAGTAGTTTCTTGATGCACTTTAAGCGCTGTAGCACAATTTATTTGTTTGTTTCATATTTTCTTTTTATTGGAAAGATTTGGTATAGCAGCTTTTATTATACACAGCCTTTATTTTCGTATGCGCTGATTTACAAATGACATTATACACATTTTTTTGAGCTTTATGTAACCTGCCATCTACTGTTCTGGCAGTGGTAATTTTTTTAAAAGTAATGAGTAACTATGCAGCACAAAAAAAAAAATACTAGAACTATCGAAATCATCGAAAAAATGTAGTGAAGTAAAAGTAGAAGTAGGAGAAAAAAATTCTACTCTAGGAAAGTACAGATACCGCATTTCGGTACTTAAGTACAGTACTTAAGTAGTTCTACTTCGTTACTATACATCTCTGCATGTTGGACATTGATTTTCTCGAGATTTTCCTTCCATATTACCTACCAGCCGGGATCTAAAAATGTCAAGCCAGATGCGCTCTCCCGCATGTTTAATGATCCAAAGGAATTGCCAGTATCCGACACCATCCTGTCCGCAGATAATTTCTTGTTATTACAGACCAACCTGATGGCCCAAATAATGCAAGCTTCTGCAAAGAATCTCTGTCTCCCTGAGGTGTCCAGGGTACCCAGAGATGGGTTATTATGGTTTGAAGGCAAGATCTTTGTCCCTGAAGAGGTCAGAGTGACGGTTTTAGGGTTATGCCATGACCACCCTCTGGCGGGCCATTTTGGTACTTATAAGACCCTGGATCTATTACAACGAAAATTTTGGTGGCCAGATCTGGAACAGAGTTGCAGGGAGTACGTGAAGACTTGTACCGTCTGAACCCAGAGAAAGTATGTAAGAAACAAGGCGTGGGGCCTGCTCAGGCCACTACCAGTCCCTGACAGGCCTTGGAAGATGGTCACCATGGACTTCATAGTGGAGCTTCCCCCCCTCAGAAGGCTGTTCTGCAATTTTTGTGGTCGTTTACCATCTATCTAAAATTGCCCATTTGTTGCCGCACAGGAACACGCCCACGGCCAAGGAGACCGCAGACGTTTTTATTAAAGAGATCGTTAGGCTTCATGGGGTTCCTGCAAATATCTTTTCAGATAGAGGGGTCCAGTTTACTTCCGCTTCTGGAAAGCCTTGTGCGATGCATTGAAGATTGAGCTGTCCTTGTCTTCTGCCTACCATTCTCAGACTAATGGACAAACCAAAAGGACAAACCAGACGTTGGAACAGTATATCCGTTGTTTCACCACAGTAGTCCAGGATGACTGGGTGGCCCTACTACCATTGGCGGAGTTTGCATACAACAATGCTAAACATGCTACAGGGCAATCTCCGTTCTTCGCAAACTACGGTTTACATCCGTCCTTATTACCTGACGTTCCCGCTGAACCCACAGTTCTAGCAGTACAGGATATTATTAGTTTCCTCAACTGTAAACTGTTGCAGGACGCTATAATAAAGGCACAAGCAGCCTCTAAAAACATTTTTGACAGGAAGAGGAGAGGGGAACTAATCCTTAAACCAGGTGACCAAGTATGGCTATCTACATCCAACCTCCGCCTAGCCTGTCGCTCAAAGAAATTGGCACCCAAGTTTATTGGACCCTTTCCGGTCAAGAGGAAACTCAATGAATTACACTTACCTGATTTGATTAGAATTCATCCGGTGTTTCATGTCTCCTTGTTAAAACCTATAGTCCCTAACTCCTTCCCAGGCAGAAGCTTGGAACCACCTGAACCTGTGATTGTCAATGGGGAGGAAGAATATGAGGTGGAGGCTAATTTGGATTGCAGGAGGAGGAGAGATCAATTACAGTTTCTCATCAAGTGGAAAGGTTACGGCCTGGAACAAAATTCCTGGAAACCAGAACGGAATATCCATGCTAAAGAACTGATCTACACTTTCTTTTGCAGTCACCCACAAAAGAGAAACCTGGAGGTTACCATTAAGGGGGGGGCAATGTTATGAAGACTCCCTGTGCACACTGAAGTGCTGTCATGAATCTGCCACCTAAGGGTTAACCTAGTGCAGACCAATTGCAATAACTAGCAACAGGCTGCCTAATTTAAACACCTCAGCAGCACTGTATCTTTGCTTTACCTGTACTTAAGATCCTGAACCTGTGGTTTCCTGTTGACTTCCTGATCGACCTCCCGGCTTGTCCACTACTTCGTCTGCTTGCTGCCCGCCCTGACCTTGGCTCATTCCTGTGACCATTCTCCTGCCTTATCCTTGTCAGCTTATCTGCTTCCTTTCTGTACTTGTTCACCTCCTGGGGTGGCAACCCGGAGGACCGCAACCTGGTGTTAAGCACGCAGCAAAATGCATCCTCACCATCAGAGGCTCTGGTGAAGACCTGCTATCACTTAGACTCTGCACCTCGGGCTAGCCCGTGTTACCACCAGTGGCCGTCCGTGTTCCTGTTTTACCGGATCCCACAAGGCTACCTCTCCACGTCAGGCTCAGCCACCAGCACCGTTACAGATACAGGCCCAGCAGATTTCCTCATTAGAGCCCTGCAGCTGCCAAAGCTGACAGATAATTATGAAACCACTCCAATTTAACCCACTCAGTACAGAGGCACAGAGGAACAAACAATGATTTCTTCAGAATAACAAAAAGGTAAGAATCTGCAACAAAGTTTGTTAAAATCCTTGTAATGTACAGGGATCACCCAGAGGGGAATGTTTTTTTCTCAACAAAGTGGAGTTACTCTTTAAAGTATTAGGCTTTTGCATAGCTTCCAACTGTCCTTCATGTGGAGGGACTGTCCTCCTTTTGAACTCAAATCCCCCTGTCCCTTTTTCATACTGAGTTGTCCTTTTTTTTTTTGGTGTAATGTATAGGTGCCTGTATAAATGCTTTACTTAACAACCAAAATGTTATACTACAATAAATTATTCATTCAACCTTTAAAATGTTGCATTGATTTGTGAAAAGCCCAGTATAAAGGAAACATAGTGGTGGAAAAAGAGTACATGTGAGTTCAACCTAAATTTTCTCCCATTTCCCAGTTTCCTCATTTTCCATTTAATTAGAGGCATGACTGTGGTGTGTCTTTAGAGTACATATTTTGTGCTAAGCAATGTCCCTCATTCTCATCTCAAAATGCTGGATGGGTTGGGCTTTTATGGAGATAAAACTAACAGGACACCCCACCTCTTCCGTAGACCCATGTGTACTTGGAAAGGACCAGACCATTTGGTAGTATTCACTGGGTGTTTTAGGCCACCAACTTAGACCCTTAATTATATAGTTCAGGCTGAATGACTAACTGGAATAAGCCAAGTACACAGGTCTATCTACATGTACGTAACAAGTTCTAAAACATCTATCGTCCTTGAAGAGTCTGCATTCTAACTTAACAATGATAACTTTATAGTACAGATTTAAACCCCTCTGTATGGGAACCTAAAACTTTCAACACCCTAAATAGAATCTCTGTGACAGATATTACAAAGTTTCTTTGCTCAAAACTTTTATTGTCCAAATAAAGCAGTTTTTTTTTTCTACGCGGCACTTCAATAAAATCTTCCAGACCTATGAAAGTCTTACTGTGTCATATCATTTTTAGCAAGAGAGGTTTTAATAGCTATTGTGCTTTGTTGAGATCTCCCCTTGGGAAGTTTTATCTGCCAGATTAAAACAGAGACTACTGGCCTTTCACAGAAGGGCAAACTGCAACAGGAATGCCCAATTAACTCATTCACCTGAAAGAAGGATAGCTACATATTAGAATGTATCTGTTCTTATCTGTTCTGCAAAGAGCTTGTTAAACTAGCAACAGGTTTTATAAAAACTTAACTGTAAAAATAAAACTGAGAGAAAGGCTTCTATTTTAAATATCCTAATACAGGGGGTTCACAATTTACGTCAGGATTGTGCCCTGAAAATGTACTTTTTATTTTAAATCATGCATAATTTGTTCTATTTTTTTCCATTGAAAATAAAGTGAACTGCTAAAATTAGGTTGAAAATATGTAATCATAAACCCATTAAGAACTTAGAGAAGTGAATAATGAAAAAGAGTACATCAACATATCAGACAACACTCTTCTCAGATCACTAAAGTCAAAGTTAGTCCTAAATATTTTTTATTTGTTCAAGTGACAAACAGCATTTTCTCATTTACACATTAGACATCTGATAGCTCCCAACTGTACCTGATTTCAAGGGGTTGTCCCTGGTTTTGAACAAAGTCCCTCTGCCCCTCTTTCCTCCTCATTTGTCTCTCATTTGATAGTTGTATGCAAAATGCACTTTTTTCCAGTACTAAATATTTCATCCAAATTTTTTTTTAGATAAAAATACCCCCGGGACAGTCAGAGCTAGTGCATTTCAGAAACGATAGCCTCTGAACTGTCCCCAGTTTCACTTACCTTTTAGAAGCAATACTTACCTTGAAAATGTCTTGTCCAGCGCTGTCATCTCAGGTGTGGGCAGCTGAAGCCAGCGCGTCCTCTTCAGTGTCCTCTTCGGTGACGTCAGATTCCCAGAATGCCCTGCACCGGCCCTGCTTGTCAATTCCGGTGCAGGTGCGTCATCCCTTAACAGCTTCTGGGCATGCCCCGAAGCTGTTCAGCAGGGAATAACGTGCCTGAACCGGAAGTGACGAGCAGGGCCAGTGCAGGCGCATTGAATCTTGGGAGCGATGACGTTCGGTTCCCTGGAGTCAATGCAAGCAGGAAGAGACAACGCGGGCAAAGAGGGAGGAAGAGGAAGGAAGGTAAGTATATTTTCTTTAATAACAAGGTAAGTAAATCGAAAAAAAAATTAAATTATCCAATTCTTTTTCAGCGACAGTACAGCAAGCAGATCGTGTAAAGTCGATTTTGAGGCCGGAACTCCGCTTTAATTTATAAATTTCAGAAGACAGTATAAAGGAATAGTAATGGTAACAGTATAGTTCTACTTTAAGGGGGCATGGCAGCGGGTGTGTCCTATGCCTACATACTTTTTCTAGTAGATGTCCCTCATTCCCATCTCAAAAAGTTGGGAGGTATGGATATCCTTACACCATTGGTTTCTGTGTTACTTACTTAACTGCTTCATTGAATTCCCAAATGTGCTAACACTTAAAGCTGATCTCTGGGAAGTATGTCCCATTAAACTCAAACCTCCCTCTCACCCTCAGGATTGTCACTGGTTGAGAAGTCATGACGCTGCAGAAGCCAGAAAGAGGAACCTACAGGGTGAACTACTGGTGTGTATGTGTGTGGGGGTGGGGGGGTGTATATGTATGTGTTTGTGTGCCTGAAAACTTGCTCGCATTTAGCAGTGTATAGCCTATGTTTAGTAGCCACAATGTTTAGGAGCAGGGCCTCCGGCATTCTTAACAACCAGTGAATAGCTGGTTGTTAAGAAGCGGCCTGGGAAGCCAGCCCCTACATCCTTAACAATGGATGAGCCATAAGCTGTCAGCGGGCTCCCTGCTGACAACTGAATGTAAAAAAAAACATTGCTGGCAATACAAAGAAAATGTGAAAAAAAATAGGGTGGGAGTCCGACGTCAAAAAAAAAAAACCTTGCATGGGGTTCCCCCAAAATCCATACCAGTCCCTTAGCTGAGCATGAAGCCTGCCAGGTCAGGAAAGGTGGAGGATGAGAAAGTGCCCCCCCCCCCTGAACCATACCAGGCCACAAGCCCTCAACATAGGGGTGGCTTTGTTGATGGATGGGAACAAGGGACTCTTAGCCAAAAGCCTTGGCATCTCCCTATGTGAATGAGTATTGGGTACCTACCCATTCACCAAAAAGTGTCAAAATAAATAAAAAAAAACAGTACATAGGTTTTTGACAAACCCCTTATTAAAAATAGATAAAAGTGTCACCTGATGTAGATCCATCGTTAATCACAATGCCCGCCACACTGCCAGACCCAAAAAAAGAAAAAAAAATTGTGGGGTCTCCAAAATCCATATTAGACTCTTACCTGAGAATATAGTCTGGCAGGCCAGGAAAGGGAAGGGGGACAAGCGAGCGCAACCCCCCTCCTGAACCATACGAAGCCACATGCCCTCAACATGGGCATACGAAGCCACATGCCCCCACCCTAAAGCATGTTGATGGGGACAAGGGTTTCTTCCCCACAACCCTTAGTTGTGTTTGTGGGGGGTCTGTAGGCAGGTGGTTTATTGGAATCTAGAAGCCCCCTTTAACAAGGTGGCCCCCAGATCCTAACCCCCCTATGTAAATGAGTATGAGGTACATTGTACCCCTACTTTTTCACCCAAAAAAATTAAAAAAGAAATAAAAAAACATGCAGTTTTTGACAATTCCTTTATTAAAAATAAAAAAACAATGTCCCCGGATGCAGCACTGGACCCAAAAAAAAAAAAAAGCTCCACCCACGACAAAGGCTACCACCGTCTGCCTTCTCTGCCGTGTGACAGTTCTTAAATCCACCCCTTACCTATTTTCTTTTTTCAGGTCTGCTGGTGCAGTGGGCGTCTTGATTAACAATGGATCTAAATCAGGGGATATTGTTTTTATTGTTAATAAAGGGTTTGTCAAAAACTGTGTGTGCGTTTTTATTTCTTTTTGACACTTTTTTTGGTGAATGAGTATAATGTACTCCATACTCATTCACATAGGGGGCAATATCTGTAAACCCCATTGTTGAAGGGGGCTTCCAGATTTTGATAAGCCCTCTGGCCACAGACCCCCACAACCACCACCCAGGGTTGTGGGGAAGAGGCCCTTGTTCCCATCAACATGGGGAAAAGGTGCTTTGAGGTGGGGGGACAAAGCCTGCCTGACCCAAAGCACCCCCTGTGTTGAGGGTATGGTTCAGTAGGGGCGATCGCTTGTCCCCCCGCTTTCCTGGCCTGCCAGCCTGCATGTTCGTATAAAGGTCTGGAATGGATTTTGGGGGGACCCCACACCATATTTTTTTAAAAGTTGGTATGCCGTTCACCTTAAAACCCATACCAGACCCGAAGGGCCTGGTATGGATTGGGGTGGGACCCCATGCCATTTTTTTTTTTTTTTTTTTACATTTTTGTATTGCCAGAAGTGTTTTTTTTTTTTTTTTTGGCTGTCAGCAGGGAATCCCACTAACAGCTGATGACTCATTTGTTGCTAAGGACGCGGCAGCTGGCTTCATGGTCTGCTCCTTAACAACCAGCTAATCACTGGTTGCCAAGGGCGCCGACGGCCTCCACATAAAAAAAGAAAAAGAAAAAAAAATTGCATTGTTTATGAGCTGTCAACGTTTTTTCTGCCAAAACACTATTGCTCTAGAATTTGCTGGCCCTGGGTTTTTTTTTTTTTACAGCTTCTAGGCGCCTATGCCACTAAAAGTTACTAAAAGACTATGTGTGCATAGAATACCATAGTGAGGCGTTTTGAAGCTGTAAAAAAAAAATGCCTGATGTGGCTAAAAGTGACAGTAAAAACACCCTGTGTGCATGAGGCCTAAAAGTATTAAAAATACCAGTTACAAATCTCTTGCCACAATTAAGTTGTCAGTATATGGGTTTGGGGCTGACTACATGACTGCAACCTTCAAACCTGCTTTGATCTGTTTTTAGCACTCTGCAAAGTGCCCCTGGAGAGTCATGAGAATAACAACTGATGGTAGGTAAAAGTACAGCACAGACAAAACCTAAGAAAAAAATATACCAAAGTATATTCCCCGCGCTCGGTGGTATATATAAAAAAATGAATATATATATATATATATATATATATATATATATATATATGTTTTGCATGTGTTTTAGCAGCAGCTATAGAAAAAATTGGGATGGATATTGGAAAAATAGCCTAATGGTGAGGCTAACTATAGCGCTTGCTGGTATGTGTACACCTTAATACAAAAATGAAAATAATATTTGTGTCTTGTGATAGAAATAGTGGTGTTTTGTAAATGAAATGTTAGCTGATGCACGCCATATAGAACATCTAATGCATAGATAAGAACTGTTGATAAATAATACACTTATATTTCATACAGTGGTAAAAATAATCCAAAAGTTTGAAAATAAATAAATAAATAATTAATGGTGAGATATAAATGGCTTGTGGCTTATTTAATCAAGTCTATAACATGTGACTGTAGTGATAAAGTTCAGAGTGGTTCATATATTTTTGATGTATGAATTTTGGGTTCATTTATATAAATGTATTCACATATTAAATTATTTATTCACTTGATGCGCTTCATGTAGATTCTTTCTACTATATTATATATTTGATTTTTTTGTGAGTCTTTAACGGGATAGTGCACTTATTTTTGGTATTCATTCATTCATGTATCCTGTATTCCTTGATATACAATACATACTTTATAGACATGGAGCACAGGTGTTTGGCTAATATACATCATTTTGCATTTGCCTGGAATGTATCTTTAAACTAATACTGAACTGTCTTCAAAAATCTGACTATTTTGTAAATTTTTGCCAGTAGCAAAAAAATAGTCAGTTTCAATATACTGTAAGAATTAGCATCAGTCATCATAAAGTGCCGACAGTGAAAAGATGTTTTTAAAAAGGTAATAAAGGCGGGCAAAATGTTATTCAATAAAGCCAAATGTTTTTTTTTCAAATTGGTATAGATACTATTCAAAAAAAGTAAGAATGATATTCTACTGTATATCATCCTTACTTCTTAGCTAGTGAAGTTTTTCTTTTAGGATTTATTTTACCAGCATACTATCTATGAAAATGCAAAATTAAATGTAAAATTACAATGTTCATGCAATCAGCAACCAAGAACCTTTCACCGCTGGCTGTATCCAGTGAGATCCTACATGCCTTATGAATAGTTCGCTCTTATGGCAATTCACAAACAGAGATTGCTGTGTTATACTGAAAAATAAATCAACAAATAGTTGAGCATATGTCATGAGAAAACATGGAGGGTGCCATTGATGATCTCTTTCTGAGCAGGATTGCTGTCTGGCTGTTATACTATTTTTACCATGACAGGTACCCTTGAAGAAAGGCCCTACAACACACAATGATTGGTGTCCTGATAGTATACCAAGTGACACATTTTTTGTTGATCACATGAGATTCATTTGAAGACTTTTACATTTACAGTAGGTATGCTAATGGAATAAATGATCACGTGTCCTGTGTGGACAGGATAATCCCCACCCACACTACATTTCCTCTGACCTTTGAGTCACTGTACATTGCAGTCAATATTCTAAACAGACTGCTCAATTATACAACACCACACTTAGTCTACAACAAAGCCATAACTGCAACATCCTTGAACTTGCCTGGCAAAATGGCTGAGTAAAACCCATCCTAGCTGATTGCAAACTGCAACAAGGCCTACCCATCAACACTAAGGACTATTGAGAAGTATATCTTTGAAAATCACAAATGTGAACCGAACCATTGCTGTAACTGTGAACCAATATCTAGGACAAAGGATCACCCAAAGACTATAGAGCCTGCAAGTTGTAAATGTAGTGTTGCTGTCACGTACCTGTATGCAGAGCTTGAGATGACAAGGGTGGCCACCTGCACAATTCCCAACTGAGCAACCCTGAATGTTGACAAGTGCCAGGGTGTAGACACTGTGAGCAGGAACTTGAGAGTGCTGGTATCTGACGAACACAGGTGCAACTGGTGATGCACTGTGGAAATTCTGAGTTCAGTTGATGGTGGCGTCAGGTCCCACACCTGCTTAAGTAACAGTCCAGTGGACGGACACCAGGATGTAAGAAGGATCAGAGTCAGGAACAGGAAGAAGTCCTCAACAATGAGGCAGCAGTATACAGAGCTACTAAGCCGAAGCTTGGTCAGTAGTCCAGGCCAGAGTCAGTAAAGGAGGCAGTCAACAAACATGAGCAAGCAAGGGTAATCTGACAGCAAGGTCAGAGAGATAGCCAGTTAAGAAACAAGACAAAGGATGAGCATACATCAAATAATTAGTGCAGAGTTTAGGCTTAAATAGGTCACTTGGTGGCGGTAAACATGCATGCACATTCTCATATGTGTGGGCAATGATGAAGGTTCTCTTCTCTTTGAAATGTGCACGCCTAGGCCTGTGTGCATGCACATTAGCCAGACAGCCAAGCTTAGCCTCACAACTGTCACCATATTTCTGGCAGTTGATGATAAAACTTTGAAAGCTGAAGATGATGGCTTGCATGTGGCTGCATTGTGACTGAAGAACAACAGTCTGCGTGCCTGTCCTCTACAGATACAAGCAATTTTTTTATAGCTGTGGCACACCTTTACCTGTGCCTTGCTGATATTTGGAACCCCAAATTCTTAGACGTCACTATAAAGAAACAGCTAAGACAAATTTGAAATTTTCTCTTAAATTATGGAGAATACTGTATAAAGAGATTTATAATATAAAAACATTATTCTTACAGTAAAGGACAATGCTTACATTGAAACAGGAAAAAAAGGTCTACATGCTGTAATTTATATAGTAGTTTTGCAAGGAGGAAAATGTTAATTCAATAAGTCGGTGGAAATCAAACTGCCTGAACCGGGGAGTTACATACTTTTAGCCACTGAATTCTGAACTCTTTCATTCAGTATATATGTTTCATGGCTTACTGGGTGCTGAGACCAGGATCAGGATAATTAGTAAAGAATTATGTTTGCTTTTTTTGTTATACAATTGTATTATATATTGCAGCAGGAATATTTCATCAGCTACACTATCTGTTAAGAAGAGAGTTCCCTGTACAGAAGCAAAAAGTTTAGAAAATTCTAGGGTATGGGACTTTTAAGGTACTCACTAATATAATATGAATGACAAGCCATATCCTTAGAAAGAAAGCAAAAAAGGCTTATATAAATGTAAAATTATTAATTTTTCTTAGTACATACAAACTTTTACTATATCTAATAAAGACATTGGTATTCAGACGGAGAGCACTATATATGTCCCCTTTGTTTTATATATACACCAGGATGGGGTTCCGCTACTTTCACACCTATAGGTGTGTATGTGTATATATACATATATGTGTGTGTGTATATATACCCCTATACAGAAGTTCAGATGTCATGCCTGCCTCCAAAGATGCCCAAAAAATGCACAATAAACGCCTGCAACAAAAACGCCTAGGTGTGTTGTTGCAGGCGTTTATTGGGCATTTTTTGGGCATCTTTGGAGGCAGGCATAACATCTAAACTTCTGTATAGGGGTATATATATATACACACACACATATATGTATATATACACATACACACATACAGGTGTGATAGGAGCGGAACCCCATCCCTGCAAATGATTTCATTAGCGCAGGCATAGGGTTCCGCTGCTTTCACACTTATATGTGTGTATGTGTATATATACCCCTACACAAAAGTTCAGATTTCATGCCTGCCTCCAAAGACGTCCACAAAAAAGCCCAATAAACGCCTGCAACAAAAATGCCCAGGTGTGAAAGGAGCGGAGCCCCATCCCTGCTCTACTGCAATTCTAAGACAAACAATCTTTTTTTTTCTGGTTCTGGACAGGCTACAGAGCTGAAACTTCACAGGTACACTTTTTAGACCCCCCAAACACTAAATCCAAAGAAATCTCTTTTTTTTTTTTCAATAATTTTTTCAATAATTGGCTCTCTATCAAAAAGGACAATTTTTAAGAACTTTTTTTTGTGTGATTAATAGTCCCTGGGGCATGACCCATAACCCTAGGCACTTTTTAGGGGCATTTATTGGGTTTTAGGACATCAAAATGGTGTTTTTTGATTACCGAAGTTCGGGTCCCATTGATTTCAATGGGGTTCTGGAATCCGGACCCAAACTTTCGGGAAGTTCGGGTGTTCTGGTCGAACCGAACTTTTCAAAAGTTCAATCATCCCTAATTTGGATATGAACTATAAATGAAATATACATACAGTGCCTTGCGAAAGTATTCGGCCTCCTTGAACTTTGCGACCTTTTGCCACATTTCAGGCTTCAAACATAAAGATATAAAACTGTAATTTTTTGTGAAGAATCAACAACTGAAACTGAATGAAATTTTTGGATATTTCAAACTTTTTTAACAAATAAAAAACTGCAAAATTATTTAGCCCCCTTAAGTTAATACTTTGTAGCGCAACCTTTTGCTGCGATTACAGCTGTAAGTCGATTGGGGTATGTCTCTATCAGTTTTGCACATCGAGAAACTGAAATTTTTGCCCATTCCTCCTTGCAAAACAGCTCAAGCTCAGTGAGGTTGGATGGAGAGCGTTTGTGAACAGCAGTTTTCAGTTCTTTCCACAGATTCTCGATTGGATTCAGGTCTGGACTTTGACTTGGTCATTCTAACACCTGGATATATTTATTTGTGAACCATTCCATTGTAGATTTTGCTTTATGTTTTGGATCATTGTCTTGTTGGAAGACAAATCTCCGTCCCAGTCTCAGGTCTTTTGCAGATTCCATCAGGTTTTCTTCCAGAATGGTCCTGTATTTGGCTCCATCCATCTTCCCATCAATTTTAACCATCTTCCCTGTCCCTGCTGAAGAAAATCAGGCCCAAACCATGATGCTGCCACCACCATGTTTGACAGTGGGGATGGTGTGTTTAGGGTGATGAGCTGTGTTGCTTTTACGCCAAACATAACGTTTTTCATTGTTGCCAAAAAGTTCGATTTTGGTTTCATCTGATCAGAGCACCTTCTTCCACATGTTTGGTGTGTCTCCCAGGTGGCTTGTGGCAAACTTTAAACAACACTTTTTATGGATATCTTTAAGAAATGGCTTTCTTCTTGCCACTCTTCCATAAAGGCCAGATTTGTGCAGTATACGACTGATTGTTGTCCTATGGACAGAGTCTCCCACCTCAGCTGTAGATCTCTGCAGTTCATCCAGAGTGATCATGGGCCACTTGGCTGCATCTCTGATCAGTCTTCTCCTTGTATGAGCTGAAAGTTTTGAGGGACAGCCAGGTCTTCATAGATTTGCAGTGGTCTGATACTCCTTCCATTTCAATAATATCGCTTGCACAGTGCTCCTTGTGATGTTTAAAGCTTGGGAAATCTTTTTGTATCCAAATCCGGCTTTAAACTTCTCCACAACAGTATCTCGGACCTGCATGGTGTGTTCCTTGTTCTTCATGATGCTCTCTGTGCTTTAAACGGACCTCTGAGACTATCACAGTGCAGGTGCATTTATACGGAGACTTGATTACACACAGGTGGATTCTATTTATCATCATTAGTCATTTAGGTCAACATTGGATCATTCAGAGATCCTCACTGAACTTCTGGAGAGAGTTTGCTGCACTGAAAGTAAAGGGGCTGAATAATTTTGCACGCCCAATTTTTCAGTTTTTTATTTGTTAACAAAATTTTCAAATATCCAATAAATTTCGTTCCACTTCATGATTGTGTCCCACTTGTTGTTGATTCTTCACAAAAAATTACAGTTTTATATCTTTATGTTTGAAGCCTGAAATGTGGCAAAAGGTCGCAAAGTTCAAGGGGGCCGAATACTTTCGCAAGGCACTGTATATGAGAAACAAAATATAACAATTTAAATTAATAACATCCATTTATTCCTTTGATATTGAGATAAATGAGTCAGTGCACAGGCTCTAAAGATGGTGTCATACCTGCAGATGAGATCCTGAAGGTTATGGTAAGTGTGTAATGATCCAAAGGACCACACCCGCTGATAGTCAGAGGCCGCAGGCCTGAAGGCGAGGGTCCCCACCCAAAATGGATCTCCTCAGAGGGAATATAGGAGCTCTTAGTATAATTAATCAAAAAGAGGGAACACATTATACATCGATACTAAGAATATACAGTGTGAATAACACTCATAATTTTTATATGTACATCAAAAAACTCCTATACATCAAAATACTCATATATGTATATTTCATTTATAGTTCATATCCAAATCCCTGAAGAAGCCAAACCGGCGAAACCGGTTGGATTTGGAAATATTTCATTCATGTATGACTTCATGGATGGTATTCCTTTAACTTTTTTCAGTCATATGTTTGTGGAGTAACCCCCATCCCTAGAGGAGGATGCAGAGTCAGTCTTGGAGAACTGTGGAGAAGGAGCCAGGAGGGCTAGTGAAAGGGGCAACTGCAGCCAGGCGGGCTGGCAGTGCCTGAAGAGGAGGTACTGGGATCAGTAACCACAAGAATAGGAGAGATAGCACCAAAGACCTCTTTTTCTGCTGCACTACCAAAGGGGCCCATGGTCCATGCCTGCAAATGGCATTTACTCTGGATCTAGCTGGGACTCTGTTGGTTCAATTTGTTAGTTCTAGCTGGTCCTGGGAGATGTAGCTCTACAAGCAAGATTGTGCTGGAGGCAGAAAAGGTAAAATGTGTGTATATACTGGATGTATAGTTTGTGTCTCTGAAGACTTCTGTGCTGATCAGATGGGCATCCCATATTAAACCTATAATAAACCCCATCCAAGTTCAATTCCACGAACAAAATATAAAAAAACAAAAGCTGAATGGACTGATTCCTGTCTACAGTGTGTGGAAAATTTGTGTGCCTGGCTATGCAGGGTGGAAGATACCCATATTCACCAGTGGTTTCTATTAATATATGGTGCTTTTGTGCACACTACTTTACTGCACTGAATTTGCAGTTACGTGATGCAGACAAAGAGTAGCTTTGTAAGCCACAAGTGTACTACCCCAAAATAACAAAAAAAGCCCTAGCAACATACAATAAAATTAAACATGCCTACCCTCCCCCCTCCCCTAAATGAAAAATCTGTACAAATAAACCTTAACCCTATTTTTAACCTAATATATATGTAGCACCCTCCTGCTAGAGAGTGAGTATAGTTTTTTGGCTCTGTCAGAGGAGCAGCAGATAAATTATATAGTATCTTTGCTTAACAGGGAGCAGGATCTGTGATTCAGGTGATATGGTCTGAGGGAGTGTCCCCACTGTGCCCAATGGGGAGGCACATTGGACAGTGGAGGAAACCTGGCCGATGAGGACACAGGCTTTTGATACAGCCCCAGGTATTGGCACAGACTGCTGTCTTGGTGCATTGTGGGGTTGGGTATAAAAAGCCAGGTAATGTCACAGGAAGTGACGAAAAGCATCAGATATTGGAACGCACGGCGGGACGTACCGCACAGTGGAACGCAAGCCAGAACACTCCGCTCGCCACTCTGCTAGATAGCGGTTGTCTGGAATCTCGAAGCCATTTTTTACTGATTGAATGTATATCCTATTTGAAAAATATACTTTTAAAAATGTACTACACCATCTGGAGCATATTGTTTCTTTGCATAACCCTGACTCCATACCCTGAGGAGTGAAACCAGGCGAGGAGGGATACAACCTGCACCCCACTAGGAGCAGCACAGGGGACCCCCATTATTGGCCTGGAAGGCCTCCAAGAGTGTCTGGTCTTAGTGCTATACAGAACATACAGTGGGGATCAAAAGTTTGGGCACCCCAGGTAAAAATTTGTATTAATGTGCATAAAGAAGCCAAGGAAAGATGGAAAAATCTCCAAAAGGCATCAAATTACAGATTAGACATTCTTATAATATGTCAACAAAAGTTAGATTTTATTTCCATCACTGACACTTTCAAAATTACTTTGCCTTTTGCAAGGCTGAGACCTGCCAGTGTCATGGATTGTTCTCAATCATCATCTGGGAAGACCAGGTGATGTCAATCGCAAAGGTTTTAAATGCCCAGACTCATCTGACCTTTCCCCAACAATCAGCACCATGGGATCTTCTAAGCAGTTGTCTAGAAAACTGAAACTGAAAATAGTTGACGCTCACAAAGCTGGAGAAGGCTATAAGAAGATAGCAAAGCATTTTTAGATGTCAATATCCTCTGTTCGGAATGTTATTAAGAAATGGCAGTCATCAGGAACAGTGGAATTTAAAGCAAGATCTGGAAGACCAAGAAAAATATCAGACAGAACAGCTTGCAGGATTGTGAGAAAAACAATTCAAAACCCACGTTTGACTGCACGATCCCTCCAGAAAGATCTGGCAGACACTGGAGTTGTGGTACACTATTCCACTATAAAGGGATACTTGTACAAATATGGTCTTCATGGAAGAGTCATAGGAAGAAAATCTCTTCTACGTCCTCACCACAAAAATCAGCGTTTGAACTTTGCAAATGAACATATAGACAAGCCTGATGCATTTTGGAAACAAGTTCTGTGGATCGATGAGGTTAAAATTGAACTTTTTGGCCGGAATGAGCAAAGGTATGTTTGGAGAAGAAGGGGCACAGAATTTAATGAAAAGAACCTCTGTCCAATTGTTAAGCATGGGGGTGGATCAATCATGCTTTGGGGTTGTATTGCAGCCAGTGGCAAAGGGAACATCTCACGAGTAGAAGGAAAAATGGATTCAATAAAATTTCAGCAAATTTTGGATGGTAATTTGATGCCATCTGTGAAAAAGCTGAAGTTAAAGAGAGGATGGCTTCTACAAATGGATAATGATCCCAAACACACCTCAAAATCCACGGGGGATTACTCCAAGAGGCGTAAACTGAAGGTTTTGCTATGGCCTTCACAATCTCCTGACCTCAACATAATTGAAAATCTATAGACCTTAAAAGAACAGTGCATGACAGACAGCCCAGAAATCTCAAAGTACTGGAAGACTTTTGTAAGGAAGAATGGGCAAAGATACCTCAAACAAGAATTGAAAGACTCTTGGCTGGCTACAAAAAGCGTTTACAAGCTGTGATACTTGCCAAAGGGGGCAGTACAAGATATTAACTCTGCAGGGTGCCCAAACTTTTGCAGACCCCATTTTTTTGTTATCTGTTATTTTGAAAGTGTAAATGATGGAAATAAAATCTAACTTTTGTTGACATATTATGAGAATGTCTAATCTGTAATTTGATGCCTTTTGGAGATTTTCCCATCGTTCCTTGGCTTCTTTATGCACATTTTTACCTGGGGTGCCCAAACTTTCGATCCCCACTGTAAGACCCATTATCTCTGGTAAGTGATCCATTTTTTACCATATGCCACCCGAAAGAGGAATCCACGCCACAAAAGTCACAAACCTTTGAATATTGGGCACAAAGCACCTGCACGTGATTCAATTTATACTTTGGAAAGGACTGTTATATATTTTGCAACTTTGTTGGACTTTATTTTTCACCATTCACAATTTTTGCACAAATATTTAACACAATATTTGCCACAAGTTTTACTATTTTTATACAATTTTTTATATTATATCTACTATTTATTATATTATTCATTTATTTTGTATGCACTGTAATTTCCATTTATTATTTAAATTATTATTATTTAATTTATTCACCCATATAAATTAATAGGTCACCAGCAAGCGCTGTATATAGCCTAGGCTATTCTTTTGACACTTACCATTATCCTACAGCTACTGCTATATATTCACTTAAAAATTTGAAAATTGAGCACAACACCCTCCCAGGCGCGGGGTGATACACTATATTCCAGTGTCATCTTTTTCTCTACAGTCAGCCTGGTGAGCCAGAGGTGTGGAGCTGAACCCAGAGGTCCAGGAGAGCTGACTGGAGGAGATGAGGCACTGAGAGAATCTGGAAAGCAGTATCGTGAGTACAGAGGATCTTGCCTAAGGGTCTGCCCAGGATGGGCGTCAGCTGGAGGTAAGGAAAGAGGGTGCTAGTTGAGTGCCCTGAAGAGAAATACCAGAAGGAACATTTACCTCAGATTCATCCAGTGGCAGGATGAAGTAGCGGCCTTGCCACTTTCTCAAGTTAGAAGTCCTCAGAATTGTGAATAGCTCCAGTGTTGGAGTATCCCACTCATCCCTTCTCCCATCCCAACATAAAATAAAAACAACAAAACCATCAACCCCTAGACTGATCATTGACTGAGCCAAGAACATAAAGTGTTAAGATTGGGGGCGTGGTCTGGTGCTTGTCTGAGATGGCTACCTGATCTCCCAGCTCCTGGCCAACACAGGGGAATTAGCACTATAATCGGCATCCTCACTCCCCAAAAAGCAAAAAGGGGAGCATGGGGAAGTCATCTACCCACTCTCCCTCCCGATCCCGCTCTCCACGCTATCCGCCAAGCCAAAACGAGCAGGAGCATTCCTGATCTCTTCCGCCAGCAGCAGCTCCCACGCGAGGCCCTGGCTTCATCTCGGGCCTACGCTGATGCCGCATGTGTAGAAACTGCTGCACGCTCTGCATCAGGAAGCCTGGATCATTCAGCTTACTTAGCCCCTCACATAGCCAATAATCAAATGGCCTCAACAATATTCTTGGGAGGCCTCCAGACGCACCCATAGAATTTGAATGCCTACATAGTGCTCTAAGACCAAGGTCTAGAGACACAGATCCCCCATGGACATTGTGTGCTGTCTTGTTAACTACAGAATGAAAGAGGACATACTCAGACGTGCAAGAGATCGCCCTACACTCCTCTATCATGGCTCTGAAATAAAAATCTATCAAGACCTATCGCCCATCACTCTACAACGCAGAAGAGACCTCCGCCCCATACTGGATGCCCTCCGAAATAGAAATATTCAGTATCGCTGGAAGTTCCCTTTCTGCCTTATAGCTTCTTCAAACGGTCGCACCGCAAACCTACGCGTCCCAGAACATCTGACTTCCTTCTGCAGCGCTCTGCACATCCCATACAACAACCTCCCTGACTGGTACAGAAGTCTTCAACCCCCCCCTACGGAGGGCAACTTCTATGGACACAATCCATGAACGGGACGAATTCCACTTGAGACGCCGCAGACCAACATCCCCTAGACAAGAGCATCTCTCCCAACCTCATCTAAGCAACATCGGAAGTCCAACAGCTTCTCCAGTACACAGGAGACCACGACATGAAGAAACGGACTAATGCCCACAAATTCATCAGCCTCCGGAGACTCTTCTTCACCCGCCTAACTCCTTCCCTTTCTTTTTTGTTTTTTTTCTTTCTTCTTCTCCCCCCCCCCCATCTCTTTTTTTTTTCTCTTGTTCATGTCTTTCCCGATTCACATAGCATAACTCAGTATCGAGACATCCTTTTACCACAAGATACCTTCCACAAGAACCAGACCATGCATCTTCCTCGAACTGATAGGAGTCCTATATGCTTAAAGTACATTCCACCTGCTAACTTGAACTACAACATGATCTGGAGAACTACTAACTCTTCTAGAAGTTCCTTACTCCAGGGCGTATAAAGACTGGTAATGTACAGAATTCCAACGTGTTCCTGATCGCAGACCCAGAATTTCTCCCAACAATACTATCCTGATGACCCCATGTTGTTCTTCTAGAGAGCGGCCTTTACATCGCTCTAGACAACTAACAACATTTACCCTTTGATTATATACCTGGTATTTCCCCATGATCCCGGTTCTTTTCCTTTTTTTTTTTTTTTTCATTTTTATTGCTATTCACTTTCCACCCACCGTATGACATCCCCTTCTTGGACCTAACTAAGTACTGCCAACATATTCGAGGCCTAAGAGGGGAGAATGGCTAATCACAAGCCCGTTAAACTCCTGTGGGATAATTAATTTGCTCTTTACTTCTTGCATATACTGTATTTGTTATATATTGTATTGCATTCCCACATATGTGTGGATTAGCTCTCCGGGACCCCTATCCTTCCCTTACCACCGATTTAGCCCTAACCTCATATGGACCCAGATCTATTTAACACCCCCCACAACCTTTTTCCCCCAACCATCACCAACATCCACAAAGATTTTGTCACTTGAACCCTTATATTTCAGGCGGATGGTCTATTCACTTTATACCACTTATAACATAGCCCATATTGGAGTCTCCAGAGCGCTGATCCCTGCAAGAGATACCGCTCTTTTCTGACATACATGCCTTTCCTGACCTTCCCCCCTGTCCCGCCTTTTGTAGTGTGGGAATGGAGGTAATTTCCATTGGTTGTTCCACATTCAATGTCTAACCTATCGTTCCAGACATAGACCCTTCACCTCTAAAGAGGCTTTCGATCAACACCCTACGTTCCCCCAACCACAATGCTTGTTGTTTTTTATTAAGGTCTTTTTTTTTTTTTAGAATCTTTCAGAATTATATATATTCAACATTAGATCCCATTAGAGAATACCAAAATGCCCTATATTATTTCCATACCTTTACTTAAATGCTCAGTTCCAGAAATCCTTAATCTCCCTACTACGGATCCCTTACCTAACCCCTTTTCTTCCATCTCCCCATGACTTTCCGCCCTCTTTAGCTACTCTACCAAATAGACGAGGTTTACACTAGCTTATAGCTCCTTCCCCCTGGGTTGGCTGGGATATCCCCCAGGATACATTTCCGACCTGAGCGCTAATTACGCCCCCAAGAGACTGGAATCGGAAACTCCTTTTCCACGTCGACTCTTCCCGACTTGTAAATAGATAACTGGAGCGGGTTCTACTCTTCTTTTCTATCTTTTCCTCCTCCTTTACTCCACCCTTCCCTCCCTTGATCCTCCTCTTTTCTCACCTGACCCTTAACTTCCCTACCCTCCCCTTCAAAAAAAAAAAAAAACACTTGAAGCTCGCGTGGTCTCTGTCCCTCCGTTGATCACCTTCATTTTTACCCAATCACTCTCGAGTGACACTAGCTCTCACATAACCCTCATTCGTCTATTCACGTCACTCACACTTGAAACTGAAGATGGCAAACATCTCCCTCCCTACTGCATCTGGCTGTGTGATCTGGAGCCCAAGGAGCTGTTACCAGCTTATAGGACCACACTCAGAGGGAATCCATTTAGCCCAGAGGGCTTACAAGCTTGAATGGTCCTAGTGCCGTATGGCATCTAGGACCCACTACATCTGGTAAGTGACCCAACTTTTCACCCATTTGGGACCAGAAACTGCTGAGATATAGTCAAATCCAGCCTGAGCACGTGCACTTTGAACCTTGAAGACTCACTTTCACCAAGAACATTTTATATATAATCTTTTGAGCACTAAGTCCCTGTTTAATCTGGACTGTTTTTATATATATATATATATATATATATATATATATATATATATATATATTCTAATATTTTATATACTCATTTTGCTGATTGATTTATACAATTCTCAATTTATTCATTTACCACCAGTCACCTATGCACTTTATGACACCGTTTTAAATTATTTACTGAAAATTGATGATTCACGGTATATATATAATTTTACTTATTTATATATTTAACCATTATTGTATTATCGCTATTTATTATTTATATCACAGCAAGAGCTGTATTTGGTCCCAACAGACCATCCACCTACAACTACCTCTATTTCTTACAGCAGCTGCTTTTTTTTCACATATTTATTTATTTATATTCTCTCAGGTATATATATTGTCTGCACTTTATAGCATACCCTTTACCATTGGCGCATGGAAATATACTTTTGTATATTTATCTACATAAAACATCTCCTACACCCATGACTCCACACCACTCAAAATAGTGTCTCTGAACGCTAAGGGCCTTAACATCCCAGAGAAATGCTCACAAGCATTTCCGCAGCAGAGATACACCTACATTTTCCAATCACCTATACAATAACGTATATCTCTCTACAAACCCTCTAGGCAAATCTAAAGGTGTAGCTGTACTCATTTCCAAAAAAGTTGATTGGACACTCCTCGATTCTATAATCGATCCTGAAGGCAGATTCATTTTTCTAAAGGGACAAATAGCAAATAAACCCTTCACATTAGCCAATATATATAGTCCCAATTCAGCTCAAGTATCCTTCTTCAGGAAAATTGCACATACACTATTAGAGTTCCAAAAAGGAATCACTATCTTAGGTGGAGATTTTAATGTGGCGCTATATCCTTTACTTGACACCTCAACTGGTACATCCTTTTTTACCCTGCAGAGCACTAAAACAAATTAGAACACAACTTCAAGATCTCTTAATCCATGATTTGTGGCGTACCCTCTTTCCCTCTACTAAAGACTACACATTCTTCTCCCCTCCCCACAACAGATATTCCAGTCTTGACTATATCTTCCTTTCTCAAAAAGACATCCCGCTTATAAAGAAAGCATTGATCGAACCAATGGTCATATCCGACCACCACCCGATATAACTGACAATATAAAAAAAAAAAATAACTGACAATATCTCTCCCCTCACACAATCCTCATTCCAAATTCTGGAGATTAGACTCTTCTCTCTTGACTCTGGCACCAGATATCCAGCACATCAAAACAGCAATATCAGACTTCTTTACGAACAACGACACGTCAGAGACATCGCCTATTAACATCTGGGAAGCGCATAAATGTGTTTTGAGAGGCATTCTAATAGCTCTCAAAACATCCAAGAAAAAAGCCCACCTGGATAAAACCCATTCACTTATCCCGAAAATCAAGACACTTGAGTCCATACACAAATGTACACAAGCAGTTGACACTTATAATGAAATTATTCAGCACGGACAGCTACTCCTCGATGAATTACACATTAAGGTCAAATGTAAGTTTATACTACAACAAAAGCTATTCTACGAATACGGAAATAAAAACGGCAGATACCTAGCGAGAGACCTCCAGGCAAAGAAAGCGTCTATCTCCATACACACTATTAAAAATAGTCAAGGACACACTTTCGCCAACACCCCAGACATTGCCTCCCAATTTGAACAATACTACTCTAACCTTTACAACCTCCCCACCACCCCCTTTAGAAACAGACAAAAATACCCTTATTCGGGACTTTCTTCACAAACGTTGCCCGGCACCTATTACACCCATAACAGCACATAAATTGGATGAACCTATATCCCAAGATGAACTCCTCACCGCAATTAAACAACTTAAAGTAGGCAACAGCCCCGGCCCAGATGGTTTCACTTCCTCATACTATAAGACATTTATAGATTTCCTCTCCAACCCAATGACGAAAGCATTCAACTACATGTCGACTCTTCCTCTCCCTCCCAACAGACTGTTAGAGGCCCACGTGACTGTTATACACAAGGAAGGTAACGATGCCACCTCTGTAACAAACTACAGACCCATATCTCTGTTGAATGCAGATATCAAATTATTTGCCAAAATACTCGCAAATAGACTGCTTCCTATCATCCCCAGCATAATCAATAAAAACCAGGTCGGCTTTGTCCCAGGTCGAGAAGCCCGAGACAACACGATAAAAGCTATTAACGTACACAATTGGATATCATCTTCTAAACTCGAAGGATTCATGCTCTCTCTAGATGCCGAGAAGGCGTTTGACAGGCTTGACTGGACCTACATGGCAATCGTATTGAGACACCTAGGCATTCCAGATAAGATGTTCAACTTTATCATATGACTCTATTCAACCCCCACAGCAAACGTTAAGGTTAACAGTCACCTGTCAAACGCCTTCTCCATTAGCAATGGGACAAGACAGGATTGCCCACTTTCCCCCATCCTGTTTATCCTCACCCTGGAACCCTTTCTCCGCTCTCTTGATACCAACCAAGATATTCATGGCATCAACATCGGTTCTCGCACCTATAAAATAGCTGCCTTTGCAGACGATATTCTGCTTTTTCTTGGTAAACCTCATCTATCTATTCCTACCCTTCTATCCCAATTCAAACTTTTCCAAACCATGTCCAATTTCAACATCATTTTTTCCAAGTCACACACACTTAACATATCACTACCCCCAGAGATGGTTACCCAATGTAAAAATAATTTTCCATTTCAATGGCAACGTGATTACATAAAATACCTAGGTATACACTTCCCGTCCAAATTATTAGACCTCTTCACCAAAAACTTCTCCCCAGTACTAAAAGCCATTAGAGACGATATTCAAAAATGGAACATTCCCTACTTTTCCTGGTTTGGCAGGGCTGCTATCTTAAAAAGGAATATCCTTCCACTCCTCCTATACCTACTCCAGACGATTCAAATTAAAATCCCACCATCCTTTTTTAAATCCTTTAGATCCTTATGCACAAAATTTCTTTGGAACCAAACTAGACCCAGACTCTCATTCGATTTACTAACCAAACCGAAACTGGCAGGAGGTATTGGCCTTCCTGACCTAAAAAAATATTACTGGGCATGTGATCTCACAAGAATTCTAGACTGGTCTCTTCATGAAAAAAAACAAAGATTGGATAGCATTAGAAAACTCACTTGATATTATCCCCATACAATCTTTACCTTGGATTACCCCAAATAATTTTTCACAATCTCTAAGATCCCATCCAGTAATAGGCGCAACCTTATGCACTTTCAGAGATATTTGCAAACATTCTTCCGTATCCTCCACTCCGGGCCCCCTTACGCCGATAAAACACAATCCTGACTTTACCCCTGGAATGTCATCATCCTTCCATCTAAAACACTGTAAACATGACACAATCTGTGCATTTCACTTCTACAAAGATGGCTCTTTATTAGATCGCACTCGCCTCCCAACTACTTCAGGATCACCACCCATACCGCAATGGACATACTTTCAAATTCAACATTTCCTTAATTCCCAAAACCGCTCAGGATCTATTGCCAGAAACCTAACACCATTCGAATGTCTTTGTTTAAGTAAAAATACCCAATGTCACTTGATTTCCACTACATATAAACTTATTTTCTCAGACTCCAGCCTGATTACGCCTAAAATTCTGAATGCTTGGGAATCAGATCTGGCACTCCCCCTCATTGAAAAGGACTGGAAGAACATCTGCTTTATTACACACAAAAGTTCCCTCAATGTTTCCAGACAGGAATCCTGCTATAAGCTCTTAAAATGTTAGTATACTGATTTTTGTGACTTTTACCTACAGGTAAGCCTATAATAAGGCTTACCTGTAGGTACAATTAATATCTCCTAAACCTGCACAGTTTAGGAGATATTTGCACTGCATGCAGTCACTGACGCTAGCGGCGCATCTGCTCTGAAGGTCCAGCGGACCTTCAGAGTTCCTTGCCGGGAAGTTGCCGGAAAGTTAAAACCCCGCGCACATGCACAGGGTGACGTCATCGCGGCTCCGGCCACTCACAGCGCCGGAGCCGCCGAACCCGGAAGAGACGCCAAGGGATCATGTCCGCTCCCACAGCGGTGTCCTGGGGGTCCATGTCATTTTAAGGTAAGTATTTCATAATGAGCTAGTATGCGATGTATACTGGCTCATTATGGCTTTGTCTTGCAGGGTTTTTTTTTTTTTTTTTTTTTTTTTAGAGCATACTACCGCTTTAACCCTATGGTATAGAACTCCAGTGACCTTACGCAAATATTACCCGGACTCATCGGCAGAGTGCTGGGGATGTCACAAAAACCCGGGCACACTTTTCCATATATTTTGGTCTTGCCCCCGAATCCAACCTTTCTGGTCACGAATTCATGAGATACTTACAACTCATCTTAATATACCATTAACATATTCACCAGCACAATATTTACACCATCACACCGAAATACCTCCACACTGATATTGCAAAACACTAACCCCTCATCTGATCAACGCCACTAAAACATGTATACCCACACACTGGAAATCTCATTCCCCACCTTCCATAAAAGAATGGATACAAAAAATTGACAAAATTGCAAAACTAGAAGAATTAATTTCGATTGCTCGTGACTCAACTGATAAATTTGCCCGCACCTGGAACACATGGTCGGCATTCACCTCTTCTACTCTCTACAACTCACTATTAACATAATCTACCACTACTGACTCCCTCACCCCCAACGATCAATAGCCTTCAACCTGTATACCACATACTACTCTAGTCATTCACTCATATACATAAATGAAAAGTCTGGAATACTCCTTTACCTTTTCCAATTCTAACTCAAGGTTACTCTCACCCCTAAACCAGGGTTGAAAGTGAGAGTCATCCTTGTATTACCCATCCTTACTCCTTTGGGAAATCTTCTTACTATCTATTATGGTCCCCCCCCTTAAACTCCACCTTTGATTTTCCAGTGTGAACGAGCGGTGGCGGGACAGAGACCAAGGTGAACTGATACCTCCCCCCCCCCTCCCTCTCTTCCCTTTCCCCTTCTCCCTTTCTCTTTCCCACTATTTATTAGCTCCACATGACCAGAGGGAGGTTCTGGGCCCAATTCTAGGAATCATAGCCCTCCTCCCTCCCTCAAGCCTCCTCATACAGCAAAGTAATCTACTGAAACCTTTTTGAATGATATGACTGACCAATGTCTCATCTTGAAAACATTACTATTGTTACAACTATACCTAAACCATGAGTTAGACTATAAAAATCTCTTACTGTTGTCGATATACTCTGGTCTCCACCCAAGCTATTCAGGTCCTTTATACCACACCTCTCATTCATTATCTATACAGCCTTGGGATTTATTATACATCGTTCTAATTGTTTTACTATACCTATGAATATATTCTGTTTGTTAGTTGCCCCTTCTCTTGGTCACCACACCCTGTTACAATCTAACACAGTTTTAGAAATGTTATACCCTTCTTATGTATTTTAAGGTTATACACTCACTGATGCTTTATCATGCTTGCTGTATGACTTGTTCATGTTATTCAATAAAAATATTTTGGAGAAAAAAATAAGTTTTAAGATTTCTACATGCAGTTGCTACGGGTAACCCAGAGGAATCCAAAAGTGTGGAAAAAAAGCAGCTCTAAAGGGGGCAGTGCTATATATATATATATATATATATATATATATATATATATATATATATATGTATATATATATTATATATATATATATATATATATATATATATATATATATATATACACATACACACACTTTGTAAATGTAAAATAAAAGTAAAACAAAGTAAAATGAAAAAAGACTGCTGAGGAAGTGAGGGAGGATCAGCAACTACAGTTAGCCTTTAAAGTAACTGCTTGTTCTCTAAACTGTGAACACAGGAGGGTATTAAACAAAAATATGTAACCCACCATACTGCAATTAACAATAATTTTGCACATTATACAGCGGCACTGTATAACAACTAGCTTCCTCTTCACTGACTGTAAGTTCTCCCTAAACAACTCCAAGCTACTCCAACATACACTGGCAAATGTCTGCAGGGAACCCACCCTTTTATATTGAGGTGGCTGGGACACAGCAAAGCCCCCATTATTAGCCCTTTTAAATCAGATGACCTAAGTTCAACCGCCATGCAGTGCAATATGGTTACAAAACATTTGGCACTGTGAAATCCTGCATTCGTTTATTGGGCCCATTATTTGAACATGCAGGATTAGCCTTGAACACATAGCACCAAACCCAACCTCATCCTTACTGGTAAACTGCATGAACAAAGTATGCAGTCTACATGCATTTTTTTTTCATCTAATAACGAATGCAGCCACCCACAATATAATCTACTTTAAACATAATAAGGGTTCTGAATAACATTAACACATGGCATAGTGTCCGTTCAACCAAACAGACAAGCAATGCTTTCAATTTGAAGAAACATTAAAATTGTTCCAGTACATAAAACACTCTGGTGGCTATAGTTTTATATCCTATTATTTTTGTTGCCTTGCATAGACACGCTGCTTACAAGCAAAGTAGTTTCAGAGCAGTCCCCATGTGGCAATGCCATCCAAATACAATTTTCAGCATAACCCTTGTGTTTTGGGAGAAATTGAAATACAAAATAAAAAGTCACCAGTGGCCTGCTTTTGTTTCCAAATAAATTTCCTCTGATTGCAATATACAGGTACAACAAAAACATTGTAAATTAAAATTCTTATGGCACAGCTTGAAACGAAAGTGGATTTAAACAATAAAGTGGAAATTTAATTGCTTGGTTTTAAGGCATTTAGAATGAGAAGGTGTATACATTATAAGTCCAGAGGAAAAGGAGAAAAACCTGGGAATATACACATAAATAAGCAGTAATAGGAAAAATGCATTGTATGCTTTGTCTGACAATCTATCTATCTAGATTTTCTGTAGAGCTAGTAATATTCTTCCCAAAAAAAAATAATTGTTTTCTTCTTTTTAAACACATGCTGTAATAGGTGCATAAATCCATAACAGAACATCCAATCAAATGAAAAATCAATAGACATGATACATATGTGCAAAATGAATCAATTACTTAAATTAGAGAGAAATCATATAAAATCCAAAAAAGTTCATCAAAGATATAAACTGCTCATGTGCAGAAAAGTTAATTATTACACTTATGTGTTTAGCAGGAGTCAATGCTTTAGCATGAGTGAGAAATCTCTTTACACCCAGAAAGTGCACACCCCACACAAGAGCTATTTACCTTTTCCCAATACCCTTGTGGGATGGATGGATAGCATGAGCTGGGATTCCAGGATGGCTTGTCACATACCAAGAGAATCCTCTGTGAGCTCAATCAAAGGGAAAGACAATGAGAAACTCATAGTGTAGTAATCCAAAGATCAATGCTTTTTAATAAAGGTTACAACTACTTACATACTGACAGGGATAACATCTCATATAGTGCAGTAAATCACATGCAGGCACCCAGATAGATGCAAAAAGGTCACCGCTGTGCTTTTGTGCAGAACAGCTCATTAATACACATGTGTTTAGCAGGATTCAATGCTCCAGCGTGAGTGAGAAACCTCTTTACACCTAGAAAATGCACACCCCACTCACAAGATGCTTACCAGCTAATCTGACTCCAGGATGGGAGTCTGGCAACTTATCCCAATAACCTCATGGGATGGATGGGTGGATAGCATGAGCCAGGATTCCAGGGTGGGTTGTTATATACTAAGTGGATCATCAGTGAGCTCAGTCAAAGGGAAAGACAAGGAGGAACTCATAGTATAGTAATTCAAAGCTTTTTAACTAAAGTTAAAACGATTTACAAACAGGCAGGGATAAAATCCCATATAGTGCAGTAAATTATATGCAGGCACCTAGATAGATGCAATAAGGTCACCGCTGAAGCTCCCTGTAGTTCCAGAAGCTCAAGGAGAAGCCCTCCTAGCCAGGGGTGTTGCTAGGTAGGAAAAATACCAGGGGCTTCAGCCCAAAGGTACAGTACATTTTATCCCATAATGCCCCCTTCCGACATCAGAAGGGGGCATGAAGATCAGTGTCATGGAGCTTTGCACGGCGCTGGATTAAAGGTGAGTGTAACAAAAATTAGAGCATTTTGATGGGGCGACACCTCTGGACCCCATTATATTGCACACCCCCCACACCTCTGAACCCCTTTACATTACACAGGCACCCCCACACCTCTAGACCCCTTTACATTACACAGTGCCCCCCTACACCTCTGGACCTTTTTTGCATGACATAGCCCCCCCCCACACCTCTGGACCTCTTTACATTACACAGCCCTCCTCCCACACCCCTAGACCCCATTACATTACACAGCCCCCCCCCACACCTCTGGACCCCTTTTGCATTACACAGCCCCCCACACCTCTGGAACCCTTTTCATTACACAGCCCTCCTCCCACACCCCTAGACCCCATTTACAATACACAGCCCCCCCCCCCCCACACACACACCTCTGGACCTCTTTTGCATTACACAGCCCCCCCACCCCCACACACCTCTGGACTCTTTTTGCATTACACAGCCCCCCGCACACACCTCTGGACCCCTTTTGCATTACACCCCCCCCCCCCCACAGCTCTGCCCCTTCCTACCTGATTCATGCAAGCAGAGGGGGAGACACAGGAGAGCGGAGCAGGGAGCAGGACAGAGGCAGAACTGGAGAGAGAAACACCAGTACTGAATAGAGAGTGGGAGTTGCCAGAGTTAACTTCCCAAGTTACCCAGCAGGTGATTGGTTGCTAGGTGGTCCTAGCAACCAATATCGCCTGCTGGGTAACTTGAAAATTGAACTCCAGCAGCTACCGCTCTCTATTCAGCGCTGGTGTGCAAACTGCATACTATAGCCACATACCTCGCAACTTTTGAACTTCAGAATGAGGGACACTTGAGAGAGGAAGTGAATTGTGGCACGTAGCTTGGCAAAATGGGTGTGGCCAAATGCTTAAAAAAACACTCATTCTTGAAATTATAAAAAATCTTTGATTGCTGTCCCACAAGCTGGAGCCTCAAGGACACAAACCCTAGTACAATCATTAAAAAGAAAAAAAAATACTTTCATTGCAAATGGTTTTGCACAAACTATGGAAGAGTGTGTTATGCTAAGTCTGGAAGGATTTGTGCATTTGTGTGTACAGAGTGCAAAGTTCAGGAATGCGTTGTGCAGAGTGCAGGTTTCAGGAATGCTTTGCACAGGGTGCAAGGTTCAGTAATGAGTTACATACAGAGTGAAAGGCTCAGGAGTGCGTTGTACAGAGTGAAAGGTTCAGGAAAGCGTTGTACAGAGTACAAGGTTCAGGAATGCATTGTACAGGGTGCAAGGTTCAGGAATGCGTTGTACGGGGTGCAAGGTTCAGGAATGCGTTGCACGGAGTGCAAGGTTCAGGAATGCGTTGCACGGAGTGCAAGGTTCAGGAATGCGTTGTACGGAGTGCAAGGTTCAGGAATGCGTTGTATGAGATGCAAGGTTCAGGAATGCGTTGTACGGAGTACAAGGTTCAGGAATGCGTTGTACGGAGTACAAGGTTCAGGAATGCGTTCTACCGAGTGCAAGGTTCAGGAATGCGTTGTATGGGGTGCAAGGTTCAGGAATGCATTGTACGGGTTGCAAGGTTCAGGAATGTGTTGTACAGAGTGTAAGGTTCAGGAATGTGTTGTACGGGGTGCAAGGTTCAGGAATTAGTTAAACTGCAAAGACACCAATTAGTTAAATATAGCAAACTTATCTTAAAATTTTGATTAGCAGCATACAAGAGCCGAGGGAACAATTGCGGCATCAGATGGAACATAAATGAGTGCAGCCTATAGCAGGACATGCAGCAGTGTAACATTTATACAGCACATCCAGTGATTGGTGGGCAATCCGGGGCAGCCACAAGGAGAGTAATTGGAGCTGTCAAGTTGAAACACTGATGTCAGGTGTGAGCGGGGCCGGTATGCGGGGCTCCGCCCCTTTGTTCTGTGCATAGACAAACAGCAGCTGGCCGGGGAGGAAGGTGGCGGGGGGAGGGACCAATTGTAACTGCTGTATGTGCACCCACAGCAGTGTGCAATAAATCTGAATTATACACTGCTGTGGGTGCACATACAGCAGTTACAATTGAGCCCAGAATACATGGCAAGGGTAAGCACATGGGGGGGGGGAACGTTACCAGGGGTGTGTGGAAGAAATAGGGAGGCAGTACAGCCACCCAAATGCTTTCACCTGACATGCAGGAGTCTGCTTGACAGTTTTACACACAATCCTGGAGAATGCACAAAGCTGCAGTTAACGGATTGTATGTGAAAGCCCCTGTTGTCAGGTATGTATATTGCACAGACCTGGCAGCGAAAGGGTTAATCAAACAGTACATAAATTGTGGCTCTAAGGTTGTTGTTTATGTAATAGAATGTAGTGTATGTAGAGTCCAATATGTAGGATGCACAATATGCCCCTTCAGTGTCAGAATAGCTAAACATTTTAATGACACCAATAACTTAAATGAAAAAATATATCTAATGTTTTAAGACACTTTAGAGAAATACGTATATAGTGGTGTAGCACCCTCCCAGGTAGGTGCTAGGAAAACATATAAGGGGGGCCCTGCCTGCTTATCAGGGGGGCCTGATTGTTCAGCTAGGCTGTCATGTGCTTCCAGGTGTGCCTGTTGAGCTTGGGAAGTCTCCCCACTGTGTCCAATGAGGGCTCTCATTGGACGGTGGAGGAAACCTGGCCAATAGCACACCAGGGCTTGTATCTATCCCAGAGGGCAGAATCTGCCACAATGCATCCTGGGAAGGGGTATAAGTCTGAGGGGAGCATATGACAGGGTGTCTTTGGTGGGAAGCAGAGTCCCAGGAGGAGGGTGACAGCTGTCTCTCCTCCTGTCAGCGGTAGTGAAGGTCTCCTTGACAGTCAGCCTGAAGGACAGAAGATTGAGCTGAGCTGATCCGGTGTGCTGAGGACCGAGTGGAGCTTCTGGGGCAGGAGTTTCCAGGAGAGCAGTTTTGTGAGTACTGTAAACTGCCCAGCGGTCTGCCTAGGATAGGGGACCACTCCAGAGGGTCGGAGGGATCCAGGAGCCAGCTAACCAGTAGAGGGGGCTTGGAAAGGGGGTGCCAGTGCTTAAGTCCTGAAGATAAGTGTCTGTAAAAGAGGGTGCCGATGTGAACCCTGAAGTGTTAAGCAATGCAGCAGTCTTATGAGCCGCTACCTCAGTTAAGAGGGGTAAAGGAAGCTTTAACTAGGACTTTGTGCCACATGAAAGTGTCAGAAGTCAGTTCAGCTTTAACAGACAGCAAGTCAGCGTTAACCAGCGTCATCCAGGGTTCACTGGCATCCAGTCAGTGTCAAGTCAGCGCTAATAGGTGTTTTTCAGTTGTCCCACTAAAATTGTGCATAGTTGAGCCAGAGGAGTATCCCACTCTTCCCTTCTCCCATCCAAATTCACAATAAACATAAAAAATCCAAAGATACTGGACTGTTCCTTGTCTCAGTGCTCACACTTGGAGAACATGCTTAAATGTGCTGTTGTTGTTAGCGGTAACCCTGGCGGACCCATAACCAGCAAAACGGCTGGGAATTCTGCTACAGTGGTAATTTGGACACTTTCTCTTTTTTTGGCATAGAACTGGTAATTGACCACCCAGGGGGTGAAACATCCATTGCATCCTACTACAGCGAAAAGTGTGGAGAATGCTCACTTTAAACACCAGGATATTACTCAACTTTAGTTTTTCGACATAGAAATATTTTTTTAATCATTTTCTGGATAACATGTCATCTTTTATGTCTGTAACACCCATATTTCACTTGTTCAGGCGTTTTTATTATATTTGACATTTTTTCTGTTCTCCTCCTCCTTACTAATCACTTTTATGTGTTTGATTTTAAACATGCATGCTCGGATTAAGGGTCTGGTATGGATTTTCAGGGAGACCTCATTCATGTTTTTGTTTTTTGCATAAAGTCCCCTTAATGGGACTCAAGAGGTTTGGTATGCAGTTTTTTGGGGAATTAAAAATTATGTAAGATGTGCTACAACAAAAATGACATTTACAAAGTAAAAAATTATACAGTAATCTTCACATGTTTAACTTCACAAAAAACAGTATTGATCCTCAAATCTTATCCACCACTGTGCTCAAAGTGATTTCCACCCCCCCCATGGTACGGCACTCATTGGCTGTATTAATAACAAAAGATCTCATCAGAAACCTTAAAATGGCTCCACTTTCATTGCAACTCCATCCACTCTGCACAAGCAGCGGTGTACTATGGATCAGAGACAAAAATAGGCAACATAACGTAACCTATTTAAGCAGTTATATTTAAAATGTATGCCCTGTTAAAATTGCACTTACAGATAAAATATAAAAAAAAATGCTTATCAATGGGCCAATTACCATCAAAAACTCCAGAACCATGCTCCTACCAGCTTCCAGCGCTACTCTGGTCTGCATCACATCTGGTTCAATGTCTTGTTCTTCTTGCACTTCTGGTTGCCCTATACTCCCACTCTGGCACATTTTGTTATTACAACGTCCTCTGCAGGTGTTGTAATGTTTGGTATTTCAGGGGGTTTTTATGGGAAGAGAATATATTTTATTTTATTCTATTTTATTTTATGTTCATAGGGCCTTTTTGTGTTTAGGGGTGCACAGCACACTTTTTTGCTAACAAAGACAAAGCTTCCCTATATTTTCCGCATATTACCTCATACTTATGCAGTAAATAAATGTACACCCATTCCCCATATATTTATCTCCCCATTGCCCTACCTGTCAGTACATTTAGAAAAACCCATTTGTTAAAAAAAAAAAAAAAAAAAAAAAAAAATCAGGAAGGGCTAGAGAAAAGAGCCAGAGATTCTATATATGGAGTCAGTGAGTAGGTTCTGATGAACCAAAAGGTGGTCAGGCCACACCATATAGAAACAGGGTATGTCTGCCCTTTCTATTCTTTCCATTCCTTGACCATGCTATAGAGCCACAGCATGTGCAAGAGGTAGTGGAGTGGCCTAAAAACCTTCCTCTTCCATCTCCTCTTTGATGCAGAGCAGCCAGTTGTCCGAAATTGCTGCTAATCTTTTTCTTCTTCTCCTGCTTCTCTTCTGCTATTCCTGCCCTAGCCCCAAAATGATGGGGTGACTTTATTGAGAACAATGTTGTCTTCAGCAACAATAAGGACTCAGAGGCCTCTGCTACAGGAAATAAGTGGGGAACTGGGTGTTTTATGCTCCAATGCCTGCACAATTACCCCATCCTATCAGATGCCCTATAGAAGGATAAAATGGCATATGCACTGCTGCAATCCCAGATGGAAAGCAAAATGCATCGTTGTGAGTGAGTAATATGAAAGAACCTCTTTTTCATATTTCCTAATAGTGGCAGGCTCCCCTCTGATGAGCACCATGCCTCCCATCCTCTGATCCCTGAATAAAGAAGCAGCAGGGGCATTAGCTGTCTCATCACAGCTTTAAAGAGTTTTTTTTTAACCACAGCAGCCAGTCCCAGCTGCAGCAGTACTCATACAGCCTCTGAACCATGTAATTTCCGACCACTGGGCTGATATGGACACTCTAAGGACCTAAAGGTCTGTTATATTGGAGGGGACAATATGCTGTTTTTATTTCTTTTTTTATTTTAGTGGGGTCCCCTTTGCATCCAAGTCAGACGCTCATCAAGGATGAGGATCTGGTATATATGTTTTAGGGGGGACCACAGGCCTTTTTTTTACTGAGGTTCCCCATTAACATCTATATCAGTCTCCTTAAAATATAAGGGTGCGGTATAGATAAAGGAAATCCCTGGCTGTTTGTTCACAAACTGAATGAAGCCATGGAGAGCTGTCATTTACCAGCAGTTTACATTTTTTTTTTTAAATGTCAGTTTTACTGCAGTATGTTGTACACATCAAATGGATGCACTTCATAGGTGGGTTCAGGACATCCCCAAGCATGTTATTTTAAGGAACTTTGCATTTTGAATCTTGCCTATTCTGAATGAAAAAAACCACTGCTCCCCACTAAATTAAATTTATAAAAAAAGAATTCTTAGGTACATGTTCCCCAGGTCACTGTATAAGCTCCACTTATGCCCAATCCCTAACCTATTGAATCAAAAAAAGACCATTAGACACGTGCAATTTGTTTTGGTTCAAATATTGAAAAATTCTGACACATTTTTGGTTATTCAGAGATTTGGATGTATCTGAATCTCTGAATGAAATAGTAACAATTTTAGTTGAAATTTGTTTAGTTTCTTTTCGTATATTAGTTTTCTAACTAATTTCAAATTTTCGGAACGATTCGAATTTAGATTGGTCGAAAAATGATTGACCGATTCAAATTCTGTGTGAAGAATATCTGGTTGTTAAGGAGTGGGCTTGGAAGGCAGCTGCAGCATCATTAACAACTGAAGACTTATTAGCTGTCAGTGGGCTTCCCCGCTGACAGCTGAATGTAAACAGAATATAAATAAAAATTCTGATCTGGTATGGATTTTAAGGGGAATCCCATGCCAACATTTTTTTACAAAAATGGTGTAGGGTCCCCCCAAAATCCATGCCAGACCCTTGCCAGGAAAGGGAGGGATGAGAGAGAGCCCCCCTAAACCATACCAGGCCACATGCCCCTAACATGGGGGGGTGCGTTAGGCAGGGGGGTTCTGCCCTCCCAAAACTCCTTGTCCCCATTTTGATGGGGACAAGGGCCTCTTCCTCAGGTCCCTGGTTCGGTGGTTGCGGGGGTGCTGCGGGCTGCACCGGGGGGCAGGGTGGCAATTGTTCCCCAGGCTGCCCTAATTTACATTCAAAATGGCCAGCGGCCGTCTGCTGCTGATTTCTTTTTCATGGATTTTGGAGGAATTCAGGCTAGAGGCATGGCCAGGGTGGCCGACTGTTACATTCTGGGAGTTGTAGTCTGTGCGCACTAAAGCTTCTGGTGGGTGGAGAACTGAGAGGAGCACCTCCAGGAAACTACAACTCCTGGATCTTGGAGGAAGGCAGATGCAGGGCATGCCAGTTAGTCGGGATGCATGTTACTGGCTTGGACTGCTGGGCTGGGTGCTGGCTGAAACTTTACTCCAGGACAGGAGCATCATCCCCCCCAGGACTGCAGGAGGCTGTGCAAGGACCTGAAGCTAAGCTGGCAGCTGCCATCACTGAGGTGAGAGACCCTGACCCCCACAGCTGACCCCCACATGATCATCCCATCTATCTCCCCCTCTATACACCCTATTTACCCTGCCCGGTGCCCACCCAGTAACCTCAAAATAGCCCCCAACATTATGGGTCCTGTGGGTTGTGGCCCACAGGCCATGGCCAGCTTCCCGCAGGACCTACAGGCCATGGCCTGCTGCAAGCAGGACCCACAGGTCAGTAACCAGCAAGACCCACAGGTTTGTGGCCAGCAGGACCCACAGGCCATGGCCAGCAGCCAGTGACCAATAGGACCCACAGGTCAGTGACCAGCAGGACTTGCAGGTCCGCGGTCAGCTCCCAACAGGACCCAGCTCCTGGTGGGAGCTGGTCACAGATCTATGGGTCCTGCTGCCCACTGACCTGTGGGTCTTTCTGGCTGCTGGCCATGGCCTGTTTCTGCTGGGAGCTGACCATGACTTGTGGGGCCTGCTTCCCACTAGCTTAGGGTGACCAGATGTCCCTGGTTATGTCCCCGCTTTGCAGGGCCGATACTGGGCTGGTGCACCGCAAGCTGGGGAAGAGAGCAGCCCCCAGGGCCAACCCTACCATGGGTCTCGCTGGGCCCATAGGGCTGCATTGGAGGGGAGGGGAGGGTGGGGTGTCACCAGGTAACACAGAGTGGGGATCTTCTGCTTACCCGGTGGCCGATGTCATACGACGTCCTGCCTCCTGGGCTGGCTCCTATATCAGACAGCACACTGGTGACGTCTATCATAGGAGCCGGTCCAAGAGGCAGGACTTCGTATGGTGAGGCTGAGCTGATGGGCACTGTTCAGGCTGCATTGATGGGCACTGGTGAGGCGGAATTGATGGGCACTGATCATGCTGCATTTATGGACACTGGTGAGGCTGCATTCATTGGCATTGATGGGCCCTGATGAAGCTGAGCTGATGGGCACTAGTGAGGCTGCATTGATGGGCACTGGTGAGGCTGCATTGATAGGCACTGGTCAGGCTACACTGATTGGGCACTGATCAGGTGGAGCTGATGGGCAGTGATTAGACTGCAATGATGGGCACTGATGAGGTTGCACTGATGGGCACTGGTAATGCTGCATTGATGGGAACTGATCAGGCTGCATTGATGGGCACTGATGAGGCCACACTAATGGGCACTAGTGAAGCTGAGCTGATGGGCACTGGTGAGGCAGCATTGATGGGCACTAGGGAGGCTGCATTGATGGGCACTGATCAGGCTGCATTAATGGACACTGGTGCGCCTGCATTGATTGGCATTGATGGGCACTGATGATGCTGAGCTGATGGGCACTGGTGAGGCTGCATTGATGGGCATTGGTGGGGTGGCATTGATGGGCACTGATGAGGCTGCATTGAAGGGCACTGGTGAGGCTGAACTGGATGGGCACTGATCAGGCTGCATTGATGGGCACTGATGGGGCTGCACTGATGGGCACTGGTGATGCTGCATTGATGGGCACTGATGAGGCTGCTTTGATGGGCACTGATGAGGCTACACTGATGGGCACTAGTGAGGCTGAACTGATGGGCACTGGTGAGGCTGCATTGATGGGCACTGGTGAGGCTGCATTGATGGACACTGATCAGGCTGCATTGATGGGCACTGGTGAGGTTGCATTGATGGGCACTGTTGAGGCTGCATTGATGGGCACTGATGAGGCTGAGATGATGGGCACTGGTGAGGCTTAATTGATGGGCACTTAACAGGCTTCATTGATGGCTACTGGTGAGGCTGAGCTGGAGGGCACTTGTGACACTGCATTGATGGGCACTGATCAGGCTGCATTGATGAGCACTGATCAGGCTGCATTGATGGGCACTGATTAGGCTGCAATAATGGGCACTGATGAGTCTGCGCTGATGGGCACTGGTGAGGCTGCATTGATTGGCACTGATCAGGCTGCATTGATGGACATTGATGGACATTGATGGGCGCTAATGATGCTGCATTGATGGGCACTGGTGAGGCTGCATTTTATGGGCACTGATGAGGCTGCACTGATAGACACTGGTGAGGCTGAGCTGATGGGCACTGGTGAGGCTGCAATGATGGGCACTGGTGAGGCTGCATTGATGGGCGCTGTTTTGGCTGTTCTGATGGGCACTGATCAAGCTGAGCTGATGGGCACTGATGAGGCTGAGCTGATGGGCACTGATCAGGCTGCATTGATGGGCACTGATGGGGCTGCACTGATGGGCACTGGTGATGCTGCATTGATGGGCACTGATGAGGCTTCTTTGATGGGCACTGATGAGGCTACACTAATGGGCACTAGTGAGGCTGAACTGATGGGCACTGGTGAGGCTGCATTGATGGGCACTGGTGAGGCTGCATTGATGGGCACTGGTTGGGCTGCATTGATTGGCATTGATGGGCACTAATGAGGCTGAGCTGATGGGCACTGGTGAGGCTGCATTGATGGACACTGATCAGGCTGCATTGATGGGCACTGGTGAGGCTCCATTGATGGGCACTGTCGAGGCTGCATTGATGGGCACTGATGAGGCTGAGATGATGGGCACTGGTGAGGCTGAATTGTTGGGCACTAGAGTTGAGCGGACACCTGGATGTCCGTGTTCAGTCGGTTCGGCCGAACATGAAAAAAAAGTCCGGGTCCGTGTCCCGGACTTTTTCCGAACTTTACCTGGACACCGAACCCCATTGAAGTCAATGGGGACCCGAACTTTCAGGCACTAAAATGGCTCTAAAACACCAATGGAAAGGGATAGAGTGCTGCAAATGGCAGCAAAACGTAGTTAAGAGCATGGCGAGTGCTCCGCAAACAAATGTGGATAGGGAAATAACTTAAAAAACAACAAAAGAAAACCAGAAAAATAAAACAATGTTCTTCATCTGTGAAGGACGAGGCCCATATGGAGTAGGAGGGAGGTTGAGGTGGTGGATGTGGCAGTGTCATAGGCGTGCGCACAGGGTGTGCCGGGTGTGCCTGGGCACACCCTAATCACCTAGGGCACATTAGCATTATCGCTTTGTTTGCCACTGAGGAGATGGGAAAGATCTCTCTCGGACCTGCTCTGCCATAAGAGAAGTGCCACACACTTCTATTTCACTTTGCCAGCAGGGAGAGTAATGTACCGGGGCCATATACATGTAGGCAAACACATGCATGTGTATTTAAACTTTGGGGTGCACACCCTAATGCAATAGGCTGCGCACACCTATGGGCGGTGTAGGTGGAAGCGGTGGTGGAGGAGGACGAGGTAGCCAACACTGCTTTTTTTCAGTCATTTTAAATGAGGGTACACCCCAAAAGAGTGAGAAAGAGCAAAAATAGAACAATGGCTGGGTAAGGTCGGTATCCATCTCTATTCTGCACAAGGTACGGAAAAGTCCTGTGGGATCCATGCCTAGTTCCTTTTAATGAACGTGAGCTTGTCCACATTGTCTCTGGACAGGCGGCTACGCTTGTCTGTGATAACGCCCCCAGCCATGCTAAATACACGTTCAGATAATACACTGGCTGCAGGGCACGCCAGCACCTCCAAGGCGTAAAGGGCAAGCTCAGGCCATGTGCCCAATTTGGAGACCCAGAAGTTGAAGAGGGCAGATCCGTCATTCACTACATGTAGGCGTGTGCACACATACTGCTCCACCATGTTGGTGAAATGCTGCCTCCTGCTAAGACGTTCCATATGAGCTGCTGGTGCTGCTGTTTGTTGTGGCGTGCTGACAAAGCTTTTCCACATTTCGGCCATGCTAACCCTGCCTTCTGAAGTGCTGGCGGTGCCCTGGTTGCGTTGGCGACCTCTTCCTCCTCCTCCTCCTCCTCTGCCTTGGCCTTGTGCTTCCACTGTGGCCCCGCTGTCAGGTGGGAATGCCAGCAGCATCGCGTCTACCAGCGTGCGCTTGTACTCGCGCATCTTGCGATCGCGCTCCAGTGAGTGAATTAAGGACGGTACGTTGTCCTTGTAACGGGGATCCAGCAGGGTGGCCACCCAGTAATCAGCACAAGTTAGAATGTGGGCAACTCGGCGGTCGTTGTGGAGACACTGCAGCATGTAATCGCTCATGTGTGCCAGGCTGCCCAGAGGCAACGAAAGGCTGTCCTCTGTGGGAGGTGTATCGTCTGTGTCCTCTGTATCCCCCCAGCCATGCACCAGTGATGGCCATGAGCTGGCCTGGGTGCCACCCTGCTGTGAACATGGTTCCATCTCCTCCTCCATCTCCTCCTCCTCCTCATCCTCCAGAACTGTGCCCCTGCTGGACAATTGTGTCCCTGGCGTTTGTGTGTGCAGGAACCCACCCTCGGAGCCCCTTGCGAATGACTGCCCTGAAAGCCTTGGAAATGTTACCTCTTCATCCTCCTCCTCCTCCTCCTCATCCTGTGCCACATCCTCTTCCATCATCGCCCGAATTGTTTTTGAAGGAGGCATAGAAGTGGGATAGTTAAGCTGACAACGGCGTCATCGGCACTGGCCATGTTGGTGGAGTACTCAAAACAGCGCAACAAGGCACACAGGTCTCGCATGGAGGCCCAGTTATTGGTGGTGAAGTGGTGCTGTTCCGCAGAGCGACTCACGCGTGCGTGCTGCAGCTGAAACTCCACTATGGCCTGCTGCTGCTTGCACAGTCTTTCCAGCATGTGCAAGGTGGAGTTCCACCTTGTGGGCACGTCACATATGAGGCGGTGAGCGGGAAGGCCGAAGTTACGCTGCAGCGCTGACAGGCGAGCAGCAGCAGGGTGAGAACGCCGAAAGTGCGCACAGACGGCCCGCACTTTCTTCAGCAGCTCTGACATATCAGGGTAATTTTTAAGGAACCTCTGCACCACCAAATTCAGCACATGCGCCAGGCAAGGGATGTGCGTTAAACCGGCTAGGCCCAGAGCTGCTATGAGATTTCGCCCGTTATCGCACACCAACAGGCCGGGCTTGAGGCTCGCTGGCAGCAACCACTCATTTGTCTGCTGTTCCATGCTCCTCCACAACTCCTGCGAGGTGTGTGGTTTTTCCCCCAAACAGGCAAGTTTTAAAACTGCCTGCTGTCGTTTACCCCTGGCTGTGCTGAAGTTGGTGGTGAAGGTGTTACGCTGACCGGATGAGGAGGTGGTAGAGGATGAGGAAGCGGAGTAGGAGGAGTTAGGAACAGGAGGCAAACTGAAGCGCCCTGTAATCCTCGGTGGTGGAAGGACGTGCGCCAAATTGCTATCCGCCTCAGGCCCATCCACCACTGCATTTACCCAGTGTGCCGTTAGGGAGATATAACGCCCCTGACTGTGCTTACTGGTCCACGTATCGGTAGTTAGGTGGACCTTGGCAAAGATGGCGTTGCGCAGTGCACACCTGATTTTTTCCCCCACTTGGTTGTGCAGGGAAGGGATGGCTTGCCTGGAAAAGTAGTGGCGGCTGGGAACGACGTACTGTGGGACAGCCACCGACATAAGGCTTTTAAAACTGTGCGTCTCCACCAGACGGAATGACAGCATTTCAAAGGCCAAGAATTTTGAAATGCTGGCATTCAGGGCCAGGGATCACACGTGGGTAGGGGGGTACTTCCTCTTCCTCTGAAGTGTTTGGGAGATGGAAAGCTGAACGCTTCCATGGGACATTGTGGAGATGGTTGGTGACCCAGGTGGTGGTGTTGCTGACAGATCTTCTGTTTGCGGGGTGGCAGGTGCCGGTATCACTACAGATGTGGATGGAGAGGCAGAGACTGCAGCAGAAGAGGAAGCAGGAGGAGCCAGGGACCTTTCTTGGTTTTGAAGGTGTCTACTCCACTGCAGCTCGTGCTTTGCACTTAGATGCCTGATCATGCAGGTTGTGCTCAGGTTGAGAAGGTTTATGCCTCGCTTCAGGCTCTGATTGCACAGGGTGCAAACCACTCGTGTCCTGTCATCAGCACATTTTCTGAAGAACTTCCATGCTAGAGAACTCCTTTGAGCTCGTTCCCTTGTTGCGTTGGGCAGTAGCAGGTGTAGTGTCTAGGGCACGGCCGCTCCCTACTCCCTCTTCTGCTGTGCTGGTGGCTCTGTGCGACCACCGCCTATTCCTCCAAACTACTCAGGTCACCTGCATGACCTTCATTCTATGTGGGGTCGAGGACCTCATCGTCCTCCACATCATCTTCCACCCAGTCTTCACCCCTGCCCTCCTTGTCGGACTCCACAATTCTGAATGCCGCAGCAGTTGGCACCTGCATTTCGTCATCATCGGAGACGTGCTGCGATGGTCCTTCCATGTACTCATCTTGAGAAATAAGTGGTTGGGCATCGCTGCACTCAATCTCTTCCACTTCTGGGGCAGGGCTAGGTGGATGGTCCTGGGAAACCCTGCTGACAGAGTCATCAAAAAGAAGAAGAGACTGCTGCATGACTTGGGGCTCAGACTGCTTGCCTGATTTGCAAGTGGGTGAGGTGAAAGACGGTTGGACATTGGCTGCAGGTGCCAACTCTGACCTTTCTGCAGTAGACTGGGTGGGAGACAATGTGAAGGAACTGGAGGCACTGTCAGCAACCCAATCTACTATCGCTTGTACTTCTTCTGGCCTCATCACTTCTAGAGGCGCATGTTTCCCTACAAAATACTGCTGCAGGTTATGTCGCCTACTCACACTTGAGGAAGGTGTTTCACTTGTGCGTGTAGCTGGCACAGATCGACCACGTCCTCTCTTTGCAACAGGAGCTCTACCAGCAGCACCACGACCCAGGCCACGGCCCCTATTTGACGGTCTCCTCATATTTCTGTAATTTATGATCTTGCCCTAGAAAGGTGTTTATTGAATAGCGGAACAAAACAACAACAGTATCGCACGGGTGTATCTCACAGTCAAATATGCAAACTATGCCGCAATTTAATTTATTTTACCCCAAAAGGGTGTATATTGAATAGCGGAATAGAAAAAAGGATAAAAAACGGTGTATCTCACACGTACAAACACAGACTAGGCCCCGATTAAAATTTTTTGTACCCTAAAGGGAGGATGAGGAAGAGGAGTAGGAGGAGTTCGGAACAGGAGGCAAACTGAAGCGCCCTGCAATCCTTGGCGGTGGAAGGAGATGCGCCAAACAAATTTAAAAGGTGTATCTCACACGTACCGATACGGACTATGCCGTAATTTAATTTTTTACACTCCAAAAGGGTGTATATTGAATAGCGGAATAGGAAAAATTTTATAATACGGTGTATCTCACACGTACAAACACAGACTAGGCCCCGATTACAATTTTTTGTACCCTAAAGGCAGGATGAGGAAGAGGAGTAGGAGGAATTCGGAACAGGAGGCAAGCTGAAGCGCCCTGCAATCCTCAGCGTTGGAAGGAGATGCGCCAAACAAATTTAAAAAGGTGTATCTCACATGTACCGATACAGACTATGCCGTAATTTTATTTTTTACACTCAAACAGGGTGTATATTGAATAACGGAATAGGAAAAATTTTACAAAATGGTGTATCTTACACGTACAAACACAGACTAGGCCCCGATTACAATTTTTTTTACCCTAAAGGCAGGATGAGGATGAGGAGTAGGAGGAGGTCCGAACAGGAGGCAAAATGAAGCACCCTGCAATCCTCGGCGGTATGAGATGAGCCCAAAAAAAAGGTGTATCTCACACGTACCGATACAGACTATCCCGCAATTTAATTGTTTTTAACCCCAAGGGTGTAGATTGACTAGCGGAATAGAAAATATGATATCAAAAGGTGTATGTATCTCACACGTACAGACCCAGACTAGGCCCAAATTACTATTTTTTGTACCCCCAAAGGCAGGATGAGGAGTAGGAGGAGTTCGGAACAGGCAGGAGGCACACTGAAGCACCCTGCAATGCTCGGCGGTATGAGATGCGCCCCAAAAATTGGAAAGGTGTATCTCACACGTACCGATACAGACTATCCCGCAATTTAATTGTTTTTACCCCAAGGGTGTAGATTGAATAGCGGAATAGAAAATATAATATAAAATTGGTGATTTTTCAATAGCACATGTGAACAGCAGTGTCTTATATCAGTCAGCTCTGCTGCAGGCTATGGAGGGAAAAAAAAAAGAAAATTCCCCTTTTAAGTTTGTAATTTTTAAATAGATTAGTACAGACTATGGCACAATTTAATTTTTTTTAACCCAAAAGGGTGTATATTGAATAGTGGAATGGAAAAAAGTGTATAAATTTTGAAATCACTCAATAATAGCACATGTGAACACAGCAGTGTATTATCACAGTCAGCAGCACTGAAGGAAAAACACTGCACACAACTGACTGATAAAAAATATTTTTTTCTCCCTCCTCCTCAGCGGGCAAAAAGATTGTGTTAAGACCACCCCCACACACAGCAAAACCGATGTAGAACACTGACCCTGCCTATCTCCAGCCTTGCCCTAAAATGATCGATAAGATCGGTCACTGCCGGCACTGCAAACCCCCCACACAGCAAAATCGATTTAGAACGCTGACCCTGCCTATCTCCAGCCTCGCCCTAAAATGATCGATAAGATCGGTCACTGCCGGCACTGCAAACCCCCCACACAGCAAAATCGATGTAGAACACTGACCCTGCCTATCTCCAGCCTCGCCCTAAAATGCCCTAACAACTCTCCCTGCCTGCAGCACTTCGACCTGTCCCTGATTCTGAATTATTTTCGGACACAATATAATTTATGACTGTCTGTCCCTAATCAGCAGCCAGCAGGTATGATGTGTGCTCTGTCCCTGTACTAGAGCAGAATGACGCAGCGGCGCTCAGTCTCGAACTTATAAAGACTTGGTCACATGCTTCAGATGGCCAATCACAGCTACTAATACATTTGTAGGCATGGCTGGGATGGCTTAAGGCACACCAGTTAAACACTTGTTGATTGGCTGTTGAAAGCCCGCCATTAAAAGCGTGCCAATACATACAAACACGGAAATAAAATGACCGAACACGGATTTTAAACCCGAACATACAGTAAAGTTTTCGGGTCCGTGTTCGGGTAACAAAAATCAAAATTTTTGGTACGAACACAAATAATACAGTCCGTGTTCGCTCAACACTAATGGGCACTGATCAGGCTTCATTGATGGCTACTGGTGAGGCTGAGCTGGTGGGAACTTGTGACACTGCATTGATGGGCACTGATCAGGCTGCATTGATGAGCACTGATCAGGCTGCATTGATGGACACTGATCAGGCTGCAATAATGGGCACTGATGAGTCTGCGCTGATGAGCACTGGTGAGGCTTCATTGATGGGCACTGATCAGGCTGCATTGCTGGACATTGGTGAGGCTGTATTAATGGACATTGATGGACATTGATGGGCGCTAATGATGCTGCATTGATGGGCACTGGTGAGGCTGCATTTTATGGGCACTGATGAGGCTGCACTGATAGGCACTGGTGAGGCTGAAGTGATGGTTACTGATGAGGCTGCATTGATGGGCACTGATGAGGCTGCACTGATAGGCACTGGTGAGGCTGAAGTGATGGGCACTGATGAGGCTGCACTGATAGGCACTGGTGAGGCTGCATTGGATGTATTTGTTTTGTTAAACCTCCTTTGTTGCTTTTAACATTAAATTAACCTTGTATCATAGTTGTCTTGCTTCATATCATCAATATCCATTATAAAACCAGGTGGGCATCGATGGTGAGCTGATTGGGTGGTTTAATGGGCCACTTAACTGGATTTTTCCCCCAGGCCTAAGCCAAATCAAAATTGCCCATTTTCTGGGCTAATAGGCAAAGGGTTGTTGAAAAGAAAATAGCATTTGGGATGAGACACTGCCTTGGGGAATCTGTAGAAATGAGAAACATAAAAAATAAATAAAAAAAAGATTTCAGAAAAATATTAATTTGTACAGGAACAGTGATTTTTTTAAAGCAATGACATTTACAATCTTTGAGCTTGTTATAAATTTTAAAGGGGTGTCTCATGAAAAAAAGGGATAGGGTCCCCCCCAGTCCATACCGAGCCCTTCAGGGGCTTCCAGATTCGGACAAGCCCCCCATCTGTGGACCCCAACAACTACAGCACAGGGTACAGCACAGGGTTGTCGAGAAGAGGCCCTTATCCCCAGCAACATGGGACAAGGTGCTTTGGAATGTGCTTCCCCAAACCACCCACCCTCCCATGTTGAGGGCATGTGGCCTGGTATGTTTCAGGAGGGGGTTGCTCGCTCTCCCCCCCCCCCCACATTTCCTGACCTGCCTGGCTGCATGCTCTGATAATGGTCATGCTCTGATAAAGGCATTGATTTTGGGGGGGACCCCACGCTGTCTTTGTTTTTTAATTTTGGCATGGGGCTCCCCTTTAAACCCGTACCAGACCCGTTTTTTTAACCCCTTCCGTACCGCGTCATGTAAAATGACGTCGGCACAAATCCTTTCTCGATCCGGGCCGACGTCATATGACGGCGCCCGGATCTCCCCGCTACCGCGCGCCCCCGGGGGCGCGCAGCGCGGCGATCGGGGGTGAGGCTCGTCCCTCGGACTGAGCCCAACCCCGATCAAGGTAAATAGCCAATGAAATTGGCTGTTTACCACGTGATCGGCTGTGTCAATCACAGCCGATCACATGAGCGGCTCCAGCGCGAGCCGCTCGTTCCTTCCTTAATGCGCGCCCCCGGGGGCGCGCAGCGCGGCGATCGGGGACGAGGCTCGTCCCTCGGACAGAGCCCATCCCCGATCTAGGTAAAGAGCCAATGAAATTGGCTCTTTACCACGTGACCGGCTGTGTCCAATCACAGCCGGTCACAAATGTCATCAGAGAACACGGTAACTAGCTGTCACCGTGTTCTCCTCCTCACACACTGATCCTGTGTGAGGAGGAGATTGTGGTAACAGCTAGTTACCAATCATAGTGCACCCCAACCACACTGATTGCCCCCCCCCCCCCCAATAAAGAGCACCTGTCACTAGCCCATCAAAGTACCCGAGTACCTGTCACCAGCCCATCAGGTACTCAGATGACAGGTACTCGGGTACTCTGATGGGCTGATGACAGGTACTCTGATGGGCTGGTGACAGGTACTCGGGTACTCTGATGATGGGTACTCGGGTACTCTGATGACAGGTACTCTGATGGGCTGGTGACAGGTACTCGGGTACTCTGATGACAGGTACTCGGGTACTCTGATGATGGGTACTCGGGTACTCTGATGACAGGTACTCGGGTACTCTGGTGACAGGTACTCTGCTGGGCTGGTGACAGGTACTCGGGTACTCTGATGACAGGTACTCGGGTACTCTGATGATGGGTACTCGGGTACTCTGATGACAAGTACTCGGGTACTCTGATGACAGGTACTCGGGTACTCTGATGACAAGTACTCGGGTACTCTGATGACAGGTACTCGGGTACTCTGATGACAGGTACTCAGGTACTCTGCTGACAGGTACTCTGGTACTTTGAGTACCCGTCATCGGAGTACCCGAGTACCTGTCACCTACCCAACAGAGTACCCGAGTACCTTCCACCTGCTCATCAGAGTACCTGACACCTGAAGTACCCGAGTACTTGCCACCTGCTCATCATTACCCATCACTACTCATCAGTACTCATCAGTACCCATCAGTACCTATCACCTATTAGTATCAGTACTGATCATCCGTACCCATCAGTACAGTATCAGTATCACCTATCAGTATCAGTACTACTCATCAGTACCTATCACCTGCCTGTCACCTGCCCATAAGAGTACCCGAGTACCTGTCACCTGCCTATCGGAGTACTCGAGTACCTGCCACTTGCTCATCAGTACCAGAGTACCTGTCACCTGCCCAGCAAAGTACCCGAGTACCTGTCACCCTTCATACAGCCACCATGTCTAAGTCCAAAAAGGTTAACATACGTCGTCCGTTTAAACCTAAATACCGGTGTTATGGCAGCAGATAGCTGCCATAACCCTGGTATTTTTTTAAACGGTGGACGGTTGGCTTTCCGATAAGGGTGGTCCCAGCGGCAGATTCGCCGCGGGATCACCCTTCCGGGGTGGCGGAAGAGGTGCCCCCCCCCCCTCCCGCTGCATTCTGGTCCTTTTCCCCGCTTACCGGACCCGCCGGCAGCGGGGAAAACGATCCGGTCCCAGATCCTCACAGACAGGATGTCGAGTGAGGGCAAGCTTGCCCTCACTCGACTCTATGGTCTTGGAGGACCGGAGCTACGGCAAACGTCGTTGCCTAGCAACCAGTTTAAAGGTCCCTTTTTTTTTTTTCATTTTATTTAATTTTTTTTTAATTTTTTTTTTTTATTTTTTCTATCTTTTAGTGTACTTGTGAGATCTGAGGACTTTTTGACCCCAGATCTCACAAAAAAGAGGTCCTGTCGTGCCTTTTTCTATTACAAGTAATGTTTACATTTCTTGCAATAGAAATAAAAATGATCAATTTTTTTTTTTTAAAAAAAACAGTGTAAAAATAAAAAATAATAAATAAAATAAATAGTAAAAAAAAAAAAAAAAAAATTAAAGCGCCGTGTCCCCGCGAGCTCGCGCGCAGAAGCGAACGCATACGGAAACCCCGCCCACATATGTAAACAGTGTTCAAACTACACATGTGAGGTATCGTCGCGATCGTTAGAGCAAGAGCAATAATTTGAGCCCTAGACCTCCTCTGTAACTCTAAGATAGCAACCTGTAGAAATTTTTAAAATGTCGCCTATGGGGATTTTTAAGTACCAAAATTTGTCACCATTCTGTGAGCGTGCGCAATTTTGAAGCATGACATGTTGGGTATCTATTTACTCGGCGTAACATTATCTTTCACATTATGGAAAACAATTGGGCTAACTTTACTGGTTTCTTATTTTTTAATTAAAAAAAGTGATTTTTTTCCCAAAAAATTGCGTTTGGAAGACCGCTGCGCAAATACGGTGTGATAAAAAATATTGCAATAATCTCCATTTTATTCTCTAGGGTCTCTGCTAAAAAAAAATATATAATGTTTTGGGGTTCTAAGTAGTTTTCTAGCAAAAACAACTGATTTTAGCTTGTAAACACCAAATGTCAAAAATAGACCTAGGCAAGTGGCTAGGATGCATGATGATGCTCCTTGGATGTTTAGGCCCCTCTATATGGCTAGGCTGTGAAAAAGTCTCACACATGTGGTATTGCCATACTCAGGAGGAGTGGCAGAATGTATTTTGGGGTGTCATTTTTGCGATGTACATGCTATGTGTTAGGAATATCCTATAAATTGACAACTTTGTGTAAAAAAAAAAGTTTTTATTTTTTTCCCACATTTTCCAAAAACTTGTGGAAAAAAATGACATGTTCAAAGGACCCATAATGCCTCATAGAATATACGTTGGAGTGTTTGCTTTCCAAAATGGGGTAATTTTGTGGACTTTTCCATTGTATTGTTGCTCTAGGGCCTTGAAAAGTGTGATAGGTAGTAAGAAAGTTTTATGTGTATTTATGCTCCTAAAACGCCTTATGGTGCTACTTGGACGTGGAGTCTCTTTTTGTGACCAGGCTGTGTAAAAGTCTCACACATGTGGTATCACCATACTCAGAAGGAGTAGCAGAATGAATTTTGGGGTGTCATTTTTGCTGTGTACATGCTATGTGTTAGAAATAGCTTATAAATTGACAACGTTTTGGGAAAAAAAAAGAAAAAAAAATGTTTTCTTCATTTTCCCAAGAATTGTGGGAAAAAAACGGAAAATTTATATCAATACTTACCGTAATTTTCCTTTCCTGATAGAACTCCATGGCAGCACACGTATGGGTAGGCTCCGCCTCCTCTCCTACCCTATAGGACCCCACTCCCATAAATTTTTGCTCCAAGCCAGGAGCCGTGTTCCATATATAGACTACTCCAGCAGATGGGAGGGAACTCCTGCTGCCATGGAGTTCTATCAGGAAAGGAAAATTACGGTAAGTATTGATATAAATTTTCCGTTTTCCTGACAGACTCCATGGCAGCACACGTATGGGAAATAACTAGCCATACACACCCGGGTGGGCAACTGCTGGTCAAACAGAAATAGGTTTAATTTGCACCGTCAACAGACAAAATCTTTAAACCAAAATCAACTGAGGATAAAGAAGCAGGTTCAACACAATAGTGTGACATGAAAGTGTTAATTGAGGACCATGAGGCCGCTCTGCAAATGACATCTGGTGCAACATGAAGGGAAGCCGCCCAAGACGTAGAAATCCCTCTGGTGGAATGAGCCGTCACCACTTCCGGAGGAGCCAGTCCCTTGGCTCTATATGCCCACTGGATGGTCTGAACTATCCAGCTAGAAATTGTTCTGGAAGAAGCCCTCTTGCCTCTGTTCTTTCCATAAAAGAGAACAAATAGATAGTCTGACTTGCGAAAGGAAGCTGTGAACTTCAAGTATGTTTGAAGGACTTCGCCCACATCCAACGGATGTGTACTCTGGTCATCTTGAGACTTGAATGTAGGTAACACAATCTCTTGGTTGACATGAAAAACTGAATTTACCTTCGGATTGGACCCTAGCATAGGGACCAGGACAACCCGATCAGGAAAAAATGTCAGAAAAGGTTCTTTGCAACCTAGATCACTAATTTCAGAGACACGTTTAGCCGATGTGATGGCTACTAAAAAGGCCGTCTTCATAGACAGATTCTTAAGGAAGAAGGAATCTCCATGTTCCAAAACTGTTGTTGAGAGAAACTCAAGGACTAGTGGAAGGTCCCATTTGGGGAACCTGGGTTTCCTGGGAGGTCTCATTCTTGACGCACCTCTGAAAAACTGCCGGACCAGAGGATGTTTTGCCCATGAGGTCCCCGTGAAGGCAGAGATTGCTGAGATCTGTACTCTGAGAGAGCCAACAGCCAGAGATAGGTCTAAGCCTGTCTGGAGGAACCCCAGAATGTGATGGATCTTAGGATTAGTGATGAAATCGGACTCATTAGACATGTAATCCTCAAACTTAGACCAGATCCTCTCGTAGACTTTGTTGGTGCCCGGTCTCCTGGCACTCATCATTGTGGACATTGCCGCACTTGGACAGCCAAGAGCTTTTAGTCTTTCCCTCTCAAGGACCATGCCATGAGATGTAACTGCGCTGGGCATGGATGCAGCACTGGACCCTGAGATAGAAGGTCCGACCTGAATGGCAGGGGAACAGGATCCCGAAAGCTCAGTTGGAGCAGCAGAGGAAACCAGGGCCTCCTTGGCCAAAACGGAAGAATTGCTATGATTTCTACCCTCTCTCTCCTGAGTCTCTGCAGGAACTTGAATATCACTGGGACCGGGGGAAAAGCATATGCTTTGTGGAACTTCCAGTGGTCCGTCAGAGCATCTACCCCGTAGGCTTGGGGGTAACGCCATCTCGAGTAGAATTTCGTCAGTTTGGCATTGTTTGGAGAGGCAAACAGGTCTACTTCCGGAAGAATCCCCAGAGAGATGACCCACTTGAAGGTTTCTGGATGAAGAGACCATTCGTTGTTGTCTAGATTGGTTCTTGACAGAAAATCTGCCTGAACGTTCTGGACTCCTGGAAGATAAGCAGCTGATAGATTGGCAAGATTCCGTTGGGCCCATGCCATGATCGGTTTCACTTCTTCCAGAAGGGAGGAACTGCGGGTGCCCCCTTGCCTCTTGATATATGCGACTGCCGTCGTATTGTCTAGCCGTAGAAGGACCGAGGACCCTTTCACCAAGTGACGGAAAGCCATGATGGCACGAAAAGCTGCCCGAAGCTCCAGGACATTTGAGACCAACCCGAGGGTGGGAAAGTCCCACCTGCCCTGGGCCACCTCTGACAGGCAGTGCGCACCCCAGCCCGTCTGGCTGGCATCCGATGTCACAACGATCCAAGGAACGGGAACGATCGAATGACAATTCAGGAGATTTTCCCGTTGTAGCCACCAAGACAGACTCGTCCTCATAGAGGATGTTATCCGTACAGGAGTGTCTGGATTCCCAGAGCTCCATTGGCGGAGGAAACCGATTTGAAAGGGCCTCATCCTCCACTGTGCCCACTTGACCATGGGGGCCGTGGAGACCATGGTCCCTATTATTTTCAGACACTGTGATGCCCGAAGATAAGGAGTTGACATTGCCGGTTGTATTCTGCTGCGGATCACCGGAATCTTCTCCACTGGAAGAGAGATGGTGCCTCTGGAGGTGTTGAAGAGTGCCCCCAGGAAGATCAAGGATTTTGACGGATCCAGATGGCTTTTCTCCAGATTCAGGAGCCACCCGAATTCTTGAAGGGTGGAGATTACCTGAGATCTGTGTTGCAGAATCTGTGCTTGGTCTTGAGAAAGAAGAAGCAGATCGTCCAAGTAGTGAAACAGTCGGATCCCTTTCGATCTGATCAGAGCTACAATAGCCAGTAAGACCTTTGAAAAGACTCGAGGTGAGGTGGTAAGCCCGAAAGGGAGACAGGTAAACTGGAGATGCACTTGACCCACGGCAAAGCGAAGAAACTTTTGTAGCTCTGCTGCCACTGGGACATGGAAATAGGCATCTTTTAGATCTATGGAGATCATCCAATCTTCTGGTTGCACCACTTGGCGGATAGTGAAGAGTGTCTCCATCCTGAACCTCTCTTTCTTTATGAAAGAGTTCAGATGAGTCAGGTCTATGACCGGTCTCCAAGAACCGTTTTTCTTTAGCACCATGAATAGAGGTGAATAAAGGCCTTGAAACCTTTCTTCGGCCGGAACTGGGATGACAGCACCTTGAGAGATCAGGGAATCTACGTATGACAGAAGAATTGACTTCTTTTCTTCTACGCGAGGTAGAGCCGTAGGGATGAACCGCAGAATTGGAGTTTCTTTGAAAGACCAAACGTGACCATGAGACACAGTCTTGACGGTCCACTGGTCCGTAATCGAGGCTGCCCAAACGTGCGCAAACTGACGTAGACGAGCGCCTACTCGCAACGCTTGAGCAGGCCTGATATCAAAAAGACTTTGTGGTCTCCCGACCACTAGAAGGTGTTCCCTTGTTGAACTTCTGACCTGTAGGTTGAGATCTTTTCCAATTCTTTCTGAACTCACGTCCAGGCCTGTAAGATCGAGCTTCTCTGGATCGATCCGAACTTGGTTTGTGCTGAAATCTTCTGCGGTCAAACAAACGGCGATCCTGAGGGAGGAAACCTGATTTACCACCAGTGGCACGGGTAATGGCACTGTCCAGCTTGTTGCCAAAAAGGGACGCACCCTCAAACGGAATCCTGCACCAGGCTTGTTTGGAAGCAGGATCGGCCAGCCAGGGACGTAACCATAAAGCACGTTTGGCCGTGACAGAAGAGAGCATGACCCGCGCCACCAGGCGAATGATATCAATGGAAGCCTCTCCCAAAAAGGCCGTTGCTAACCTTAGTTCATACACAGCCGAGCTTCTGGCTGCTTCTTCTGAGACACCTTTCAGTGTGGTCTCCACGTTATCTACCCAAGCCTCCATAGCTTTGGATGTGGCTGCAAGGGCTAGGGCTGGCTTGCAGGTCATACCAGCTAACAGATAGATCTTTTTGAGATCCGTATCAATTCGTCTATCCAGACCATCTTTAAATGAGACGGAATCTTCCAAAGGTAGGGTAACGTGTTTGACTAGCCTCATCAAGGCTGCGTCTATTGTAGGTGCAGAATCAAGATGCTTCACTTTGTCGGTCTTAAAAGGATATAACCTGGAAAATTTGGACGATAAGGAATTCTTTCTTTCAACTCCATGCCATTCGTCTGTAATGATTTCCCCCAGCTCATTCAGAAAAGGGAAATGATCCCGTTCTTTCTTGAGATGTTTAAAGTATTTCTTCTGTTTTGCTGGGGAGTCTGCTGGCTCTTCCCATTTTAACGCCTCTTTTACCGCTCTTACTAGCGGAGAGATCATGGCAAAATCAAAACCTGAACTTTGGTCTTCTAGGTCATCCTCACTTTCAGAGGAATCCGAGAAGCGACTCGGCTGGGAAGTGCCTGGCTCTACGTCTTCCCTCTGAGGGAGAACCGGAGTATCAGTTGTATGCCCAGACAGCCGGTTGGAATCCCAATCCCTTAAGGATTCTTGCACGATCCGCCTGACCAGGGTTTCCACTGGTGGATCTGGGACTTGTTTTTCCTTGATTGCCCGAGAATAGCAGGCATCACACAAGGATCTATCCTCAGGGACTACAGCCCTACAACCCCAGCAAGATTTGTGTGCGGGGCGGTCAGCATGTCTGGAAGACCGGCTTGGACAATCATCATGGCGCCTAGACCTAGATCTGGATCTATGGTGCCTGGATTTGGATGATGCATGGTGATGGCCTGAAGGTGATCTATCCTTTGATCCCGAAGCAGGACGTTGGTCAGACCTAAAAGGGCTGAAAACAAAGGAAAGAAAAGCTCAGGCTACAGTAAGCCAGCTGGCAGACAAGCGAGAGTTAAAAGCTAAAGCTCACCTGTTGCGCAGGGACTGGCCACCGGGGGGCGGTGAGGCATCCATTGCAAATCACAGCGAGATAACCTGCAATAGGAAGGATGTAAGAACTCAATCTTACCTTCCCATAGCCGCCTTTCCCCTCCCCCATTCAAGCAGGACTGACCCAGCACAGGACTTACCAAACACAGGCAGAGACACAGCGTGGGGAGGCCGCCGCAAAAGCCCACAGACATCCCAAGAATGACAGCTCCATCAGCTGTTTAAATTTCCCGGGAGCCGTAAAGCCACGCCCCCCCCGACGCCACCGCGTCATGGAGGACCGGAAGTGGCGTGCGCATAAGCGCAGACCACTTAGGAACCAAGCCTCGCAATGAACACCCAACTGGGAATCAGGAGGCAGGGGGAGGAGCCGAGAGCGACGGCCTGGAACGCAGGAGCGCTCCAGCCGCCATACTAACCAGGAAGCAAAACGATATAAAGTATAAAGTAAGCAATACATTACCACCAATACCGACAGAAGGACCTGGAACGCTCCTCAACCGGAGACTAGCGTGTGCGTCAGGGCATAAGGGCCTCCCGCTAGTAGCAAGGACGTTTGGCCAAGCGATGCAGCCCACCTCTCATTCAGGATTTATGGCATCTTCCGGCATCATTTCAAATTGCCCGGGTCCACCCAGTAGTACTGAGATTGCTGGACTAAGGTAGAAAGGCATCATCCAAGAAAGCCACACGCCACCAGGTATGTAAGAAAACGCATCCTATAAGGTAAGACTTCTCTTGCGGAAGGAGGACAAAAAAGGAACACGGCTCCTGGCTTGGAGCAAAAATTTATGGGAGTGGGGTCCTATAGGGTAGGAGAGGAGGCGGAGCCTACCCATACGTGTGCTGCCATGGAGTCTGTCAGGAAATTATAACTTCAAAAAACTCACCATGCCTCTTACTAAATACCTTGGACTGTCTACTTTACAAAAAGGGGTCATTTGGGGGGTATTTGTACTGTCCTGACATTTCAGGGCCTCAAGAAAGGAGATAGGCCATCAGTACATCTGGTGTGATCAATTTTCAGTAATTGGTACCATAGCTTCTAGACTCAATAACTTTCACACAGACTAAATAATATACACTAATTTGAGTTAATTTTACCAGAGACATGTAGCAGTATAAATTTTGGCCCAAATGTATGAAGAAAAATTAATTTTTTGCAAAATTTTATAATAGAAACTAAAAAAAAGTGTTTTTTTTGCAAAATTTTTGCTCTTTTTTTGCTTATATCACGAAAAAAAAAACCCCCAGTTGTGATCAAATACCACCAAAAGAAAGCTCTATTTGTGTGAAAAAAATGATAAAAATTTTGTTTGGTTACAGTGTAGCATGACTGAGCAATTGTCATTCAAAATGTGAGAGTGCTGAAAGCTGAAAATTGGTCTGGGCAGGAAGGGGGTCTAACTGCTCTGTATGGAAGCGGTTAAACATTTTTCTATTGCTTGGCAATTGAGGGCATTCTTTTCTTTACATGTATCTGTCAGTGGGGAAGCCCGCTGACAGATAATGACTCATAGTTGTTAGGGACATAGGCGGCCGGCTTCCCGTGCCCTGCTGAACAACCAGCTATTTCTTCACACAGAATTCTAATCGATCGTTTCTAGACCGATCCGAATTCTAATCTTTCTGAAAAGTTGGAATGTGTTAGAAAACTAATACATGAAATAAATTTTAATGGAATCCAACGACATTCATAACTATTCATTACTATTTAATTTGGAGATTCGGATACATCCGAATTTTCAAATAGCCAAAAATTTGTCCAAATTTGTATTCGGACCGGAATGAATTGCACTTGTCTATTAAATGCTGACTGCTGGTACTAATATTCAAACAGCCACATGGAATATGTTTTTATTTTTATATGTTTTACTGTTAGAAATAAAATTTGTACTTTTATAATATCTTTGTAACTTTTTGTGTTCACTGGATGGGTATATAAAGTCCTACTGTTTATATTTTGGAGATACTGTAGAAATAAAGACACCCATACTTTAAAACTTAATTTATAAAAAAATAAAAATGCCCCCAAAATGGCCTTAGTTGTAAATCCATCTTCAATCACAATTCCCACTTCTCGCTACTCCCCGAAATTAAACTCCAACGGACCTGGCACACTTCAGAGTGGAGGAGGCAAGGTACAAATTGATCTAAATAGGCAGCACAGGACTGTATGAATGGTTCCCAGATGTGTTCCATGTGTCTATGCAGACTGGAGCAGAAGCTGAAGAAGGGGCATGGTGATATGTCCTGATCAAGTCACTTCATTGTAAGCGCAATTTTAGTTTTTGTATAATTAATAAAGTGGCTAGATCTGCACTGTGCAGGGCACTCTGTTTTTATTTCTACTGATGCTGTGGAAGCACACATACTTCTGAACACTAATGATAAGGAAGCACAAGTACCGCTAAACACCAATGTAATGGCTAGACAAACCAGTGAACACCAACATTTAAGGTGGACCTAAACTCAAAAATTAAAAAATTTGCAATGCTATAAGGAACATATAGAAATTAAAATTGTGCCTAAGCACAATAAATCCCAAAAAATATATTTTGTCTTGAATTACTTTGCAGAATAGAAGAGCACTTTCTGGTATGTGAGGGTAACTAGGTACATCTATGGTACAGCCCCATAGCTGTATGAGATCTAAGGCACTGCTGCTACTGCCTGTTAGTCTCCTGAAATTTCATGAGAGATGCGGTTATGTCACTAATATGCTGCCCTTTGTTGTGCTGGTCTTTGTTTCTAGTGCACCCTTGAGCTCTTTAAGGAAAAGAATAAGGAAGTGGGCTGGTGGATGTGTTAAAAGTGGAAGAGGTTTAAAGGAGCATAACAGAAATTAAGCCTACTTACTATATACATGGCATACATATGCTACAGGTTTTGTACCCACAAAATGTGCTTTAATTACTGCAGCACAAGAAAGAATCTAAAAGTCACATACTGTATAAATCCCAGTACAATCACTTAAAAAAAAAATGTAATTATTTTTTCATTCTTTTATGCACACAGCCTACTGTAAAGAAGAACTTAATGCAAATAGTCTGGGACTCCTTAGCAAATAGCAACTGTTTGGTCTGAAGTATGTAATGTAGAGTATAAGGAAAAGAAAAAAGAACTAAAAACCAAAATGAGCTCAACCACAATGTGAAAAAATGTGCTGTGTATCCCTAGATAAATATATGTATTATGAAAGGACCTAGGAAAGTAATCTGACACATATAACAATATAGAACCATGACAGCTGCAGGGAAGTTGTCTGCAGCACTGTCCCCATAGGGCTTGCTGTATGAATTCTTGGGCCTCCTCTGCTTACCTGCAGACAGTCACATAGTGACAGTTCATGCATCCATCCATACTTACAATGGTTTGCTACTCAATAAACAGTCCAGGGGTTTTGGTTTTATATTTATTGTGGAACTTGGATAGGAGAAGGGAACAGTGTGGAAGCAGACACACTACTTTACCCATACTGCCATTTGTATGGAAGAATTAAGTCTTCTTTCTCTTTCTAGCAGCAGACTTGCTGCAACTAATTTATCTTCAGGACACTCTCTAGCATCGCCTTGACTGCCACCCATCCACTTACTCTTCCTCAGAAGGGGTGGCCCTCTCAGAACAGGCCCCACAACACAGATCTGTACTCACTGTAGGTAGAATCAGATCCTCTGCAGTGTCTGCCTTCCAGTCAGCTCTGCAGGAAATCTGGGTTCAGCTCCTCTCTGGCTCCTAGCCCTCAGGTAGGTCCCCTGAGGCCGCATGGCAGCTTCCAAGAGGAGAGGCAGCCGCCCCCTCCGTCCGGGACCCCTCTTTGCAGCTGAAAGACCCTGAGCAAATGTGCCCTTTGCATTTATACAGTATCCCAGCATACACAGAGGCACTTTCCTCTGCCAATCACCAGGGCTGTAAATGCCTGTGCACCTATTTGTCAGGTTTCCTCCCACTGTCTAATATGCCTCCCTATTGGACCAGTGTGAAACACTTCGGACAAACTGAGCTGCACCTGAGCATTTATCTGGAAATCTCTCTGGTAAGCAAAAAGACTCAAAAACTCCACTAGCACCTACCTAGGAGGGTGCTACATCCACCCCGTGACCCATGTCCTTACTGGCTCTGGGCATCCGCCCCTAAAAAAATACCTAAAAAAAATTTTCATGGAGTATCCCACAAACTTGGAAAAGGAAAGAAGGGAAATACCATATGTATAGGGCTATGGGGCATACCCCATATATGCCCAGTAGGTACAATAAATTACATGAAAAAATATAGACATCTGCTGTACAAAGTATACAAATTTACACAAGGTTTCACCAAGTGCATTATATTAATGCACCACCTGCCAAACAAAAGTCTGTTCGACAGGAGAAGGTAAAACATCTTGATTAACTATGTTACAAATAACATCTGTACATATATACATAAGATAGACAATAGGCAACCCTTCAAAGACATGAAGAACCCCTACAAGCCTTTCAAAGAAAAGGGTGAGTATGTAGTAACTCTACATCGTATATACTCACAGGGAGATTGCCCTCTCTGCAGAGGCGACCTTCTCACCTGCAAAATCTCTAACACTAACGTTCCCGTAGAGACTTCTGATGCATCCCGCCCCCTAAGGGCACGCTTGACTCGTCATCCTGTTGTGTTCCTGTAATAGACAAACAGAACAACCTGCCAATCTAACTAACTGAAAATTTCTGTACTTGTTCCATCTGGGAACCATATGACTAGCAATAGGCACAGTCCCTCTCAATAACCAGGGCACTGACTCTTTCCTATCCTAGTCAGACCCACAAGTTAGGATGAAGAAGTGCTGAGTCCACCTGATTGGTTTTCACAGTGTCCTGCTCTCTGTAACACCGAGGCAACGCATCTTCTCCAGGCAGCAGGAGCTGGAACCTGAGCAAAGCTTGCCTACTTGTGAGTGTCTGTAAGAACTCTTCAAGGGTTTCTTCACACTGGCATCCCTCTCTCTGAAGAGACAATGAGCCACTACCCTTCTCTCACAAAGTACCAACTCGCACAAAGTTTCTTCCAACATTACTCTGGCCCACTGGCCCAAAAGAATCTTCGCAAAGTGTCCTTCCTCAATACTTGTTTTGGCAACAGCAATGGCCCGTGGCCCAGAAGATCTTCACAAAGTGTTCTGTAGCAAGGTGTCTCTGTGAGCTAGGGGTTTACCCCGTCCAGTTAGTAGCCCCTGGCTTTAACAGGAGAAGTCCTCTGTGGCAGAAGTTCTTTCTCCCAGGTGATGAAACAATGGCAGTTTTGATGATCCTCATCTTCTTTTGCAAGTATTGAAGGGAAAGGAGATCTAGGAAAGGGGCTCGTAGCCCTAACAGCAAACTTTTAACAAAGAACTCTTCAGGGGCACTAGCCCCTTTGCAATTCAAACTCTCTAAGCAGCAACAATATAATTATTTGCGCTCACTAGCCCCTTGGTAACTTAAATTCTCTTAGCTGAATCAAGAACTCTGCACACCTCAGTAGTAGTGTTCAGGATGAGGTATGCTGACAATCTTGGCTTCAGGACTCAGGATACTGATGGCCCAGGCTTAGCTTTTGGAAAAGTGTGAAACACTTCAGACAAATTGAGCTGCACCTGAGCACCATGAGCAGACATCACTAGCAGATCTTGCTCTCTGGTAGGCAGAGAGCAATATAAATTTACCTGGCAATCTCTCTGGTAAGCAGAAAGACCCAAAAACTCTACTCTCTCTTCTAGCACCTACCTAGGAGGGTGCTACATCTGTAAGCATCCCCCCTCCCCAAAAATGTACAGTATAGTATAAAGAGTGCATAAAGTATTTAATGCACAGTGTACATGTAGCACTATTCCTTTAGGAGCCACAGGATTACTGTCCAGGTCTTCCAGACAAGGTTTTGATCAACACCCAGGAACACAGGCTTTTTCACACATTTTTTAATAACCAGTCTGGGAGAAAGTTGCTTTGTGTTTTTTTATTTTTGGAGAACTTGGATATGGTTGAGGGTAGTGGTAGGATACTCCAAAACAAAAACTATGTACAACTGATGACTTACCTATTCCTCGGGGTAAGCTATACTGAAGTCAAACAGTAGAGCACCAGAGGGGTAGCAAAAGCACAAAGGTCCTCAAGATCTCTCAAGCGTCTGCACTCACAAGGACCAAGGACAGCTAATAATCCCCATCAAACTTTCAACAAACCAGATCTTCAGTAGACAGCCCCACCTCACTTAGCTCTTGTTGCACTCGTTCCTGGGTCTCAGCATTCAGGCCCCTCAGGTCACCCACCTGAGGTACCACCAACAGCAGCTTCTGTCAGCGTGCAAACCCAGGCTGGATTAATCCACTCTTAGAAAGGACCTTGAGCTCAGTGTGTTAACATAATGTATACAGTCTCCCAGCATACCTGTGTGGGATATGCCAGGGCTGTATCAATATATTTGCTGCTATCTGCTAAAAGCTCCACACCTATCATTCAGAAACTTCTCCAAATCCCTGAATACACAGGAAGCTATGGGCCAGACTGCCAGTAGCTGAACACACTGAGCAGACCTGACTAGCAGATTGCAGCGTCACTGAATACAGTGAGTAGAATATGCTTTTATCTACCAAACCAATACAGCCACACTGACTACAGTGTGGCAACTACATTTGCATATCAAATGCGCAACTAACTATAATACTATATACATTAATGTGCTTATTGTTCTTTAGATCCCATAATCCTAGCCACTGTGCTTCCAGCCTACAATGTGCAGCATTCAGGCATATGTAACATAAAGCACTGCTTACTGACAGCAGAGTTCAAAAATATTTTCTCTGCATCTTTTAAGCCATGCCAGAAGTGAACATTTCTCTCTACCTCCTCAACAAACAAAAAGTCCTCAAACTCCAAGAAAACATTTAACAGAGCAAAAATTTCCCAAGCAAAACTCTCCCACATCCCACTGAAACAAACATTCCGACCCAATCAAAATTTTAACTCCTAAAAACCAACATCCCTCTGCATAAATTTCCCTATGCCCCTTTCCAGCAAAAATAACACTCCCAAAAACAAATTTCCCTTTTTCCAAAGAAACACCACCCATCGTAAATATTCCCCTGCACTTTCCCACTCCAAGAAAAAATCCCTCTCCAGCACATATTCCTTTGCTAAGCCAAACTTCCACCCTCCTCCCAATTCTCAGTGCAATTCCTCCCACCTCCCCTCCCCAGTAGCTCTAACTAAAATGTTTATTTTCTCAACATCCCATTAACTGTGTAACGACATTCTACTTTAGGGTAGGCTCAGACAAAGTGTTAGTTCTATCCCCATATTCTGTGTACAGATAAACAAATCTAATTGATATTTTGATGTTTGCCCATGAGACTGGCACTTGTGGCAGTGTAATCATGCATATTTTGTAGGGAGAGGGTTAAACCACAAATTACGAACAACCGCTGAAGTAAATAACCTTTTGCAATCAATAGAAATAAGGTTAGGGCTCCGTTCACATCAAGGCATCCCGGATAGCAGGCGGAATCGCCATGATCTTCCAATAGCACCCCAATTGTGGCGCAATTTTGCTGCGATCATTGCCCAACAAATCGTGGCAAAATCGCACAAACATAATCGCGGAATGCCTGTCACCTAAACTAACATTTTTTTTGTCCTGTGATTCTGTTTGCACAAGTTTACTGCGATTCCCTTAGGTGACAATCGCGGCAAAATTGTCCCGCGGTTGGGGTGCACTTGGAAGTGACGGAGATTGCAAGCATGTCCTACGATTTGCAACAATTCGGGGTCACGAGCCGAATCGCAGCGATTCCGCTCACGATCTGGGATGCCTAGATGTGAACAGAGCCTAAAATTAACTGTATTCTAAACATTTATTGGAAAAAACGGATTCACCTTTTCAGTCCATAAGGTTCTATTTACAAAACTATGTATGCTTTTCCTGCTTGGCTAAAGAGGAGAACCTTGATTTTTCTGTTTTAATTGATTGTAAGACACCTTGTGAAATTTGAATAAGAAAAGCTTTAAATAACCTGTAAGCATTCATTGTCAGTATATTTATTGTTACATTTCAGTAACAGGAATGTAAAGAGACAAAAGCATCAGAGTCTGAACATTATATTTAACTTGTAAATTAGCATTTTTTTCTTAGCCATTATGGTATTGTTTCTGCAGTTTCATTCCACAGTAATGCATGAGCAGTCAAGCATAGTTTTTTTTCTTTGAAATGTTCTCTCACTTGTTCATAATAAAACCAAGATAATAGCTCTTATTAAGACTTAAAAAATGAAATATGATTAACTATTGTACTATAGCTTCAGTATAGTGAAATATAGCATATTATTTTTTTACAGAATAGAAGTTTATTAAGTCTCAGTGAGAAAACATAGTGCAGATAAAGCCATTAGACCCAATGGGAGCACAAACTCTTGCCACAGGGTAAGACAAAGGAAGCAAGTCAAAATTGACTTACCATATATATTAATTAAGCCCAAGGACAAGGCCATATAAATAGATAGTTCCCCATCAGAAGAGAGTAATGACAATTACAAAAATGAATAGGATCTCGGCTTAACCATCCTGCCAGGCCAGTATGCTTTAAGAAGAGTAGGGTGCACAAAGACTACACAAGAAAGAGGAAAATCACCCGAATGAAGAGAGGAAAACTGGGAGACTGGGGGATGGAGACAAGGTAGATAAGGAGATGCTGGCACATGGAATCATGATCAGGTCATTATAGAGATATCAAGGCATCTTTGAACGTTGACATGTCCTTGTAAACGATCCAGGTGGCCCAGGTATTCCTTCAAGTGGTATATCGATTGTGGAGCTGGGCAGTAAATACCTCCATAATTTGGGGGAGGGATAGTTTACTAAATAATTGCTGCATCATAGAAATATGTGAGGTCTTCTAATGTCAGGTGATCACTGCTTGGGCAGCTATCATAAAAACTGGAGAATGCCCTTCTTTGCTGTAGAAATGGCTGAAAAAATGGCTATTTCTGGAGTTTTCACATGTTCAAGCCTGTTATTGCCCTATATGTGGATTAAGCCCTTAGGTTCCTCCCTGAGTATTAGAAACATGCTTTACTGCATATAAAGACTGATTTTGCTGTCCTGCATTCAATATTACTTTAAGATTGGCAGCAAATAACTTTGACTGCTTCTCATTAACTGCTTGTTTGTTAAAATAAAAAACAGCACACAGTCCCCTCCCCCCCTAAGGGTCTGATGCTAGGTCTAGGCCCTGCCACAGTTCTACCATTTCTCACTTGTGGGATTCCTCAGAGTAAGAGAACATAGAATAGATATAAAAATGGCTATGCAGTGCAGGGTTCCTCATTTCCCGTCCAGCTTCCAGCATGAAGGACTCTTCCATGTATGCCTCAGAGTCCAGGTGGTCAATTAGTGGTGGTGGGTAAGAAGCCTCAGAGCCCGCTCCTTCAGGCCTATCTTTATAAGGTGTATCACACTCTGTGAACCATTAGTGTGGGAGGGGGGGAAATGTGTAAATATCCTTCCTTGTAGTAGTCGGTTGGCTTACCTTCTGGCTTCTTTGCTTCCCACTGCACACTATTTTCAGTGAGGAAAAGGGTGATTTAAGTGGTGTCCTTTAAATTACCCCTGACTTGAGTGTAGAAGCTCTGTTAAAAACTTCCAAACGTGGCCATAGGTAAGTCACACCCCTACCATACCATTTTTTTTTTTATTGTAGTGTTAAAGTACAACTAAAGAAACAACTTTTCTGTTTAGTTTTGGATAGAGTAGAAAGGGCTTAGACCACCTGTCAGGTTTTTATTGTTGTCTGTGTCCTCATTAAGTGATATCCCCTTTATATTTTCCCCAGAACAGTAAGAGATGGGAAGTCTTCCAGTGGAGAGAGATTAGTGACTCTGGTAAGAACCAGGGATTCTCTCCCTTTGAAGGGATTTCCTCCTCCTTCCTGTTTTGGGTATTGGACAGGAAGTGAAGGGAAATCTTCTCAATGGAATGCAGATGGTAAAAAAAAAAAAAAAACTGGCAGGGGTTATTTCTCTCTATTGCTTTATCCAAAATGCACAAACACATTTTTTGTCTTCAGTTCTACTTTAAGGTTGCTGTTCAGGTTAGTCCTTATCTTTAGTGGTGTAGTTTTGGTAATCTGGGGAACATAAATACATTTGCCAAAATGATTGAAAATACATTTAATGGTAATTATAAATGTTACCATCTGTTAAATGTATACCTATTCATTCAAGGAAGGCACTGTCCCTGGAATCCATAAAGACAGATTTTGTGATAGTGTGCGATCTAAAAGTGGGGCAGCATGCAAATTATTATATCCGTCTGGAACATGTACTTGAATCTGGTGCATGCTGCGCCCCTTTTAGGCTGAGTTCACACATATGTGACTTCAGTTTGCAGTCCAGAGTTCAGTGCGTTTCTGTTCACCAGTTCAGGTGCGATTCAGGTGAGAATTTTTACCTGAATTTGCAACTGAACTGGACCCAAAAACGCACAGGGCCCTTTTCAAAAATGCCCTGCGGCTGCCCTGCTTGTGTGTGAACTGGCTCCATTGACAGCTGGTCACTTTCACATGTTATGCCAATTTGATGCAGTTCAAAACACATCCAATTCGCAAATATGTGAACCCAGTCTTAGAATGCACATAAAGCACTTTTACAAAATCTGCCTTTGCCAGTTTTTCTCTTTATGCCAAAAGAGAGTTGGTCTTAACCACTTAAGCCCCAGAAGATTTTACCCCCTTCCTGACCAGGGCCTATTTTGCGATTTGGCACTGTGTGAATTTAACGGACAATTGCACGGTCGTGCGACGCTGTACCTAAACGAATTTGATGTCCTTTTTTTCCCACAAACAGAGCTTTCTTTTGGTTGTATTTAATCACCTGTGCGATTTTTTGATCATGCGCTATAAACAAAAAAAAGTGTAAATTTTGCAAAAATAACAATATTTTTCACATTTTTTTCTATGAAATTCCCCCAAAAAAATGTAAAAATCTAAATTTTTTAACATTTTAGACCAATTTGTTTTATGCTACCTATGTTTGGTAAAATCGCAAAAAGCGTATTTTTATTGGTTTGCGCAAAAGTTATTGCGTTTACTAACTAAGGGAAAGATTTTTGTCATTTTTGCTGTTTTTTTTTTAACCAGTAATGGCGGCGATCTGCGATTTTTTTTGCGGAACTGCGACATTGCGGCGGACAGGTCGGACCCTTGACTGACATTTTTGACACTTTTGGGGTTACCAGTGACATTACTGCAGTAATCAGTGCTATACATATGCACTGTTACTGTAAAAATTACACTGGCAGTGAAGGAGTTAACTTTATTGGAGAGGGAGGGGTTAAGTGTGTCCCTAGGGGCGTGTTTCTAACTGTGATTGGCTGTGGCTACTAGTGTAAGAACAGAGATCAACGGTCCTACATAGCAGAACCGTTTGATCTCCATTCTTACACAGGAAAGAATGACAGGCGGATTTGTTTACATTAGCCGCCTGCCTTTCTTCCGGTGTAACGGACGATCGCGAGTGCCCGGCGAACATCGGGTCCGCTGGGCACACGCGTGCGGGGGGGTTAGTGACCGCGCGGGAGCAGGAGCGATCGCTCCCTAGACCCTCACAGGCTAGCGACGTAGCCCTAAGTCGCTTTGCCTGTGAGGGGCTGACTGTAAATCGTCGTGCGGTGGTCGGCAAGCGGTTAATTAGCTCCACTTTCATAAGATACAAACTCGCTGTAACATTGACGCATTCAATGAACCAAGCATAAAAATAGCACATTTTAGAACTACCTGAATTTGGTGCATGAGTCAGAACCAAAAGTGTCACAAATGCTTCATGAATTTAGCACAATGTATTACCAAGTGGCATTAACGCCTTTGAAATTCCCTCCTACAAGTAATAAATATGTAAAAAAGCTCACATACTATACGTTTCTTTATGAATATTTATGATCATATATACAGTATGTGTGATGTATTCTTTTATCTTCAAATAGTAAAGACAATAAACAATTCTTCCTCAAGTTTAATACACTCTTAGGGCTCTTTCACACGGCCGCTCCGATTTCTTCTTCTGCTGCGGCACTTTTTTTTTTTCACGGACACGGATGACACTTGTGTCATCTGCTCCATATGTCCGCATATCATCCCATCCGTTTGCGGATGATATACGGACATAAGGTATGTCTATGGGGATTGCGGATGTCAGCGGATGACACCGCTGACATCCGATTTTGCATCCTTTCCGTTTTTTTAACGGAAGAAAAATAGGGTTCTGCTCTGCGCTCCACATATTGACTTACGAGCACTTCCTTCTTCTATCTAATATGATTACCTCTCCTAGTTTGTACAATAAACACCCTATTGAAATGATATCACACTATGTGCCTTCTATTTACTTTAATACCCTGGTCCTACTAATACCCGCGACCCCCTGGTGGATTCCGGTGTACCCACGGTCTACGTTTGAGTTCTTCACACAGACCCCAGGTGCTCCCTACATAGGAACCCTCCTCTGCAGACGCCCAATTCCAGGACCAACAGGAGGACACTAGGAGTCACACAGTGGATTCCCATACATACCCACTCTGTACCCCTGTGTGGGGTGGGTACTTCTGGTGAGTGTATTATTCACTAGAGGGGTCACCTAGTACCTCACAGCCCACCACGGTGTCACCCATTGCACGTTCAAGTTTGAAAATTGGCACTTGCTGCTAACAAAGAACTTTTTGATATATTTCATACCTTACTGTGTTATATACCCACATGAGCACTGGTCTCACTTTGGACATTTTTTTCACTATTTAATTAATTAATATTTTCACTATATACTTTTTCTAATTTCTTGGTCACAATTTTGGATATAATTCGCTATAGAATATTTTTTATATCAGCATTTTGCATTAAGGTATACTTCACCTATTTATTATTCATTTAAATTTTGTATGGTCACATTTGTGTGGGATAGCATGCTTTAATGTATTTCAAATATTTATTGCTACAGAAGTTTATCAGGCATTCCGTATATTTATACCCCCTTTTATATCGGTTTAGAGCACCATTTCATATCACCTCATCCACGTATACTTTATTCTGTCATACCACAAGCCACACTGTAATTTGATACATTATACTCACATTTGTGGTTTCTTTCACCGCACCTTAGTGTACTTTATTTATTCTGCACTTTACACTTTATACGGCTCGTTTGCCACTTGGGAGAGTCACATCCTTTTTCCTTTTACAGTGCATTACAAATTATTCAGTGTATCATCTGGTACTTAGCATATCTGCACCTTAATTACCTCCCAATATATCTTTTTCAACTAGGCAGCGCCATTTCCCTACTCTTCTCTCATTCACTTTATAGCTTTTCACTATAGTTCAGGGAGGCTGCAGCCTAGTTTAGTTTTAGTAATTATTAATTTTAATATTTATTCATCCCATCCACTTTTATTCAAATAGTCCGCAAGCGCGGAGTTTTACCTAATCATAGTTCTTGATAGCAATTACACTTTTTTTGTTGTGTGTTTGGATGGTCAGCACTGGATATGTTTTTTTTTTTTGCACATATTTTCCCTAATTATCTGGGTCATGATAGGGTAAGATTCATATTAAGCACTCTAGTCACCGGCTGATATTTAGCATTTTGTGGGCTAGTTACCTGGATATTGGGCCTTGCTGCTTTTTAATAGTTTTTAAGATAACATGTGTTCTTGTTTGGATACTCAATTATATCTTTATTTAGAATATGCATACATGTATTATAATGTGATAGAAAAACTATACACAAACAGTACCACAGTACAAACAGTACCAAAACACACCAATTAAATCCGTGGACTTCAGCTCAATTATGTGCTATCCTATAAGAAATGTGTTTAGACTGCAGCTAACACTGTATGTGTTCCCACATATGTACCAGAATATAATGTTATCTCAGTGTAGCGATTTCTTGTGTTATGTGAATAAATGTGCCAAAAAATTTACAAAAGTACCAAAAAAAATTTAAAATCATAAAAAATATAAATAGTGACCTTCTTTGCAAACAAATGTCCTTTTACTAATCAGTCAGTTAGTGTTATTTAGTCCACTGATGTAATCAATACATATCAGAAATGAATACTACATTCTCCAAGTGATATATAAATGAGCCAATAATGATATAAATGTCCAAATGTAATAAATGATGATCAATCGATTAATGTGCAATCCACATAATCCGCTCATGATACTCTCACAGTGCTCTTCTCTTCACTGACAAATAAATGTATTCTCACCTCCAGCATTTGACCCAAAAAAATAATAGCGCTATACCCTTTAACAAAAATCTACACAATGTGTGAGAGATATCACCAGTACTGGGGCGCTGATCCTCTATACAATCCTAGTTGCTTGCAGTGTGCATGTAAAAAATCCTGGTCCTTGCAGCTCCTCCTAAGATCCACTGGGTGGCGGACTTGATATGGATAGAAACTGAAAGCATAGGAGACAAGGGCGCACACCGACCTCGGGTAATAACATTTTAATAGGGGACACACAATACACTCTACGACAATTGCACTCGCATTTTCTTCTCTTTATAATGGGCACATCTGCAAGGGCCTTCTCCTCATCCCTCTCCTAAATGGCTTACGATGCGTCCGTCAGCCAAGGATTCCGCTGCCGCCTACTGTTTCTCCTGCTTCTCCCGGCCCAGTGTCTATGAGCCGGGCCGTAGTGCGCCTGCGCACCAGACCACTGGTTATCTTAGTAGCGTGAGTGCGCCTGGAATCTCGTCCGACGCTCCACTCAGCAGCTCCGGGTATGGGGGATATGTAGGAGGGTGTCAGAAGAGATTAAGCATTGCAGACTAGTTGCCATGACTACGCATTACGAAGGCAGAGCCTCCTTCTTCAGGTCCTGCTGGACCAGGATAGACCAATAATTTTAAAAACTCACATTTAAAAGTGCATATCTGATGCACTACATAAAACAAGCCTCTTTCCCCTTAAGAGTCCTAATCTCAAGACACTCACAAGATGGCGGATCGTAAGCTTCCAGTTGTGCGGCTTGACGTTATCAGCCCTGCCCTTTTTTACATTGCTGGACACATGACCTCATCAGGTAATGCTGCATGTGATATGTCCATCTTTAGAGAGATTGGCAAAAAAAACATCTGCTGTGATGTAGAAGTGATCCCAGTTTGGGAGACCCTTTAGGTATTTTACCACTTCAATACTGGATACTTTATTCCTCTTCCTTCCCAGACAAATTTTCAGCTTTCATTGCTGTCACACTTTGAATGACAATTGCACAGTCATGCAACACTGTACCCATATGACATTTTTTTCATTTTTTTCACACAAGTAGAGCTTTCTTTTTGTGGTATGTAGTCACCTCTGGGATTTTTTATTTTTTTGCTAAAGAAACTAAAAATGACAGCGCTAGATAGAGAACAGAGGTGTTGATAAGATATTTTGGGGGCGTTGTCTGGTCCTGGGCCAAGATGGCCACTGGGTCTCAGAGCTCCTGTGCCTCGAGGTCCTGCAATCAGCCGAGCTGAGATGATCTGCTGATTAAACATAGGAAGAACATTTCCCAGTGCCTCGACAACTTGGTCCCCTTGAGATCAAAGAATGCACCTGAGCCTCAACATTCTGGAGACTTTTCCAGATGCTACGCAGAGATGTCATGCTGTCCTCCCAGGCTACTTCCCGCTATTCTCACACTCAGAGCCTGAGCCCTCTACCCTGGGGCTCTTGATCGGCACCTGCCTTGAGCCCGGACGACTTACAACCAGTGGTGACCGATATCAAAACCACCCTCTCCGCAGCCATATCTGATCTGAGATCAGACATCCAAGCCATCAAATCGAGAGAGGAGGAAGCCAAAATAGTGACCAGCAGGTTACAGAGTCCCACGCCATCTATCTGAGAGAGCTTAACCAACATGTGGAGGACCTGGACAACTGTGGCCAATGTCGCAATCTCAGGGTAAGGGGAATCCCTGAAACCATCTCCCACAGGCTTAAAAATTTCCATTAATGTTTAAACATACGATTCCTATTGATTTCAATAAGGTTCAGATTCAGGACCCAAACTTTAGTCATGTTCACAAAACTCTGCTCAAACAAAAGTCTAAAACATTTGGCTCATCACTTATTTCCTCCTAACTAAGCTGCATAAATATTACCAAGGCACTGCAATATTGTGGCTATTGCCTCTCAGATAATACTCTCACATTTTACTTAAAAATAAAACTTGTCTCCCTCTTATATTTCAGCCTAACCAAGCTGCTTACATACTGTCCAGCCACTGTAAAATATATGTGGATATTAGCTCTCAAATAATATTCCTATTTTTTTTTGTTGCAAGATGATGCCACCACTCTCCCATTTACATCTGCTTCTTTGTTTATAGATTCTAATGTAAAATTGTGGTTCCATAGTAAAAAAAATTTAAGCAAGGAGACAAATTAAGCACAACTTGACATAAATAATGAACAAAAATATTTATGTTTTTGTTTTGGGCCATTTATGACCTAAATTATTGTTTTGCATGCTAAAGAGTTAGTTCGATGAAAAATGGTATTTCAAGTTTATCTGTCAACTTCTTATATCCTTGTGGGACACTATTGATGAGATATCAATGATAGGGCCCCTTTAAACACAAACCACTTGTAATTATAGGAGGTTTCCACTCTCACTGCTGAATTTGACATTTATTTTACACTATGGAGAACTGAGGTACTTGAACACTCACATGTGTGTGAAAATGCCGAAAATCCTTATGTAGACAAGAGAAGAATTTTAACAAAATACGTAACTATTATTAGGTGGACAGGCAAACCGGCATTTCAAGGAAAGCATTATTTATTTATTTATCATATATTCTAGAAGGTTCAGATCTATAGGTTTCGTTTTCAACATTAGCGGGATGCAGTTTGAAAAAGCTTCAAATTTTAAGTACATTTTCAATAAAACAAAGCCTGAAGCAGGCAATAATCTTCACATCAGTTCCTTGTGAATGCAGGTATCATTTTTATTTCCCAGTGCATTTTATTAGAAACTACAAAGAGAGGCGTGGAAACATGCCAGGAATTCAGATGCTGCTACAAATATGATTTTAACAAACACAATGATTTGTTGGTAATCAGGAATGCAAAGTTAGGAAAATTAATTATTTAGATGTCAGATGGACATAAATTTGTCTAGCTTGTTTTGCCATTTACTTTATTTGTAATGTTATGCTTAGTCCTCAGCATTTTCTTATCATATTCTTACGTATTATTGTCTACTTGAGATCTAACTTTTATCCTTTTTATAATATTATTATTAACGTAAATCTGTTTTTGTAAAGGTCAACACCACCAAAAGAGATATTTTAGTTTTGACTGCACATCAGAGACTATAATGACAATATTACCGGTATTTTTTGTCTTTAAACTCTTCCACAGTGAACAATTCCAAAAACAACATTGTTTGCTGGTCTGCCACTGTTTTTCTTGCCTCCTCTCTTTGAAATAATTTAATCTTCACTGTAATTAGTGTAGGGCAAGTGACCATTGTTATTAGGATAAGACATGGTAGCTGGTGGGACTGGCAGCCTGCATTTCAGTGCTGGAGAATAAAAGACCAGACCACTGGCTGTTGCAGGACTGTGGAGTAAGGTGAGTAATTACTGCATGCTTGCCCATTCTCTAGCAAAAATTGAGCATTAGGGTATTCATGGGGATGAGGCCAATTTTATTTATTTTAATATGCCTGAATTTAGCCTACAGAAGGCACAAACTTCTAAAGCACTAGGATCCTTGTCCTAGTTAGAGATGTCCCAAACTATTCGCCGGCGAACAGTTCCCGGCGAACATCGCTTGTTCGCATTCGCCACAGCGGGCGAACATATGCGATGTTCGGTCCGCCCCTATACGTCATCATTGAGCAAACTTTGACCCTGTACCTCACAGTCAGCAGACACATTCCAGCCAATCAACATACCCTCCCTCCCAGACCCTCCCACCTCCTACAAAAAGCAAAGACAGCATCCATCTTAGATTCATTCTGAAGCTGCAGTGTTAGAGCAGGGAGAGTGCTGCTGCTGCTGAATTAATAGCTAGGCCAGTGTTCTGTGTTCATATATATATATATTGCAGTTGCCTGCCCGTGTGTGAGAGGCCACAGGCCCACGGACTGTACTGTGTGCACACCACTCATATAGGGTGGCACAGTACCTTGCACACATAGTATCACTAATATTCTGAGGTTGCAGTGTTAGTTAGAGCAGGGAGAGTGCTGCTGATGCTGAATTAATAGCTAGGCTAGTGTTCTGTGTCCACTCCAGTCCTCAAAGACTCATCTGCTGTAAGGACAGCGTCCTGACAGCACCCCAAAAAGCCCATTTTAGGGCTGGTACATCAGTCTGTTTTTTATATATATATATTGCAGTTGCCTGCCCGTGTGTAAGAGGCCACAGGCCCACAGACTGTACTGTGTGCATACCACTCATATAGGGTGGCACAGTACATTGCACGGCGCACGCGCAGTGCCCCAAATTGGAAGTAAGAGGACCGACCAACCATCTTTTTCTATCTCCCGGTTCCTAAAATCTATTCCATACACCGGCCCCTGATAGGGGACGTAACAGGGATTAAACTGATAAGAATAGTACTACTTAACACACCACTCATATAGGGTGGCACAGTACATTGCACGGCGCACGCGCAGTGCCCAGAATTGGAAGTAAGAGGACTGACCAACCATCTTTTTCCATCTCCCAGTTCCTAAAATCTATTCCATACACCAGCCCCTGATAGGGGACAAAACAGAGATTAAACTGGTAAGAACAGATTTTTTTTAATTTAAAAAAAGAGGACAGCCTCTGCGGAGCTGGGTATTTTTTGGCCGCGTTACTGAACGCTCATGTACAATGGCTGTAGGCTCATGCGTCCTTTTGCGGGGGGGGGGCAAACCTGGTCAGTCAAACCCAAGGCAACATCATCGACCTCATCCCATATGCGTTTTTTTATGGAGCGTACCCTGCGAAGAGTGCTGGATCAGGCCATAGATGAGCATGAAGAGGAAGAGTTGTGGCCACCATTACCACCAGAAGCAGCCTTGTTGTCGTCGATTGCTGGACCTGCGGCAACGCAGAGAGAGGAGTCTGAAGAAGAGGAGTCAGAGGAGGAAGGTGGCTTTGAGGAAGTGGAAGCCCAACCACAGCAGGCGTCCCAGGGGGCTTGTTGTCACCTTTCGGGGACCCTTGGTGTTGTACGTGGCTGGGTCGAGGAAGAGACCTTCAATGACGTCAGTAAGGACACGGAACAGGACATGGCTAGCTTGGTATCCAACCTTGTGCAAATTGGGAGTTTGCGGTTGTGCAAATGGACTGTTTGCGGTTGTTTGCGGTTGTTTGCGGTTGTTTGCGGTGCGTTAAACGGGGAGTTTGGTCTGTCAGAGTTTGGTCTGTCACTATGAAGCGGGCGTAACCCTTACACTACCTGATCGATACAACATCATACCTGATCGTATACACACACACAGAAAGAGTCCCTGTGGGTTTTAAAATCCGCCTGCCTATTGGAGTCTATGGTGGTTCGCCCGGTTTGCCCGTTTGCGAACATTTGCGGAAATTCGGGTTCGCCGTCCGCGAACAGAAAATTTTATGTTCGCTACATCTCTAGTCCTAGTATAGTAATAAATAAAGAGATGAAGTGGCAGACTACAAATATACATACAGATTCTGAACAAAGGTTCTGCCACTTAAGCTTTTATTTGTCACTATACCTGAAGAAAAAGTTTATTGCTTCCCAAAACTGTATTTTGTATATTTCTAACTATACTCACACTACACTATAATCACACTACACTGATGCTACACTATACTCACACTATAATCACACTATAATAACTCCACATTGACATTCTACACTAGTCACAATAACACTAACTAGCTATCACTGAGCCCTGCCCTATCTATTTCCAACAGCACACTACAAAAGGTTCTGGTGCAAAAGAACCTTTTATAGTGTGGGATGGGACTATGAGCACTGAGACATGATTGGGAAAAATCATCATGACTTTGTCCAATCAGGGCTCTGAGAGTGCTCTTGTGCCCTGATTGGACAAAGCCTTGCACCTGATCAGCGGTCAGGTGCATTGCTTCAGCCAATCAGGGCCATAGAATGCACTGTGCAGCACGCAGTGCATTGTGGGGTACTCAGCAGACAAACATCTCATCAAGCACCCCACAAAATCAGGTGTTCATCGAACGGTGAGCAGAGGATGTTCGGGCCTAACTTTTGCTTGGCTTGAACTGTTTGCCCAACTCTACATGTAGGTCCATTTAAAAACATATAGCAACACATCTGCTCCTAAATGACAGTTCTCCCACTGGAAGCAGAATGTAAACATGGGGGCAGGTTATCAAGGCTGACATCCTTGTCATCATTTTTGGCCAATGATGTCATAGGGCACTCCCTGTAATGTTAATGACCACATTTTGTCATGTCTTTGTTTAGTCAATTATATCACCAGGGATATCCCAGCCCTGTTTTTCCATCTTGCTCCAGTTTGCAGAGAGCATGTTCCAGAAATGAGCAAGTAGATGGTTTAGAATGTTTTTTGTTTTTGCAGGTCAGTGGACTGCATGATTGACATAGATCTACATCGCTGGACGATATGATTACTGATAGATTTACACCCTGGGTAATGTAGTTTTTTGTTTGTTTTGACATTGACTTTGTCTTGGCATCTGTGCTTTTATTTACATTGTATTTTTTTTTTGTGTGAATGAATAACCAGAGGTACTAATAATGTAGGGGGACTTACAGATTCCTATAAGTCCCCCTTCAGAACCACACAACCAGCAGGCCAGGGTGTAGATGAAGAAGCCATTGTTCTTATGAAGACAAGGTCCTTTCCCAGGGCAGTTAGGGCATGTTGAGGATATGTGCCCTAGTATGGTTCAGGAGGGGTAACCACACATTTGCTGCTCTCCATTTCCTGTCCAGCTAGGCTGTAGTATCCTATGGGGATCTGGTAAGGGTTGATGCCAGATCCCAAGCCAGTTGATGTGGGGCTCCGTGGGTGGGGGCTTATTGGAATCAGATATCAGACTCCCCACATGAACAGTAACCGCTGGCTACTCATTAACAAAAAGTTTGAATGAAAAAAAACAAACCAAGAAAAAAAAAAAAAAACACAACATGCAGTTGATAAGGTCCTTTTTTTTAAAAAAAAGAGTCCCACAACGTATGATTATCATCAATCTCGTCGTCCGGCAATGCAGATCCCAGACAATCAGAATGAACAATGATCTTGATGATTCTTTGAATGAAATAATGGAGACTGCACACAGCAATTTGATATCAACAGACTCTATATCCCAACTGACATATTCAGGAAAAATGTAAACAAAGAGGCCAGGAGCTCTCTTATATAACAAAAATATCAATTGAAACAGAATACCACTGCTAAGAGGTCCAGATACAACTTTATTCCAATAAAAGTCAAAAAGTAGCCAATGCATTCCAGGGGTCCAAAACCATCCCCTTCATCAGGACTTGATTAAACACAAAGTGAATGGACTAGAAATGAACTAGACATTTCTTCCAGTGTGATTACAAGCACACATTTTTTCAGCAGCTGATTTGGCAGCCATTTTATTTCAGTGATCAAATTGGGCATCTTATTTAACAAGCCAGCAGACAGTGAGATAGTGGTGGCTAAGATGCCAGTGGGGCATCTTAGCACTAATAACCCTGTAAATCCTAAAAAATGGAAAGTATTCATTAATGCAAAGTTTGAGTCAAACCCATTTCTTTTAATCACATGATCCAACCCCAGAAATGACATACCTCATGAGACCCATTCATTGCAGACACTATGGGCACTCACTGATCTGGCAGAATTCCCAGGCAGCTCAACTTTTTAATAAGACACAGACATTGTATACAATGTAGTTTTATTAAAGATAAGGACAATACAGTATTTTTAATTTTCAGTATTTTGAAGTGTAAGAAGACATTGATTTTGTCCTTTCTCTGCAGTTGTAATTTAAAACTAAATGTCCAGCATGGGGAATCAGGGAGTATCTAGCTAGGGACTGTGCAAACTAGATCCTAAACTGAAGGTGGGGCAAAGGAACATACTAATGGCACAAATAACAACAATAAGCAGAACACTGTGACGGCACATAATTATATTACAAAAAATTAAATCATTCATTGCAGACACTATGGGCACTCACTGATCTGGCAGAATTCCCAGGCAGCTCAACTTTTTAATAAGACACAGACATTGTATACAATGTAGTTTTATTAAAGATAAGCACAATACAGAGGAAGGTTTTTCAGTATTTTGAAGTGTAAGAAGACATTGATTTTGTCCTTTCTCTGCAGTTGTAATTTAAAACTAAATGTCCAGCATGGGGAATCAGGGAGTATCTAGCTAGGGACTGTGCAAACTAGATCCTAAACTGAAGGTGGGGCAAAGGAACATACCAATGGCACAAATAACAACAATAAGCAGAACACTGTGACGGCACATAATTATATTACAAAAAATTAAATGTTGGGAACTTCAGGGGAGCGGAAGACTGGTGTTGGAGTAAGGTTTTATTATTACCTTGTCACATCCACCAAAATCAATATGCCAGCATTAGTGGTAAAATATAGACACCGTGTGGTGACAGCAAGCAGCTTCACTTCTTTCAATCAGTATCTTTGTGCCTGGACATGACTGGATCCTAGGCCAGGCTGTATACAGGTAGTGATGTCGCGAACCTAAAATTCGCGGTTCGCGAACGGCGAACGCGAACATCGGCAAATGTTCGCGAACCGGCGAACCGGGCGAACCGCCATAGACTTCAATAGGCAGGCGAATTTTAAAACACACAGGGACTCTTTCTGGCCACAATAGTGATGGAAAAGTTGTTTCAAGGGGACTAACACCTGGACTGTGGCATGCCGGAGAGGGATCACGCAAAAAAAGTTCTTAAAAATTATAATTTTTTGATAGAGAGCCAATTATTGGAAAAATTTAAAAAAAATAAAAATAAAAAATTTCTTTGGATTTAGCATCTGGGGGGTCTAAAAAGTGTACCTGTGAAGTTTCAGCTCTGTAGCATGTCCAGAACCCCTAAAAAACAGCATTTTTCTTATATTTTCAGGAATATGGCTTCTCTGCGGCTGGCTTTTTCTCTTGCAGGCATTTAGCGGGCATTTTTTTAGGCAGGCATGTCATTTTTTGTATTTAGTGTCTGGGGGGTCTAAAAAGTGTACCTGTCAATTTTCAGCTCTGTAGCATGTCCAGAACCCCTAAAAAACAGCATTTTTCTTATATTTTCAGGAATATGGCTTCTCTGCGGCTGGCTTTTTCTCTTGCAGGCATTTAGCGGGCATTTTTTTAGACAGGCATGTCATTTTTTGTATTTAGTGTCTGGGGGGTCACAAAAGTGTACCTGTCAAGTTTCAGCTCTGTAGCATGTTCAGAACCCCTAAAAAACAGCATTTTTCTTATATTTTCAGGAATATGGCTTCTCTGCGGCTGGCTTTTTCTCTTGCAGGCATTTAGCGGGCATTTTTTTAGGCAGGCATGTCATTTTTTGTATTTAGTGTCTGGGGGGTCTAAAAAGTGTACCTGTCAAGTTTCAGCTCTGTAGCATGTCCAGAACCCCTAAAAAACAGCATTTTTCTTATATTTTCAGGAATACGGCTTCTCTGCGGCTGTCTTTTTCTCTTGCAGGCATTTATCGGGCATTTTTTTAGGCAGGCATGTTATTTTTTGTATTTAGTGTCTGGGGGGTCACAAAAGTGTACCTGTCAAGTTTCAGCTCTGTAGCATGTCCAGAACCCCTAAAAAACAGCATTTTTCTTATATTTTCAGGAATACGGCTTCTCTGCGGCTGTCTTTTTCTCTTGCAGGCATTTATCGGGCATTTTTTTAGGCAGGCATGTCATTTTTTGTATTTAGTGTCTGGGGGGTCTAAAAAGTGTACCTGTCAATTTTCAGCTCTGTAGCATGTCCAGAACCCCTAAAAAACAGCATTTTTCTTATATTTTGAGGAATATGGCTTCTCTGCGGCTGGCTTTTGCTCTTGCAGGCATTTAGCGGGCATTTTTTTAGGCAGGCATGTCATTTTTTGTATTTAGTGTCTGGGGGGTCTAAAAAGTGTACCTGTCAAGTTTCAGCTCTGTAGCATGTCCAGAACCCCTAAAAAACAGAATTTTTCTTATATTTTCAGGAATACGGCTTCTCTGCGGCTGTCTTTTTCTCTTGCAGGCATTTATCGGGCATTTTTTTAGGCAGGCATGTCATTTTTTGTATTTAGTGTCTGGGGGGTCACAAAAGTGTACCTGTCAAGTTTCAGCTCTGTAGCATGTCCAGAACCCCTAAAAAAAAGCATTTTTCTTATATTTTCAGGAATACGGCTTCTCTGCGGCTGTCTTTTTCTCTTGCAGGCATTTATCGGGCATTTTTTTAGGCAGGCATGTCATTTTTTGTATTTAGTGTCTGGGGGGTCACAAAAGTGTACCTGTCAAGTTTCAGCTCTGTAGCATGTCCAGAACCCCTAAAAAACAGCATTTTTCTTATATTTTCAGGAATACGGCTTCTCTGCGGCTGTCTTTTTCTCTTGCAGGCATTTATCGGGCATTTTTTTAGGCAGGCATGTCATTTTTTGTATTTAGTGTCTGGGGGGTCACAAAAGTGTACCTGTCAAGTTTCAGCTCTGTAGCATGTCCAGAACCCCTAAAAAACAGCATTTTTCTTATATTTTCAGGAATACGGCTTCTCTGCGGCTGTCTTTTTCTCTTGCAGGCATTTATCGGGCATTTTTTTAGGCAGGCATGTCATTTTTTGTATTTAGTGTCTGGGGGGTCTAAAAAGTGTACCTGTCAAGTTTCAGCTCTGTAGTATGTCCACAACCCAAAAAAAACAGCATTTTTCTTATGATTTTTAGTAGAAAACTAATGCAGTGTCTTTCCAGCTGTCTTTTTTTCTTTCTGGCAAGCTGAAATATGATATGCCAAGGCAAACATGCCTATCAGTTGAGCTATGACACAGACAACACTGCACACATGGGGAAATATGTAAAACAAAAAACAGGAAAAGGAAATTAGGTGACGGTCACAAAACATGATATTGTGATTGGCCAAATAAAAAGTCACCTCGCGATGAGGTCGCGCCAAAGTCGCGCTAAGTCGCGCCAAAGTCGCACTGGAAGCGACGCTACTTTAGTGGTAGCGGCAGTGTAAACCAGCACTAAAACATCCAGTGTGTGAATACGATCAGGTATGATGTTTTATCGGTCAAGTAGTGTAAGGGTTACGCCCGTCGCCCGCTTCACAGTGACAGACCAAACTCTGACAGACCAAACTCCCCGTTTAACAGTCAGTCAGTCCATTTGCACAACCGCAAACTCCCAATTTGCACAAGGTTGGATACCAAGCTAGCCATGTCCCGTTCCTTGTCCTCACTGACATCATTGAAGGTCTCTTCCTCCACCCAGCCACATACAACACCAAGGGTCCCCGAAAGGTGAGAACAAGCCCCCTGGGACGCCTGCTGTGGCTGGTATTCCACCTCCTCAAAGCCACCTTCCTCCTCTGACTTCTTTTCTTCAGACTCCTCTCTCTGCGTTGCCACAGGTCCAGCAATTGACAACGACAAGGCTGCTTCTGGTGGTGATGAGGACCACAACTCTTCCTCTTCATGCTCATCTACAGCCTGATCCAGTACTCTTCGCAGGGCACGCTCCAGAAAAAACGCATATGGGATGAGGTCGATGATGTTGCCTTGGGTTCGACTGACCACCAGGGTTGTCATCTCCGCAAAAGGACGCATGAGCCTACAGCCATTGTTCATGAGCATTCAGTAACGCGGCCAAAAAATACCCAGCTCCGCAGAAAGAATGAAAGAAAATGAATGTTTTTTTTTTAGGAAAAATTATCCTGCGGATCGCTTTTGGTCTGTACACAATGAAGCAACGACCTTATCATCTGGGGTGTGCCAACACAATCCTAGAGGTGATCGCTTCATTGTGATACGCAAGCCCCTTCACCACGACAAGGTAACGATCACGAAGGGGAATTGACACATGTATGTGCCTTTTTTTTTGTTTTTTGTTTTTTTGCAGCCACAGTGTAGCACCAGAGGCCAGAAAAATTAGGCATGTACACATGCATGAAAAAGTAGGTATTGTTGCAGCCGCTGCTGTAGCAGCGGCCTGAAAAATTGAGGTTTTAAGGCAGAAAGTGCACTAAAACATTGCGGCTTGAACCGTAGTTGGTGGCGGAGACGTCACGTAAGTCATCCGGCATGCAGAGAATGATTATATACAGCAGCGTGTGGACCATTTTTAGGCCAAGGCATCTCAGTCATCACCAGGCCTTTTTTAGTCAAATGCATCCCCCACTGTCAGTCCCTTCGGGATCCATGCCTCATTCATCTTAATAAACGTGAGGTAATCAAGACTTTTTTGACCTAGGCGACTTCTCTTCTCAGTGACAATACCTCCTGCTGCGCTGAAGGTCCTTTCTGACAGCACACTTGAAGCGGGGCAGGCCAGAAGTTCAATGGCAAACTGGGATAGCTCAGGCCACAGGTCAAGCCTGCACACCCAGTAGTCAAGGGGTTCATCGCTCCTCAGAGTGTCGATATCTGCAGTTAAGGCAAGGTAGTCTGCTACCTGTCGGTCGAGTCGTTCTCTGAGGGTGGACCCCGAAGGGCTGTGGCGATGCATAGGACTAAAAAAGCTCCGCATGTCCTCCATCAACAAGACGTCTGTAAAGCGTCCTGTCCTTGCCGGCGTGGTTGTGGTGGTAGGAGGAGGATTACTTTCACCTCTTCCCCTGTTGGATTCCCGTTGTGCTGTGACATCACCCTTATACGCTGTGTAGAGCATAGTTTTTAACTTATTTTGTAGCTGCTGCATCCTTTGCGACTGCCGGTAATTGGGTAACATATCACAGACTTTCTGCTTATACCGGGGGTGGCCACCCAGTACAGGTCGTTCTCCTTCAGCCTTTTTATACGAGGGTCTCTCAACAGGCATGACAGCATGAAAGACCCCATTTGCACAAGGTTGGATGCCGAGCTACTCATGTCCAATTCCTCGTCCTCACTGATGTCATTGAAGGTGTGTTCTTCCCCCCAGCCACGTACAACACCACGGGTACCAGATAGGTGACAACGAGCACCCTGGGATGCCTGCTGTGGTTGGTGTTCCTCCTCCTCAAAGCCACATTCCTCCTCTGACTCCTCTTCCTCACACTCCTCTTCCAGTGTTGCCGCAGGTCCAGCAATCGATGGTAAGGCTGTTTCTGGTGGTGGTGATGGTGACCACAACTCTTCCTCTTCCTCTTCACGCTCATCTACGGCCTGATCCAGCACTCTTCGCAGGGCACGCTCCAGGAAAAAAACATATGGGATGATGTCGCTGATGGTGCCTTCAGTGCGACTCACTAGGTTTGTCACCTCCTCAAAAGGACGCATGAGCCTACAGGCATTGCGCATGAGCGTCCAGTAGCGTGGCAAAAAAATACCCAGCTCCGCAGAGGCTGTCCTAGCACCCCGGTCATACAAATACTCGTTGACCGCTTTTTCTTGTTGGAGCAGGCGGTCGAACATTAGCAGTGTTGAATTCCAACGTGTCGGGCTGTCGCAAATCAAGCGCCTCACTGGCATGTTGTTTCGCCGCTGAATATCTGCAAAGTGCGCCATGGCCGTGTAGGAACGCCTGAAATGGCCACACACCTTCCTGGCCTGCTTGAGGACGTCCTGTAAGCCTGGGTACTTCTGCACAAAACGTTGCACAATCAGATTCAACACATGTGCCAAGCACGGCACATGTGTCAACTTGCCCAAATTCAATGCCGCCAACAAATTGCTCCCGTTGTCACACACCACTTTGCCGATCTCCAGTTGGTGCGGGGTCAGCCACTGATCCACCTGTGAATTCAGGGCGGACAGTAGTGCTGGTCCGGTGTGACTCTCTGCTTTCAGGCAAGTCAACCCCAAGACAGCGTGACACTGTCGTATTCGGCATGTGGAATAGCCCCTGGGGAGCTGGGGGGGTGCAGTTGGTGTGGAGCAAGACACAACAGCAGAAGAGGACTCAGCCGAGGAGGTTAGCAAAGAGGATGGAGTAGGAGGAGTAGAGGAGGTGGCAGCAGGCCTGCCTGCAAGTCGTGGCGGTGTCACCAACTCCTCTGCAGCAGAGCCACGCATTCCATGCTTGGCAGCCGCCAGCAGGTTTACCCAATGCGCAGTGTACGTTATATACCTGCCCTGACCGTGCTTTGCAGACCAGCTATCAGTGGTCAGATGGACCCTTGCCCCAACACTGTGTGCCAGACGTGACATGATTTCCTTTTCCACAATAGAGTACAGGTTGGGGATTGCCTTTTGTGAAAAATAATTTCGGCCGGGTACCTTCCACTGCGGTGTCCCAATAGCGACAAATTTTTTGAAGGCCTCAGACTCCACCAGCTTGTATGGTAAAAGCTGGCGGGCTAAGAGTTCCGACAAGCCAGCTGTCAGACGCCGGGCAAGGGGGTGACTCTGCGAGATTGGCTTTTTGCGCTCAAACATTTCCTTCACAGACACCTGACTGTGGGCAGGTGACGAGCAGGAACTGCTGAAGGTGAGAGGCGGAGGGGCGGGTTGTTGATAGGGGGCATGGAGGACAGCAGTGGTTGACGTGGCTGAAGATGCTGGACCAGGAGGAGGATGGTGGCTTTCAGTTTGTGTGCTGCTTTTACTCATGTGTTGATCCCATAGGCGTTTGTGATGTGAGATCATGTGCCTTCGCAAAGCAGTTGTACCTAGGTGGGTGTTGGACTTCCCACGACTCAGTTTCTTTTGGCACAGGTTACAAATGGCATCGCTGATATCAGACACACAAAAAAAATGCCACACTGCTGAGCTTTGCAAGGACGGCATTCTGGTGGTGGCAACAGCTTGCGTTGATTGGCGTGCTGTCTGGCTGACCCCGGGTGCCGAATCTACATGCTGTCTGACTGCGCCACTAGCTCCTTGCGATGACCTCCTCCCCCTGCTTCCAACTCGTCTCCTCCTCCTCTCTGTCTCCCCATCTGAACTTTCCCCCTCTTCTTCTGCTCTTCGAGCAGGCACCCAGGTGACATCCACAGACACATCGTCATCATCAGCCGCTTCACTTGACAACTCAGCAAAGGCAGCAGCAGCAGGTACAACATCATCATCATCACAATGTACGTCCATGTGTATAATGCTGCCTGACTGAGACATATCCCCGTTATCTACATCCTCTGGCACTAATAGTTGCGCATCACTTATTTCTTCAAACTGATGTGAAAATAACTCCTCTGACGGATCAAGTGAAGCGGCTGTGGTGCTAGTGTTGGTGGTGGTGCCGGCGGGCTGGCGAGTGGTAAATTGAGAGGTGCCCGAAGCTGAGCTGGAGGAGGATGGTGCATTAAGGTTCCGAGCGGAAGCTGTAGACGATTGGGTGTCCTGTGTAAGCCAGTCAACTATGGCCTCAGAATTTTTTGAGTTCAGGGTCTGTGGTGGCCTCTGAACACTGGGCATTATTCTAGGGCCTAAGGAAATCACAGCACCACGACCACGACGGCCCTTGCGGGGTGGCCTGCCTCTGCCTGTCATTTTTTTTTTAATGTGTTGTTACTGTTGTACTATGAGTGCAAGCTGCTGTGCCACCTTATATATCAGTGGTGGGTGGGCAGTGGCACAGTACACTCTCTGTGGACCTGACAGCAGTCACTGGCACCCAGACAACTGCAATTTAAAAAATATATATATTTTTTTTTACTTTGCAAGCTGCTGTGCCACCTTATATATCAGTGGTGGGTGGGCAGTGGCACAGTACACTCTCTGTGGACCTGACAGCAGTCACTGGCACCCAGACAACTGCAATTTAAAAAATATATATATTTTTTTTTACTTTGCAAGCTGCTGTGCCACCTTATATATCAGTGGTGGGTGGGCAGTGGCACAGTACACTCTCTGTGGACCTGACAGCAGTCACTGGCACCCAGGCAACTGCAATTTAAAAAAATATATATATTTTTTTTACTTTGCAAGCTGCTGTGCCACCTTATATATCAGTGGTGGGTGGGCAGTGGCACAGTACACTCTCTGTGGACCTGACAGCAGTCACTGGCACCCAGGCAACTGCAATTTAAAAAAAAATATATATTTTTTTTACTTTGCAAGCTGCTGTGCCACCTTATATATCAGTGGTGGGTGGGCACACAGTGGCACTGCAGTGGGCACAGTACACTCTGTGGACCTGACAGTCACTGGCAGCCCAGGCAACTGCAATAATAAAAAATATTTTTTTTTTCAATTTATTGCAACAAGATGCTGTGCCAACGTATATATATCAGTGGTGGGCAGTGCACTGCAGTGGGTACAGTGCACTCTGTGGACCTGACACAGCACTCACTGCAATTATGACAGAGGAAAAAAAAATATTTTTTAAAATGCCAGGTACTGTGCCTGTGCCACCCGAAATGAGTGTGGTGTGCACACAGTACAGTCTGTGGTAGGTCTGTGGCCTCTCACACACAGCGGGCAGGCAACTGCAGTGTACAATAGATATATATATATATATATATATATATATAAAGAAAAAAATCTATTACCTTACCAGCCCTTAAAAGGGCTTTTGGGGACACTATATATATATATATATATATATATATATATATATATATATGTATATATATAAATAAAAAAATCCTCAATTACCAGCCCTTAAAAGGGCTTTTGGGGACACTAGATAGATATAGATATATATATATATGAAGAAACAACTCAATTACCAGCCCTTAAAAGGGCTTTTGGGGACGCTAGGTATATATATATATATATATATATATATATATATATAAAAAAAAAAAAAAACACAAATACCAGCCCTTAGAAGGGCTTTTTGGGGTGCTGATATTACAGCAGTAGTGGACCAAGAACACTGCAAGACCAGGAACACTGACTAACTGTCCCTAGCTTAACAGCAGCAGCAGCAGCAGCAGCAGCTCTCCCTACTCTCACTACACACACTGCTTCAGAATGATCTAAGATGGATGCTGCCCTTGCTTATTTATAGGAGGTGGGAGGGTGTGGGAGGGAGGTACGCTGATTGGCTGGAAATGTGTCTGCTGACTGTAAAGTTCAGGGTCAAAGTTTGCCTCAATGATGTCTTATGGGGGGGCGGACCGAACATCGCATATGTTCGCCGGCAGCGGCGAACGCGAACATGCTAAGTTCGCCGGGAACTGTTCGCCGGCGAACAGTTCTATACATCTCTATATACAGGTGCTCCAAGATAAAATTAGGTCCTACCCCTCCTGGTGTTTAGCTTTGTCCCCTCATTAAACTGTCAAATGAATGTCTTTATTACCAGTTCGGGTGAAATGCAGATTAATGTGCAAAATGCATATCTGGGCATATGCACACTCCCAGCCACTGCCTCTGCAGCTAAATGGGGTAGCAGTTAGGGGGCTCTAAGAGTGCAGCTGGACCACTGGGTTTTACTACCACACTCCCAACCACTAGTGTGAACAAGCCATTGAAATAGAATAGATAGTAGTATTTCTGTCACTGCCCCTATTGAAAGTGCACCCAAAATACTGACAGAAGCAGCTTGAAAATGCATTGCAGAACAAACCACTGCAATCTATTGCAATGTGACTGGCTCCATTACCAACAATGAGAAGCAATTCAGATGCAATAAGAGAGCTGAATAAATAAGCTATATAAAATGTAACTCCTGGTCCAAAAACTTTCATTTAAATGTATTCCTCATTAGCCATTTCCTCATATCAATCAAATTTGTGTGCATCATATGCCTTTTCAAACTCAGTTTTACCTTGTTAAAGTAGTAGTGACATTATCGCTGTACTGTACATAGCCTGTGCAGAGAGAAGAGCTGTGAACTTGACCCAACAGACCCACCCACTACATTCTGATGGCAAAGAGCTAATGGTGGGGGATACAAGACCACCCTGTGCAAATAAAGAGAGCAGCAGGAAGCTACTACTGAAGGCAATATTTTATATATAAATCTGAAATAAATACACAAAAGCACACAACAATTCAAGTAAGAATGCACATGCCTCTTGTAATTAGACAATAATTGCTTATTCTGGAGCTCAGTTTTAAAAGCTTTAGAGAATCAAATTCTGGAGCACATGCATGGCGCAATGCTGGGCGGACACTTGAAGCCAGAAAGGGATAGAGATAATGTCTTTAAGCTCCGACAGAAGCAGAAGGTTGGAGCATTCCTTCCCTAGGTGTTTAAAGAATTCCCTCTGTTTTTCCAGGGGTTTTGCTGATCTCTCCCACTTTAGGGCTTCCTTGATTGCTTTAATTAGAGGAGAGACCAAAGCGAAGTCAAAGACACCAGGGAAATCATCTCCCTCTATCTCGCTATCTGAAGATCTGGCGGAAGCATAGCTTGGATGGGAAGGGCCTGGGTCCTCTGTGCATCCCCGACAGGGAAGCCTGTCATAATGGTAGATTGGCTCTGCATGGGGGTTGTACCCCATTCTCTCAGGAATTGTTGCACCACACGCCTCTCTGGAGACTCCATCTGCTGGTTGTCTGTCTCTTTTTCCCCAACTGCCAGGGCATAGCATGGCTCACACAGCGGTTTGCCCTCTGGGACCTGGACCCACATCCCCAGCAGGCCCTTTGGTCAGAGGGGCTGTCATGACGGTGGGAGCGGTGTCTGGAGGAGGAGTTAGAACTTCTTACCTGGTGGTGGATCGTAGACGGACAGCCATGGCATCTGGATCTTGAGGAAGAATGCAGACTTTGTGGCCTTGCAAGGTCTCTGTCTTCACGTGCCTAGTTCTGGGGATCTGACCTGAAGGGCTTAATGAAGAAAGGAGAGAGAGAAGAAAAAGAAGAGATGTACTGTTAGACTCAGAAGCTTAAGACAATCCCACGGTGCATGCTGTCACCAGGCACTCACTCACACCACGCATACCTTGGTCTTATAGCATTGGAGAGGAGGCGGGGTAAACCCACACATAGGGTGCCATGGAGTCTGTCAGGAAAAGTTCTTTATAGCATGTTGGTTTTTGAATAACTATCGGCTCTAGGTTTTGGAAAACCCAAAGTACTTTAATGCTAAGCAGGTACCAATGGGTTTCTGTGAGTCACTGCAATTGATTAATGGGGTCAATTTAGTTTTTTTTCACCTAAGTGCAAATTCACTTGAAAAAGTCCCTCTTCATTTTTATACATAAAAATGAATATATATTTTCATGAATTAAAAAAAGGAAATAAAGGCTCTTTATAGTGGAATGCACTGATGTTAAGCATTAAGTGTTCTAAGGCTATAAAGCAACATGTCTTAAAACTTGAGCTAGTCTGAATTAAATATTTGTTTAGCGAATCTCTGCATGCGTACAATTAATTTCGCTTTATAACAGTATGGGTTGGGAAAAATATGCCTAATTGGTTAGTTAATTGAACCATATTTATCTGCTTCTTTAATGAATGTACTTTTCGAAAGACTTTTGAAAGAGGTTGAACAAAGAAAGTGAAATAGAAAAGCAGAAAAGCCATAAAAGTGAATTTTCAAAGACTTTATGTCAGTACATGCAAAGCAGATGCTAACAATATTTTTAATTAAAAGAGAATATGTAATTAAAAACCATGATACCTGGAATTAAAACTGATTTTTGTCAGCCTTATTATAGCTTTTACAAATTCTGACAAGACATGCAAAAGAAAAAAAAAGATTTTTGAATAATTTTACTGCATGCCAGTGTATTTGCAGTCTTAAAAGGGGAAATGTTCTCTGTGAGTGGAGAGGAGAAGAAAAAAAGTAATTTATAATTTCCTTTGAAGCTCATAATATTACATGACAAAAATAGTGCAAGTTCAAATGCAGCAGCAGAGCTATTCCAAGAACAGCAATGACTGACAAAAAAATGAAATGATAATACGTTTAAAAAAATCTATAACCTGTCTTTTCTAGTTGATATGGTTATTATATTTTTTTAAATAGCAGATTTAACTAACATTATAATACAAGTTCATAATGGGGGGGGGGGGGGGGGATTTACTAAAACTGGTGCACACATAATCTGGTTCAGCTGTGCATAATAACCATAACCAATCAGCTTCTAACTTCAGCAAGTTCAAAGAAACTTTGACAATAAAAACTTGAAGCTGATTGGTTACTATGCACAGCTGCACCAGATTCTGTGTACACCAGGTTTAGTAAATTCCCCCCAATGTAACCCATTTTAAGCCAATAAGATTAACTGTGCACATTTTGGGATGAGGGATGACATTAGGTTTCAAGTTGGACATTGGTTTGAGCAAACCCAGCTTGTTTTCCGTTCTTGGATTGGTCAAACTAGTGTGGTCATTTACTGGCTAGAATTTTCAGCTGCTCTAATGTAAAAAAAAAAAATTGACAATATTTTTTTAATGGCATCACCCTGGATCCCCAGCGCTGTGTTTACCTTACTACAGCACAAGGGATTTGTCATTTATTGGTGGAGGTGGGAAGTGTACACATTGGTAGGCATCAAACCGTAATTAAGAAAATGGATAAGTGCGCTCAGTAATATAGGTGTGAAATATGCATTAAGTATATAAATGAATAAATGTGAGCAGTATATGCCAACACATGTTGAATTAAATATACATAAATCACGCATGAATAAAACCAAGTTCATAAAGTCCAAACAAATGAGTGACTGTTAACCACTTAAGCCCCGGAGGATTTTCCTTCTCAAAGACCAGACCCATTTTTTCAACTTGGCACTGCATAACTTTAACTGACAATTGCGCAGTCATGCAATGCTGTACCCAAACAAAATGAACGTCCTTTTTTCCCCACAAACAGAGCTTTTTTTGGTGGTATTTGATCACCTCTGCACTTTTTATTTTTTGCGATATTAATAAAAAAAACAGCGACAATTTTGAGAAAAATTGACATTTTCAAATTTGTCTTTTAAAAAATATCCAATATACTCAATTTATGTCATATATTTTGGCCAAAATGTGTTTAGCTACATGTCTTTGACAAAAAAAATCTCAATGAGCTTATTTTTATTGGTTTGAGCAAAAGTTATAGTGTCTACAAACTATGGTGTAAATACTGGAATTTACGCAGCTTTAATTTCTGACTGCCTATCTCATTTCATGAAGTGCTAAAATGGCAGGGCAGTACAACCCCCCCTAAGGAATGTCCTGAGAGGCATGTTGAGCTAATTGAATATTTCATTTTTTTTGTCACAGGTGTTTGAAAAATGACTAAAAAAAATAAATATTTTTTTTTTTTACACAAAGTTGTCATTGAAATAATATATTGCTCACACATGCCATGGGTATATGTGTAATTACACCCCAAAATATATTCTGCTGCTTCTCCTTAGTACAGGGATACCACATATGTGAGACTTTTTGGGAGCCTAGCTGTGTACGGAACCCCAAAAACCAATATGGACTCAACATGCCTCTCAGCAAATAGCTTTGGGTGTCTACTTTTCAAAAAGGGGTCATTTGGGGGGTGTTTGAACTGTCCCGGCATTTTATGCTCAATCTTAGCCAAACATCACCCACTCTTCTAACCACTTGAAAACCAAGCCTTTTCTGTGACTTTTTGTTTACATGAAAAACATTTTCTTTTTACTAGAAAATTACTTTGAACCCCCAAACATTATATATTTCTTTAAAGCAGAGGCCCTATAGAACAAAATGGTGGATGTTGCAAATTTTTTTGTCACATGGTATTTGCGCACAGATTTTCCAAAAGCAATTTCTGCGAAAAAAATAATTTTTTTTTAAGATTTAATGCACAAATACACTATATAATTCCAAATTGTTTGGTAAAATTTAAAAGATGATCTTATGCCAAGTACATGGATACCAAACATGACAAGCTTTAAAATTGCACACACCTGTGCAGCGGCAACAAACTTCGTACATTTTTAAAAGCCTTTAAAAGTCTTTACAGGTTACCACTTTAGACTTACAGAGGAGGTCTACTGCAAGAATTACTGGCCTCGACTTGGCGTTTGTGGCGATACCTCACATGCATGCTGCAACTCCGGTTTACATATGACACTAGACCAACGCTTGCATGCGCCTTTGCGCGCAAGCACAGGGCGACAGGGGGGACTTGATTTTTTTTTTTTTTTTTGCTTTTTTATGTTATTTTGACACCTTTCCTTTCATTTTTTTTAATCATTTATTATGTTATCACAGTGAATTTAAATATCCCCTATGATAGCAATCTGTAGTGACAGGTACTCTTTTTAAAAAAAATTGGGGTCTTTTAGACTCTAGATCTCTCCTCTGACCTTAACATATCTGACCACACCAAAATTGGTGTGATAAAATACTTTCCCAATTTCCCAATGGTGCATTTTATTTCTGGCGAAACAGAAGTCATGAAATGCTCGTAGCTTCCGGTATCTTAGGCCTTAGAGATAATTGGAGCCATTCTCAGCTCTATGGTTAGATAATTGAACCACCGGCTGCACTCTCGGGTTAACAGGTGGGACAGGAGAGACCGAGAAAAAACACGGAAGATGGCGGTAGGGGGGGGGAGTCCCCTCCCACTGCATGTAAAAGCAGTCTAGCGGCAAATTATCCGCTATGATTGCTTTTACATGTAAGCTGACTGCTGGCTGTAAAAAACGATACAAAGGTGATGCCTAAATCTGCAGGAATCATCCTGGTATAACCACTCAAAGTCCAGCAACGTACCAGTACATTGCTGGTCCTTGTTTGGCATATAGTGTAGGTTTTTTTTATTTTTTCATGCAGCCTGTGGGCTGAACGAAAAAAAAGAGAACCTAACAGAAATCACCACAGGAATATTGTGTAGTATTACACACCATTAACCGCCCAACAACCAAACCCACTGATTTAATGGTGGGTATACATGACAATATTCCACGTATACCTAAAGGTATTTTAACTGCAGTGGTGAAATCAGCCTACCACAGCTGCTGCCATCAGAGGTATCCATATATGCTGAGCGCAAACGCTGTTTGTGTCAGAATATATAAAATCAGTGTGGCAGCTGACGGGTACCAGCAAGAGAAACAAGTTAACAAAAGAATGAAAAAGGGACCCGCCAGTAGGGGGCGAGGGACGCTGACTCACCCAACCAAAACCGCGGGAGCAGAGAGCCAACACTGCATGAGTGTCAAAGAAATGAAAGGAAAAAATTGGGCAATGGGGGATTTTTATGGTGTCGTAAAACTAAATATACACACAATTCATAGAAATAATGATATAAAATTGAACAGCTTTATTAATACAGACAAACAGACTATTAAAATCTTGTCAAAAATGACGAGAAAATACATAACATTTTCACAGACAAAACCATGATTATATTGCTTAATAAATGGGACATGGACTGATAAACAATGAACTGTTGTCGGTAGTAAAGTAAGATATTCCTACTACAGAGTAGCTGGATGGTCCATGTCCAATTGAGCACTTGACATGTTTCGCGGTGATTAAACCGCTTCTTCAGAAGTTTGGTATAAGCTGAAATAATAAAAAACAGCGTCAAAAAGTAAATAGAACATATCACAAAAACGTAGAGTGACAACACAGTCAGAAGAGCCGCCAGGAATGCCCAACCAGCACCGTTAACACCTCCACCAATGATGTTAAGAAGGTGTTCCTATGTTCTATTTACTTTTTGAAGCTGTTTTTTATTATTTCAACTTATACCAAACTTCTGAAGAAGCTTTTTTAGTCACTGCGAAACATGTCAAGTGCTCAATTGGACATGGACCATCCTGCTACTCTGTAGTAGGAATATCTTACTTTACTACCGACAACAGTTCATTGTTTATCAGTCCATGTCCCATTTATTAAGCAATCTAATCATGGTTTTGTCTGTGAAAATGTTATGTATTTTCTCATCATTTTTGACAAGATTTTAATAGTCTGTTTGTCTATACTAATAAAGCTGTTCAAATTTACATAATTTTTTCTATGAATTGTGGGTATATTTAGTTTTACGGCACCATAAATATCCCCCAATTTTTTCATTTCATTGTTTTGACACTCATGTAGTGTTGGCTCTCTGCTCCTGCGGTTTTGGTTGGGTGAGTGAGCATACCTCGCCCCCTACTGGCAGGTTCCTCTGCCTCACTGCTTTGTGAAGGATTTTTTCCAAATTCTATTGGGATGAGGGTGCCTCTTTTTTTCTGTAATTTCTACTAACTTCTTATCAAAAGAATGAAAAACAAACAAAGTACAGTAAAAGTACAGTAGGAAGAGTGTAAGAACATAAAAATAACTGACACGACAACTGTTTTTGTTTTTTTATTTCATATTTTTTTTAACACTTTTTTTCTGTGAACTGCGATTTTCCAGCTTGAGTCTCTCAAAATGTTGATAGCCATCGAACATCTTTCGAGACCCTGTGTTTGTGTGCCCTACACTGTGTCGTGCTGTACCCTACCCTAAAACTCCACTAGTGTATGGTAGGGACGGAAACAGTCCCCGATGCAGAGACCAGGTTGGCCAGGACAGTTGGTACAATAATAGCGGGTGTCACGCCTACATCTGCGCCTGCTACAGACAGGACATTTTCTTTGGGGGTGTCTTTGGGTAGGGATACGAGGAAGGAATTGTGGAAAGTGCCTCTCATGCAGCCGGCTCACTGCATCTGGAAGGGGAAGTTGGACAGGAACACCTCCTGGGTACAGGTAGGCTTCTATGAACTCTTCTTGGAAATCTCGGAAGGATCCAGTTCGTCCTGACGCCCTGTATAGGACAAATGCATTCAGCATAGCCAATTGGAATATATAAAGAGACACTTTTTTGTACCAGCGTCTGGCTTTACGGGCAACTAAATACGGCGGCAAAAGCTGGTCGTTAAGGTCCACCCCTCCCATATTAAGGTTGTAGTCGTGGACATAGAGGGGTTTCTCCATAATGCCAGTTGCCGTAGAAATTTGGACTGTCGTGTCTGGGTGAGGGGAGGACAGAACGAAAACATCCCGTGTATCCCTCCACTTCACTGCAAGCAATTTGTCCGTTTTCAAGCAGGCTCTCTCCCCCCGACTAAGATGGGAATTTACAAGCCGTTGGGGGAAGCCCGGCAATTAGGTCGCACGGTGCCACATGCGCCAATTTGTAAATCGAGAAGGTGACTAAATAGTGGCACGCTTGTATAAAAGTTTTCCACGTACAAATGGTACCTCTTTCCGGATAAGGGTGACACCAAGTCCCAAACTATTTTGCCGCTGCTCCCTATGTAGTCTGGGCAGTTGGGGGGCTCCACACAGCTATCTTTTCCCTCATAGACCCGGAAACTAACTGTATAACCTGTGGCCCTGTCACAGAGCTTGTACAGCTTGACCCCCTACTTAGCATGCTTGCTGGGGAGGTACTGTTTCATAGCAAGGCAGCCAGTAAATTTAATCAGGGACTCGTCAACGCAGACAACTTGTTCGGGGGTAAACAAGGCTGCAAACCGCTGATTGAAGTGGTCTATGAGGGGCCAAATTTTGTGGAGCCGATCATATTCAGGGTCTCCCTGAGGATAACAGATTTCATTGTCGTTGAAATGCATAAATCCCAGAATTTGCTTGTAACTCGCCTTGGAAATGGAGGCAGAGTACACGCGCATATGGTGAAGTGGGCTAGTGGACCAATATAGCCGCAATTCACTCTTTTTGGTTATGCCCATGTTCAGGGAAAGGCCTAGAAAGATTTTAAAATCGGGAACCATTATAGGTTTCCAGGCGAATTGTCTGGCAAGGGGCGAATTTGGGTTGGCGGCGATTAATTGTTGTGCGTATAAATTTTATGGATCCACAATAGATCCGAAAAGATCTTCCGTGAAGAACAGCTCAAAAAAGTTCAGGGGCGTAAAACCAGCTGTCTCCATGTGGATTCCAAGTTGGGCAGTGAATGGGGGAAGTACTGGCGCTGTAGAATCAGTGGGTTGTCAATTGGGATATGCCAGCGCATCAGGGAGGGCACTATGGGCTCTACGGGCCTGTCTTGGAATATGCGGTGGCTGCAGGCCACTACTCATGCTAGCCACCGCACCAGCTTCAACTGCACTTGTGGGACTCGCCACGTTACCAAGTGTTACTGCAGTGCTGGTTGTACTAGGTCCAGGGTATACTAGGCTGCTGGCACTTGCCAGGCCACCAGAAGGATGAGCAGCACTAGTACCGACACTCTGCTCCATACGAGCACCCTGTGATTCCTGCATCTCAACAACTCCAGAATGGGGTCGAGTACACCTGGGTCTAACAGGGACCCATCTGTCGTTAGATTTATCTGTCAGGGAGCCGCTGCTGTCATCAGGTTCGTATACTGACCCTGATTCTGCCAGTGAAGCTTCCCCATCGCTCTCATCTGACATGGTCAGTATACTGTAAGCCTCTGCACTACTGTACCAACGTTTGGACATTTTAGTAACTAAATTTACCGGTACAGTAGTGTGACTCACAGGTAATAAAAGCACCTGGTTGTCAAGGACTATTTCAACTGCTGCCAAAAAAATGCTAGCAGGGATCAGGCTTGACTCTGCTAACACAGCGGTTTTGTGTGTTGTGTTTTTTGTAAGTGACAGTAATCTATTGATTACTACACTTGCCTGAGTGGGGTGGGGTGGGCTGGGCAGAGGGGTTAAACACAGGTGCTGGCAGGAATCAGTGCTGATCGTGCAAACACCGTGTTTTGGGAACCCTAAACTATGGGGACGCTAGTATAGTGCTGATCAGATCAGATATTGATCTGTTCAAACACTATACCAGTAATGGAAGTGTGTGTGTGTGTGTGTGTGTGTGGTAATCAAGGGGTTATTTCTAACTATGTCACTAACACTAGCTAATGTCACCTGTGTCACTAATAATAGTGATCAGAAAAAAAAACTGTACACTATAAAAGTAACACTGTGACAGGGCAATGAAAGGGTTAACTGGGGGTGATCAGGGGGGGATCAGGGGGTTAAATCTTTATTGGGGGGGTGGTGGGGACCCTAAACCTCCTTGGGACAGAAACAAACTCGCTAGCGCTAACTCAAGTCACAAACACACTAATACAAAATACAATAAAACACTGTATTATGTGTGCATTAGTGTGCAATGTGACAGGGGGGAGGGGTTAACTGGGGGTGTTAAGGGGGGGGATCAGGAGTGATCAGAGGGTAAATCTTTATTTGGGGGGGGTGGCGGGTATCCTAAGGATAAAAGGAAAGAGCGCAAGCGCTAAACCTGGTCACAAGTCACACTTATACAGGTATATAGGAAAATGCTATATACTGTATACAGTGTGTGTTGTGACAGGGGGTGTAGGGGTGATCAGGGGGGATCAGAGGGTTAAATCTTTATTGGGGTGGTGGCGGGGACCCTAAACCTCCTTGGGACAGAAACTAACTCGCTAGCGCTAACTCAAGTCCCAATTGCACTAATACAAAATACAGAAAAACACTATATTACGTGTATATTAGTGTGCAATGTGACAGGGGGAAGGGGTTAACTTGGGGTGATCAGGGGGTTAAATCTTTATTGGGGGGTGGCGGGTATTTTAAGTGTAAAAGGAAGGGCCGCAAACACTAAACCTGGTCACAAGTCACACTTATAAAGGTATATAGGAAAATGCTATATACAGTATACAGTGTGTGTTGTGACAGGGGGTGTAGGGGTTAACTGGGGGGGGGCGATCGGGGGTGAAATGTGCCTATCTAAGTGTGTATGTATATGCTTGGTGCAGTACTCACAGTTAGATGTGCTTTCTCCTCTCGATTAATCCAAAAAGGATTATGGGAGGGGAGAGCAGGTCTTTTCTGAGCCTGTGTTTACATTACACAGGCTCAGCATAGAATCTGATTGGGCAGGACTGATCAACAGGTCCAGGCCAAAAATCATTGGCCTGGACCTGATGACTGATCGGTTCTGAACCCAATCAGGTCATCAGCGGGACCATGGGCGCGGGGGGAGGGGGGGCACCCGACCTGCGGGAGAGAGCGACGTAGTACTACGTCACTTTGCCTGCACGGGGCTGACTGCCGCAGTAAATATACTGTGGGTGGTCGGCAAGTGGCTAAGATCTTCTTAATGAATAAAGTGGATTCTCTCATATTGATGTGGATTTACATCTGGAAATTTTAGTAACTTTTTTTTTGGATTATTTTCCTATTGTATTAATAAAAAAAATGTTGTGGGCGTGGCCAGCGCATGGTCTGAATGGCAGCCTAAGTACCGAGCTCCAGAGCTGACAGGCTGAATACCAGCGATTAGGGGACCCACTCATTCCCCGATCCACAACCAGATCCTGCCTATAGCACCCTGTCCATCAAGCGCAAGGATGATCGGTGCCCAGAAAAACTGGCTGCCTTCTTCCTCCATCCAGCATGAGGAGGCCGACAAAATGGCTCTGGCCCTTGCCTCCTCCCTCTGAGCTTAAGGGCCACTACATCAACCTCCCTGACGAGCATGGGATGGGACAGAAGACATCCTGAATGAAGGGACGGGACATACCATTTCCAAAGATATATATTAATACATAAAACAAATATCTTGAAAAGGTTTTTTTTTCCGTTCAATAGATTTTTTTTGAGTTTTCAAAACAAACAGTTATCAGAAGTATATGGCAAATATGGAGCACAAAACAATGCAGCTAAACATGCTGTGTATATATTAAAGCAGAAACAATTCTTACACACATGGTGGGGTATATATGAGCAAACTACAGGATAGTGCCTTTCATTTGCCCTGAGAGAGTCTAGAAGACTGAGAAAGACAGACATGAAGGGAAATGCACCAATAAACAAGAATCAAACAGTAGAATTATTACAAATATATTGCTTGTACCATAGAACACATGGGCTCCAAGCTTTGTAGGTTTTAATGAGGGCTTTCCTATAGCAAGGAAAGATAGTTTCATATGTGTGATGGGTTTTGATTAGTTGGATTAAGTTCTCTAATGCGGGGGTGTATTTGATTTTCACAACCTAGTTAAAGACAGTTTTGCTGCTAAGAAAATGTGAGTAACTACCATGAGGAAGGATGGGGAATGGTTTCTATAGAAAAATTAAGTAGTGCTAACCCTGGGGACGGGGATATAGAGCATTAACAATATCCGAGATGAGGTTAAAGGTTTCACGCCAGAAACTGAGGAAGACTGAGCAGCTCCATAATGTGTGATACAATGTGCCTAATAGGCCACACCTTCTTCAACAAAGTGGAGAGGTGTGAGTTTTGAATGAGGATAATATCAATGGGGTTAAGTACCAACTTTGCGTAATTTTTGGGTCAATTCCCAGAGGGTAGTACAATGAGAAGATCTGTAGGTCGTCTTCAGAGCATGCTGCCATTGGGATGTAGAATAATGGGATTGAAGTAGAGAGCCACCAACTCTTCTGGGAAGGCCATCTATAAGGTCTAGGAGTGTGTCTATGGGAATGTTTGACCATTCTTCAAGAAGTGCATTTGTTAGGTCAGGCACTGATGTTGGAGAGAAGGCCTGGCTCGCAGTCTGGGCTCTAATTCACCCTAAAGGTATTTTATCGGGTTGAGGTCAGGACTCAGGACTGTGCAGGCTAGTCAAGTTTCTCCACCCCCAAACTTTCTCATACATGTCTTTATGGACCTTGCTTTGTGCACTGGTCCAAATAATTTGCTAGAGGGGGATTATGGTGTGGGGTTGTTTTTCAGGGGTTGGGCTTAGACCCTTAGTTCCAGTCAAGGAAAATCTTAAGGCGTCAGAATACCAGGACATTTTTGACAATTTCATGCTCCCAACTTTGGGGGAACAGTTTGGGGTTGGCCTTTCCTGTTCCAACATGACTGCACACCAGTGCACAAAGCAAGGTCCATAAAACCATGGGTGAACGAGTTTGGTGTGAAGGAACTTGACTGGCCTGCACAGTCCAAACCTCAACCCGACAGAACACCTTTGAGATGAATTAGAGCGGAGACTTCTCATCCAACATCAGTGCCTGACCTCACAAATGCTCTTCTGGAAGAATGGTCAAACATTCATTCCCATAGACACACTCCTAAACCTTGTGGACTGCCATCCCAGAAGAGTTGAAGCTGTTATCTGCAAAGGGTGGGCCAATTTAATATTAATCCCTATAGACTAAGACTGGGATGCCATTAAAGTTCATGTGCCTGTAAAGGCAGGCATGTCAATACGTTTGGTAATATAGTGTATATTAGACATGCCTTTTAATGCTATCCTCAGTTATGTCTTTTATACAGTTTATTTCTGGGAAAGCACAAAATGTGTCCAAAAAAATTCCACTATCTACTTGTGACTACTGCTATATCATGGAAGAATGCATGATGGTTCTTAAAAGTACCATATATTGTGGTTGGTTGAAATGGTAGTATGGATGTATATAAAATATGTGTAATGTATTGAAGTATATTAGATACTAATATTTATAAGTTTTAAAAAAAGTGAGCTTTTTATCGAAACACCTCTTTGAAGTTGTTGTGAATATAGTTGACACCTGAAAAGTCTCATAACTGTTTTTGTGCTTTAACCACTTGCCGACCGCCGCACGACTATTTACTGCGGCGGTCAGCCCCTCACAGGCAGAGCGACGTAGTACTACGTCGCTAGCCTGTGAGGGTCTAGGGAGCGAGCGGACCCCCCGCGCGTGTGACCGGCGGACCCGATGTCCGCCGGTCACTCGCGATCGTCGGGTGGAGAGGGAGAAAGGCAGGCGGCTAATGTAAACAAGCCGCCTGTCATTCTCCCTTGTGTAGGAATAGTGATCATACGGTTCTACTATGTAGGACCGTTGATCACTGTTCCTACACCTCAAGCCACAGCCAATCACAGTTAGAATCACGCCCCTAGGGACACACATAACCCCTCCCTCTCAAAAAAAGTTAACCCATTCACTGCCAGTGTAATTTTACAGTAACAGTGCATATTTATAGCACTGATTACTGTAGTAATGTCACTGGTAACCCCAAAAGTGTCAAAAATGTCAGTCAAGGGTCCGATCTGTCCGCCGCAATGTCCCAGTACCGCAAAAAAAATCGCAGATCGCCGCCATTACGCGTTAAAAAAAAACAACAAAAATGACAAAGATCTTTCCCTTTGTTAGTAAACGCAATAACTTTTGCCCAAACCAATTAAAATACACAAAAAATTAATGTATGTTGGCTGCTATGGACACCATGTTGCTCTACGAGGCTGCTTATAAATTTCCTTTCTTTGTTATTCATTTTCTCTCCGCAGTTTGTATTAAATCACTCAATAAAAATACATTAAAATTTAAAAAAATCGAACAATTCAATGTAAGAAAGAAAACATAAAGAGCAATCCAAAAAAATACTAAGACAAAATTCCCAGATTATATAAAAATATAATGACAACCCACACACTGATCTTCCTATTAACCTTTTACTGTGTCAAAAACATTTTTGCTGTGTTCAAAACAAGCACTCTCCAAACTCTACCTTGTGCCAATCAAACTGCTCACCTTAAAGTAGCATTCCAGTCAAATACTAACTATACCGAAACATGCTTCCACCCCCATTCAAAGCCTATTCTTTTTAACTACACTCTAAAGGAAAGATGTTAATACTTGCCTATGTTGAGGGCATTCCCGTCTGGTCACCGACTTCAGTGTAGTGGAGGGACAGCCGACAACGGATGCCCCATGATAAGCCTATGGGTCATGTCATGTCATCACCCAGGCTCTACAGCCATTGTTAGTGATCTCTCCTGTTTCTCTCCCGTATTAACAGCAGCTTTATATAGTGTGGGGCATGGACTTAGTCCTCGAACCATGACTGGCTAAAGGCATCCTGCCATTGGCCAATCAGGGACATTGTGCTGTGATCAGCCAAAGCATTCAGGTCATGTGCATGCTTCGGCCTAACATCATCCAAGCAAGCAGCCTGGCTGGACAGGATAAGGGGGGGGGGTGAGCGAGTGCCCCCCTCCTGAACCATACCAGGCCACTTGCCCTCTCAACATGGGGAGGGTGCTTTGGGGTGCCCCCTAAAGCACCTTGTTCCCATGTTGATCGGGACAAGGGCATCTTCCTGGAAACCCTGGGCTGTGGTTGTCGGGGTCTGTGGGTAGGGGGCTTATCTGAACCTGGAAGCCCTTTTTAAGAAGGGAACACCCCCCCCCCCCCGATCTTGTCCAGCCAGGCTGCTTGCTCAGATAAGGGTCTGGTATGGATTTTGTGTGGGACCCCAAGCTGTTTTTTTCATGTTTTTTTATCTGTATTGCCGGAAACCGACAATACATTACAGCGACAAGGAAGTTTAAATGTCATAAGAATCAGCCCTACACTACACTCCACTGCTTGATATATATCCTGCAATAACTGATCAATAAATATAAATATATATATATATATATATATATATATATATATATACAGTGGGTACAGAAAGTATTCAGACCCCCTTAAATTTTTCACTCTTTGTTATATTGCAGCCATTTGCTAAAATCATTTAAGTTCATTCTTCTTCCTCATGAATGTACACATAGCACCCCATACTGACAGAAAAACACAGAATTGTTGACATTGTTGCAGATTTATTAAAAAAGAAAAACTGAAATATCACATGGTCCTAAGTATTCAGACCCTTTGCTGTGACACTCATATATTTATCTCAGGTGCTTTCCATTTCTTCTGATCATCCTTGAGATGGTTCTACACCTTCATTTGAGTCCAGCTGTGTTTGATTATACTGATTGGACTTGATTAGGAAAGCCACACACCTGTCTATATAAGACCTTCCAGATCACAATGCATGTCAGAGCAAATGAGAATCATGAGGTCAAAGGAACTGCCTGAAGAGCTCAGAGACAGAATTGTGGCAAGGCACAGATCTGGCCAAGGTTACAAAAAGATTTCTGCTGCACTTAAGGTTCCTAAGAGCACAGTGGCCTCCATAATCCTCAAATGGAAGACGTTTGGGAAGACCAGAACCCTTCCTAGAGCTGGCCGTCCGGCCAAACTGAGCTATCTGGGGAGAAGAGCCTTGGTGAGAGAGGTAAAGAAGAACCCAAAGATCACTGTGGCTGAGCTCCAGGGATGCAGTCAGGAGATGGGAGAAAGTTGTAGAAAGTCAACCATCACTGCAGCCCTCCACCAGTCGGGGCTTTATGGCAGAGTGGCCCGACGGAAGCCTCTCCTCAGTGTAAGACACATGAAAGCCCGCATGGAGTTTGCTAAAAAACACCTGAAGGACTCCAAGATGGTGATACATAAGATTCTCTGGTCTGATGAGACCAAAATAGAACTTTTTGGCCTTAATTCTAAGCGGTATGTGTGGAGAAAACCAGGCACTGCTCATCACCTGTCCAATACAGTCCCAACAGTGAAGCATGGTGGTGGCAGCATCATGCTGTGGGGGTGTTTTTCAGCTGCAGGGACAGGACGACTGGTTGCAATCGAGGGAAAGATGAATGCGGCCAAGTACAGGGATATCCTGGACAAAAACCTTCTCCAGAGTGCTCTGGACCTCAGACTGGGCCGAAGGTTTACCTTCCAACAAGACAATGACCCTAAGCACACAGCTAAAATAACGAAGGAGTGGCTTCACAACAACTCCGTGACTGTTCTTGAATGGCCCAGCCAGAGCCCTGACTTAAACCCAATTGAGCATCTCTGGAGAGACCTAAAAATGACTGTCCACCAACGTTTACCATCCAACCTGACAGAACTGGAGAGGATCTGCAAGTAGGAATGGCAGAGGATCCCCAAATCCAGGTGTGAAAGACTTGTTGCATCTTTCCTAAAAAGACTCCTGGCTGTATTAGATCAAAAGGGGGCTTCTACTAAATACTGATCAAAGGGTCTGAATACTTAGGACCATGTGATATTTCAGTTTTTCTTTTTTAATAAATCTGCAACAATGTCAACAATTCTGTGTTTTTCTGTCAGTATGGGGTGCTATGTGTACATTCATGAGGAAGAA